>NC_090981.1:33931649-34289982 GCF_040807025.1 Struthio camelus | reverse complement strand
GCAAACAGTTCTGTGTAACCTCATTTCTCATGCTCATTCTGCTCACCACTTTTGTTCTGAGAGATGAGTCAGTCTAGATGCTAATAACTACACTGTGAAGACAGATGAAGATGAGAGATGGGCCTTGCTCTACTGGCAAGCATTAGCTGTTCAAACATTACATTCTCAGCTCTGACATTGCATGAAACATACTTGAAGTTATGGTTATTCTAAATAATAGCAAAGGCTTTCATGTGTCACCTGTTTTCCTCCATTCAGTTCTCCAGTCTCCTATGAAATTGGTAAGACTCTACACCCAGAATATTACCCCAAAATTGAACTCTTCACTAAGTTCTCGTATTCAAAAACAGAAAAGGAAACTACACTGAAAAGAGAGCAAGCTTTCAAACTTGACTAATGAGATGTCTTATCTTTTGCACTAATTTGCCTGTTGTTCAAAGATTGAAAGTTTACTATATAACCAAAGAGATAAAACAAAGGATTAAGATTAAATAATACATTGTATATTCACCAGATACCAAAAGATGCATACAGTATGCAGCTAATGTATCTTCAGCAATTAAAAATTCAGCTATATGAATATTGCAATGATTTAAGTTTTTGAATTATTTATCTCAAAGTGGCAGAAAAGATCACTATTTAAAAATAACACGCAACATGCAAGTCATTAAAAATTGATGTGGAACAGACAGCCTTTAAGATTTGAACTCCCTTTATGCAAAGCTATTAATGCTAAAAATTTTCAACCAAAATTACAAGTCACTGGAAAAAGAAATTTTATGACTTGTTCCAGCAGTTCCTAATCCTCAGTTTTATTCGCTCTGAAGTATACTTGCAAGTGTATGAATTCAAAAGAAGGATAATGTGGTGTTGGTTAAATCAAATCACAAAGGAAAAAATTAAATTCTCTCTGAAACCAATCCCTTCTTCTCTCCATTTGCCCCTTTAGTCTCTCATCCTCCACCACACTTCCCCCTCTCAGGTTCCCCAACGAAAATAAATGCTGGATGACTTCAAGTTAAGTCAGAAAAAACATCACTATGGCTGCGTTTTACTGTATTTGCTGCTTAACATATCCCAACAGTGAATCTAACATTTAGAATCTATCATATCAACATAGTCATCATGATCCAAGCTGCAAATAATAGAGAGTGTCAGTGTCAATTTTGCTTTCTCACACTTCCTTCCCTTCACTTCATCTGATTTTAATAATCCCTGTCAAACCACAAACAGTCCAAATTACCTTCTTGACACAGAAGCTTTCAGGGAAGAGACAGAATCTCAACTTTCATTTAGCAACTACAAAAGCAAGCTGTCCAACTGGACAAATATTATTTCCACTCTTGACAATCTCTACAGTAAAGCATGCTTTTTAATTTTAACTGAAGCTGCCAAGGGTTTGATATAAGCTTCTTGTTTAGCGTAGACTGACTCACAGGATTAGCAGACCAACAACTGTAATTGTGTTTAAAGAAGCCAGCTAAAAGGAAAAAAGCAGCATGCAAAATATGACAATTGCATGTTATAAGGTAACAATAAACTGAATTTAGAAAGAGATTATAAAAATAATTTCAATTAAGTAGATCTCATAAGATCTATTTCAAGAGCATTTTACATTTCTAAGATTGACCAAATGGTTGCTACTGAAATGTAATATAAATCAAACTTCTAAGAAACACAGAGTTTGTAGTTTCATCTGTACGGGTGACAGTCTAAGAAAGGTTAGCATTTGACAACAAGAAATATGTTCAAGGCAAATAAGCTTCCACAAAAGTATGTGATCAGTAATCATTTTCCCCTCTGTTGGCTTGTCTTCAAAGTAAGCTTGATAACATAACTCACTGCTTCACATAGATCAGTTTAAAAGTAATTGATTTCTCTGATGAGGCACAGTATTGTATAATTAGCATTTTATTTGAAGTTTATGTGGATTAATCAAAGCATAATATATTTTTATATAAAATATTTTCTTCACATAGACACAGCACTCTCTCTAATCATCTGGAAGTCTATTGCTTCTTTGTATATTTAATTACTTAAAGTTGCAATCAGGTTTTGAAGTGTTGCTAGCTATAAAAAAGCAAAGCAGAATAACCAGGATGATTACCACCAGAAGATTCAGACTGTAAAATATTTGTTTAAATACTTCAAATAGCCTGTTCCATTTATAGGCTGATTAAGACTAATCAAAACTGCTTTAAAAGATTCTGTGGTAACTAGTGAGAACACATCAAAACAATAAAAGCCTATCTTTGAGAAATCCATAAAATCACTTAAAGAAATAAAGAGGTATATATGCCTATGTGGTGTCTAGAGTTCCACAGCAAGACAATTATGCTTTCTACTAATCAGAACACAGGCCTGAGTTAAGTTTGTTTGTTTGTTTTTAAAATTTTGGGCTAACAGCTGGATCTCTGTGATCACTCCCTTTCATGGTAGGGCATCTTCCTCCTCGCCGTCTTATTTTGTTTCCCTTCCCAGCAAACGGAAGTCTTACCAGCTGTTTTTTTCTCCTTCAGCATTGGCTGGCTGAAGTACAATTTTGATATTCAGCAGTATATTGATTCTACCGTATTAGGTCTGCATCTAATTGACCTATATCCCATATACACTGATGTAAAAATCCCCTAGGCTTCCCCTGAAGAGAGAAAAAGGTCTGCTAGCACTTAAACTTCAGAGGCTCATAAGGACAAAGTAGGCTAACCGAAACGTAATACAGAATTTTAAGAGGCTGGTGGAAGTCTATCCACATTACATATAATCCTCCATTAAAAGTTTGCCTAACAGTAAAGTAGGTCAGAAGATCATTATCAAAGCATCTTAAAAAAGAAGCTAACAGGAATACACAGACAGATGTTATGATTAAAAGCAGTGATTTACATCTCTTTAAGCAAAGTGTTTAATTCTACTCTTGACTATGTCTTGACTTCCAGTTAACCAGCACTTTGAATCCAGAGCAGAACTCCTAACTGATGTCAGCTAGATGTCTGCATTTAAAAAGTTCAAATTACACCTCTTGTAAAAATTACGCTTTTCATATTTATTACTTGTCCATTATCGTACTGAAACACCCATTTCATTCAGATAAAATACACTTCCCTATAAGAGGCCTGCTACTATATCTGCCTCTCTTGCTTTCCCTTAACATTTCTCTCACTTTCCATACTTCTACTGCTTTTGTGGAGCTGAGACTTTTTCCTCTCTTCCCTTTCAAACTATCATCACGATGTTCAGCAAAAATAATCACCAGTGTTGACAAAAGTGTTTTCATGCTTGGCTGTTAACATCCAAGAGGATGAACAAGACAGTTACCGTTTCAAGCAACCTATAAACTTGAGCAGACTTTTTTTTTTTTTTAGTCTTTGGTTTGAATTTGCATAGCTGCATTTTGAACAAGAATACTGGAAAAATGCTGTTTCATTTTGTTTTTCAGCAGGACAGATACAGGTGGCAAAACAGGAAGTTGTTATGTTATAAGCATCAATGAGACAAATCATGCTCTCTAAAACATTCATTGCACAAATATTTTCCTATGGCCTAAAAATGGAGAAAACACACTATATAACAGACAGTAGACATGTTTGTTGATGCAGTACTGCACGGTAAAGTATTAAATTGTCCAAGCAGCAGCTTTGCTTGTAGTTAACTAGTTCTGCTATGGAGTTTTCACATTTCCACATTTTTTCATTTTATGTCACTACTGACTAACAGCAGCACCCTCCCGATTCTGTGTTGCCACAATACCTTATTCCTGGAACGTGTATGTTGTTCAGCATCACATAAAAGTATTCCCATTAGGCCATTTTCTCTGAATGTTTCCTGCCACAGTCTCTGGACACACTGCAAACAGCAAATACCCTACTATTTCTTTGACACCATAACAAAGGCAATGCACTTGAGAACACTGAGGACATCCTTCTTGCCTCAAAGTTTATTGCTTAACTCAACCTTATCTTGGCCCAAACATACCTGTCTTCCTGGATGGCCAATCTATTGACAGCCCTTCTCCTATCCAGCTTGCATCACCTCTTTCTCACTGCTCTTTCTACTTATGTAGGGTTATTCTATTTTTACAATAAAAGATACATATTATTTATTGCCTAACCATTACCAAATACAATGGCAGTAAGATATAGGAAAAAAATTCTGTAGAATACTATCTTAAGTACAAATATACACACTGACATGCAAATGTGTTTACACCACACCTTTTTAACAGTATTGAAAGCAGTTACGCAAAACTAAACCTCACACCTATTTGGTTTGCAATTCTACAATTACCTAGGAAGCTAGATTTTTCTTCTGGACAGGAACTTTTTACAAAATTCAGAAACCATATTTAAGTAATCTTTTTCAACTAGTTGCATAGAGTCAGCCTTCACCTTCCCATTGTATCCTGTTTATAATCTTTTCCAAATAATTTTGTCTCATTTATGTAACTTATGTTATTAGGTGTTATGTCTTTATTGCTTTGCAAGAAGTGCAAGTCACTTCTATGATGCTACAGATAAAACAACTAATTCATAATAAAGTAGCATTTAAAAAAAAATGTATCCATGATATCTTTGCATTGCCACTGAAAGAGAAAGGAAAAAAAAAAAGAATGGCTATAATGAAGGGAATGTCCTTCTCAAGGATCTTTTAAAGCACAGATTGCTCTCATACTCCATTCTTCTGGGGAAAAAGTGTTATTCAAGTTGTGACATGCAATTCCAGATGGAAAAAGAGGACCAGTTTGAAGTTCCTGGTAACAGGACAATTGAAGACTCATGCAGCTGGAAGATCATGAAAGACATACAACCTGCACTTCAGGCTAAAGGTCATCCACCTCTGTATGCCATGGCAATGCCATATGGGTAGGTACAAGAATATTAACAGGGCACTCTAATGGGTTCTACCATCTCTTCTGGGAAGACGCCGTGTCAAGAATATTATTTCAAAAGTTGATGGAGCAAACCGTATTAAAAGACGGGAGAGGGAATCCTATGTTCTCACAGAGGAAAACAAATCTCTTTGGAACCAGACTAGGACAATAAGTTATTGTACAATAAAGAAAGAATCAGCTATTTTGTGATGTAGAAAAGGGGTCCTTCTCCCTACTGTCTTAAACAACTTCTGTAAGGATATTATATGGAACTGTCTACTGCAGAAGGCACTTAGCCTTTGGTTTCATGATTAAGAGTGCTAGTGTTCATAAATATCTTATAAGGGAACACCATGCACTGTGCTATTCTTTACATAATCACAAGCCTCAAGTGAGCTGCGCAATCATCCAAGAAGTGGAAATACAGTGTAAACAATGCATACTACTTGCCTACCACCATGAAACGAATTTTCTGCTTCAGAACAATATTGAATTGGAACTTAGGAATCTAATTTCATTTTTTTTCTTAAATGAGGACGATATTTAAAGTTTATAGAAAGAAAGGGAGAAGAAACTCACAGACTAAGGAAAAAAAGAAGTAAAAAGCATTTTCTAGGGTCGCATTAACATTTTAGCAAATTTCTTTTTCCTTAAATTAATCTTACAGCATTTTACAACTTTTGTAAAGCAAAAAGTTAATAAGCCATATAAGATTCAAGCTGGGAACTATATTACAATCAAGATTTTTAAGGTTCAATCTATATTTTTTTATTATTTAACTAGCTAAAACTGAGCATAGTGACAGCTCTGCCAGAATATCCTTCAGAAGGAAAAGTTGTGGCTAAATCTATTTTTATTTTAAGTGTTCTATGGTGGACTTACCTTGGAGATGATATTCTATTAATCTGCAAGATAAATTATGCATGTTCTAAGCCAATCGACAGCAGGTGGTTGCAAGCCAAGATTCCCTTCACTGGTACACTACCAAAAGCACTGTGGAAGATGTCATTAGCCCAAACAAAATCTCCAGTGAAAAATGTAGTTAATGATACGCATTCTGAGTAAGGAGGAAAGAATTCAGGGATGGAAAAGGGAGGCAGCATTTCCTGTAATAACATCTTTTTCTAGATGAGCTGGTAATAGGTGACATGACTATATCCTGGCTTATTGTTGATCTTTGCCGCTGTACACAAATTCAGAACCTTTAAGGTTATCACAAGTAACAGATTCAAAAATCTAGTACTTCAACAGTTTATGTCACAGGATGGCATGGAATGAATGGCTTGATTTTTAATATCACGACAGATTGAAGTTAATTTTCAATTTTTCTTCTATCACAGTGTGCGTCAGGAACAAGTTTATTACAGTGAAAGAAATGAGTGGGCTGTATTCCTCAACACTCCCTACCATCTCCATTACCTGACACAATTCATATGTTCCCAGTCAAATGACATGGTAAGTATCCAATACAAAGTATAGCCTACTATTCACATTTCAAATAATCCACTACTTAATTTGTGCTACTGGATGATATAGCTTCATAAACTACTTTTTCCTGAAATGATTACAAGTTTTTATTCAAGTTAGATTTTTGTAGTGCTATGCACGGATGACAACACAATAATAAGAGCAGAGGGAAACAGAGAAAAGAGAAAGCACAGAGAAAAGAGTTTCATATACCTTGAGAGACGGGCAACATTTGCAGACCTTTTATTAATAAGGTCAGGATATGGTTTTCTATATAACATGGAACAGACTGTGTTCTGCTCCAGATGTAAAAAATATTAGGGACTGCTGCACCTAATGAAATACAGAGCTATAATACACATTTCAAAAACAGTGGTCTCAATCAGTTCTACAGTAACCATGTATTCCTTACTGCAAACAGATACATTGTTCAGATTTCTTCCCAAATTACACTAACATGCATTCAGATTTCTTACCTACCCATATCTGCATAGTTACAGCATCTAACCATTTTTCATATCTAGTGTAAAGAGATATGAATTTATAAAATGGTTGATCTGAATAAATTGCTTAAAACCTTTAAGAAAACCTTATATTTAAATATAGTATCAGTTTCTTCTACATTTCACCTACATTTTCTTCAATCAATAAAAATTCACATATATTCTTGACTAGAACCCATCAGCATCTTCCTATAAACATCATAGGTCTCATCCTATTAGAACTTTATAATCATGTATAGTTTATAGCAAGTCAATTTTAGAAGATACCCAGTTTACATAAATACATACCTTTAGTCAGTATGTCCTCTGTGTAACTGAAACCGTCTTGTTTTCAGTATTACAGGACCTTGCTTAGTTCACGGGCAGTTAATAGTTTTTCAGTGGCCCTATATAAAAAAGAAGGTAGTCAAATTACTGATAGGTAGCATTAGAGGAATTAATACTTTCACAGATAAAAATCCCAAGTATTATATAAAATTGTTCAAACAATAAAAAGATCCTTCTTAATTCCACTGATAACTAACAGCCCAAGTTCAACGTGTCAAAAAAAAAGTTTCAACTTTAGGAGCCTTTATTTCAGTTGATACTTATTCAATAAAGCATGAAGATTATGTAATATTTCATTTTGTTGTTCCAAAGGTCGAAAAGCAAAGCAGAGAAGATGGGATGGGAAATTAGAAGGTCACAGAATCTGCCAAAATAGTTTATGGCAGCTGTGAGAAATGCTTAGGTAAGGTCCATTCAGCTCAGTAGCTGTTTCCGAAGCTTCACAGAAAAGTTTAACTGAGAATAATCTACATTGAGGTCACAGACTTCTAGAATAAGCAATTTAGAGACAAAAGAGATTGAAGCTTGAGGTGAATATTTTATTATAAGAGCTAAACATTGACTATTGCATCCACTGCTGTCGGTGGATACCAGTGTAATGAACCAAATCAGGTAGCTGAAAATTAGCTTGGCAAAAAAGAATCCTATTATTCCTCTGCACTCCCATTTACCCAGCAGCTGTATAAACACTAATGTTGGTACAGGTGGGGAGGTGATCACTGTGAGTGACTGGTACAGGATTGTCCACTTAGCAGCAGTGCCAGTTTATGCTACATTAAATTGACCAAACCGCGATGAAAATGATGGACTGTATACATTAGGCTTATACAATACAGACCTTGAGAAATCATCTCTACACAATATTTGAAGAGCTGTGTTTACGCACGCATGCTGAAGTCACAGAATATAAAAATAAAGTGCCATTTCATTTAACAGACACAAAATAGGAAATTGTACGTAAGAAATAACAGGAAGCATCCTATTCACCAGCTTTGGTTTCACAGTATTTTATGTAACTAAAAAAATAAATTTACAAGGCTTTCTACATGTATCAAATTCTTGTTTGATTCAGTACTCTTTACTAAGAAACGTGGTTCTTTCTGTGGAAGAGGACTGGGAACTACTAACACTTGTCAAGGTTTAAGCTACAATACCCCAGGACTAAAGTTTCCTTAACTGTTTCTCAAAAGTTCTATAAAAGCACCAGCAAAGTCAAGAGGAAAGGAAGTTTAAAAGGATTACATACACATTTGACAATGGGATAGCCTCTATTCTTTGGCCAATACTTTTACATCTGGTTTTAAATGAAGAACAAAACCTGTACTTTTTGCATTGCTTTCATTACTTTTCTGAAAATGGAGGCTATGCAAAAAGCTGTATAAAAAATGGCAGTAAGGTTGCAACTCCAACCCACAAAAGCCAAGAAATTTAAAGTTAATCTGACATTCAATCCTTAAATCATGCAATTGTGCTTCTTTTTAAAAAGCAACAATGCAAGTTAATGACAAGTTGTCAGCTCTAACTTTGAATTGCCTGAAGTTTGTCATTTGGTGTTTGTGTCACAACCTTAATGTTATTTAAATGTAGTTTTTAGTATCTATTATTTAAAAAGGTCTACTTTACGACAGCAAAAAGCTTTGATGGAGTAAACCTCAAAGTACACTGTACTGCTGGTATGCCACTTCATTAGAAGTAGTGCATAAAACATATGCTGTTGACAAATCTAATTCATTAAAGGTGAGGTAGACGCACTTTAAAACAACTGGCTGGCATCATTATCTACAGTTCCTTTTATAAATTATTCCTCTTTTCCCTTTTGACTGAACTTGTCAGTGTTCCCTTTTCAGACTGCGAATGTTTTTGCCTTAAAATTCAATACCTTCAACATGTTTGGACAAGTTAAATAAGTAGCGTATTTGCTAAAACTGAGATTGTAAGCAGAAACATTCACACTGATTATTTCACCTATATTAATTAATGAGGATCAAAATTAAGTAACAATGTATAAGAGTTTCAGCTTTATCAAACATAAAATTTAAAAGTGAAGAGAAAAGGAAATGACAAAGCAGAACAGAGAACTATTCTGGCAGCTTTTTGCCTTGCCATTCAGATGACTTGGATTCGGAACTGAATTGAATTCTGCAAAAGAGGAGGAGATCAGGCACATCACAGAGCTGGCAGCTAGCCGACATACTTAGTTTTAGAAGGAAAAATTGCTAACTATATTACTCAGACTTTGGTAAAAGTCAAGGCTAGTATAAGAACTAACAAGTATAAAAGTGTCCATAAATAAATTTAAGCTGGGAATTGAAGATGGCCCTAGCCATCAGAGTGGTGAAGTGTTTGAACAGCCTTCCAACAGAAAAAAACACATATAACTTGTCATAAACGGATCAAACTCCACCTTCGAATATCATTGCCTGTGCAAACATAGAATTTTTTCTCTTCAACCCATGAAGAATGAAGTCCTTCCAGCTCTAGATCACTACAGGCTTTAGAAACCAAATCAGAGTGCAGGAACTTCACTGAATCACAAAAAGAAGCAAAAAAGAACAGTTTTTAAGGAATAAATATAGCACATGACAGTCAAGTTCCCCTAATCACATATTCACCAAAATTCTAAATCACATTGTATATAAGGCAACTGGGGGAAAAAAATCAGAGAGTCTTAATCAAAGACTCATTTTGTAACATAATTTTCCTTTTGATTCCTTATAAAGTGACCTAATGCTATATATTCAAAAAACAGTTCTATAAATTTGCATAGAATGCATAATCATATTTGAGTATGTCTATACTCTGTGCACATATTCTTAAATGTTTCGGCTGAACCAGCAAAGAATTTTGCCTTGCTCAAGGAAAAATCCTACATAAGATATACCATCCTATATATTTTTATATAGACACACGTACATAATATTCCATGTCGTCTTATTCCTAATATGCCAGATGGTTAAAGAATACATCTTTGTTTCATAAAAAATTGTATTTGATTTCAATATAAACTCTGATAATATTCTAGAGAAAACTGTTTCCCTCAGGAAAATGAATCCTTATCCTGGATATTACTTAAGAAAAACAAGACAAAATAGTAAATTATTAAAAAGTGTTTAATAAGTTATTAATGTATTAAGTAATACAACTGACTGCTATCTGCAAATTTCTTATCCAGTGTGAGCCATTTTCTCCGAAATCTATCCTACCTGATGGAGGGCTCTGAATCTCCTCTCCCCTCCACTGCCCCCAACTGCTTCTACCAGGCACCAGTATCTGTTGTATTTGTTCTTATAATAAATCTAGTAAAAGATCTATGATGAAAGAAAAAGAAAAAAAAGGTATTTACAATGTCAAATATTATGAGACAATCTGTAACCACCCAACGTTATTCCTGATTCTTACTCATCTTTTTTCTAGCAGATGAAACATCTTCTAATCTGCCACATATAACAGCAGATTATATTATATAATTATATATATAATATAATATATATATATATAATCAGGGAGCCAAAGTACCAACTACCTGCACTGGTCACCAGCTATTAGGAAATATCGCCAGTTTCCATATTTCCTTCCCTAAGGCAACAATCTCTACCATAAAAAAATTACATACTCAATAGAATCATTAGACAAATAGATGCTAACGGATAGTACTGATTACATAAATTAAACAGTGAGTGGTTTAATCCTCTCATACTCTTTTCTGCTTGCTGAGACAAGCTGGTTTCAGTGTAAGACTTACCCTGAAAACTGAAAAGGTGGACATTTTGCTTAGAAAAATTTAGCATAAGGGTAACTTACATATGGAACCATCTCCAAATACAATTCACTTTGGCCTATTTTATTCCTACATGGATTGCAGCAAATCAGTTCCTTCCAACAAGCATAAAAGAACTAAAAATTGATTCGTTTACCACATTCAATCATTTTCTACCATTCACCTCACCAGACTGGCATCACATATGTCCAATATGCTACATACCCACTTTTCCTAATTGAAATCTCCCCGTTATTCCTCACGCCATTCCGTTTTCTCTTTGTTCCATCTTCTACCATACCGCTTCTACCATCTCGAGACTGAGACCATCACATTTGTCTGAGCCTGCCCCCTCTAAAACAGGGGACAGCCAGCTGCAGTTGCGCAGACTACAACAGTATCTCCACTCCAGGAGACACATCTCAAAAGCCCTCGAATCCCTCAGTGAACTGAATTCACCATCATTTCACTTACAGCAGTCTTGTTACTAAAAAGATCCATAATTCTATTGACTGTTGCTACCAGCAACTCTTCTTGCGAAGTCATTTCTTCCATTTTGTACCAGGAGGCCTCTGCTCCTTCTTAATGTTACGGAAGTAGGACTTGGGAAATGTAAATTCTCTTCTGATTAGACAGTACAGCAGCCTAATAAATCCTTGTGACTATTTATGGGAGTGGGGAGGCAGGAAAGGGAGATAAATAAACAGGGGCGGCAGGAGTAACATTCTTAAATACTTTATACTTATACAGAAGAGGCCTTAAAGCTTTCCCCAAGGAAGCTTTGGTGCTCGTCAATGTCCCAGTCAGTGATTTCAGCCCTCCCTTTCCTAAACTACTGATGATCTTTACGATCAGTAACGCTGCAAGGGATATCGCTCACCTCACTCTCATTCTGGCAATACTAGCACTCCAGATGGCAGACACCTGCATCAGCAAAAACTTTCTACACTGCTTCCACTGCTTCATTGGGAAAGTGGAAGAAAGCAGGGGGAGACCTATCCGTGTCACTGCCTAAAAGGAAGTCTTTCACACTTGTGTGTGTCAAGGGCTGACCAAGTCACCTACTAGCATGCCCACCCTCTACAAAAAGTCTAGCTGTCTTTTCTGCAATTCTCAGTATTAATTCCGGGAAGACATTAGTAAGACCTCACTGACTCTGATAGAGCTCCTCGGACTCCTGGGAACACAACAGGATATTATGGACCCTTTTCCTCGAAGGAACATTTCCTTATTGCACAGAAGAGTATCCCTGGATGTGAGAATGACTTATATGTCTTATTCTTGTGGATGCCAAAGCCAAGTAGAACCATACAGCGATCTTTTCAATCCATCCAAATCAATTCATTCAATTCAATCTCCAATGGTCTTATCTCCCAAGTCCACAAGTGTTAACGGAAACAATCAGTCATTAAGTGAAATTTCTTGTTCATTCAAATGAATTATTCACAAGACATAGTGAGAAAAATAAAAATAATGGATGCTCAGCATATGCAAGTGGCCTGATTATCAAACACTCAAACCCTGTCTGAACAGAAAACCCTTGGCTTACGGCAATAGGTTATTACATTAAAATGACCTATTTTCTGCTATCGATCTGACAGTGGATTTTGAAGTTGTTTTTGGCAAATACTGCCTCCTTTGTGAACCTAATAGCCAATACATCCTGATAAAAACACACAAACAAAAAAACAATTAATACATTAAGTTTAGTTTCCTACTGAATGCTTCTACTATAGTCTTTATGAGACACTAAGGAGACATTGATATCCCAGGATAAGCTTGCCATTGCCAGTGACTTGGAATTCAGCAATAGGGTTTGTCCTTCAAGTTAATGTGAAACTAAATAGTAACAAGGACTCTCTACAATACCCTGTAAATCTCATCTAAGAACCCCGGTTCCCTTAAGTATCAAATCTGTATGCCTGCTACTTGTATTTTGCAATTTTCTATAATCTTCCAGTTATATATTTTTTAAAATAGATATATAGGTATAGCTGTAACATACTGTAGGGTACTTTGATAATACTGTTGCTCTTCTTGTACCTTTATTTTCTTCCCTATTATAATTCATGCCATACTTTTTCCTAATTTCTTTTTAGTATTTTTTCCTTTCTCTTTCTCTTCCCAACCACCTACATCTTTCGCCTACCCTCTGTACCTACCCCAAGGGCAGTACACAGTTGAGAAGGTAAGAGGTATAAAAGTAACATGTCACCCCACTGGTTGTATCATGTTTAAATTGACTTTCTAAGGTCTGTGGGTCAGGGTTCATGGATATCTGCATTCTGAGGCATCAATCATGCTCTTGGCAACTGCCTAATAAAAAAAAAAGGCCTTTTTTTTTAATTGCAGATAAGAAACTGCTTTTAAACATTTTGAATATATACATTTCCACTTAACAGCATACAATTACTAAGATGCATATAATTAGGAAGCTGCCTTTATGCATTCACCATTCTAAATGTAGTTACTTACAGAAGAATAACACACAGAACACAAAGAAAACATTTCCAAACACAAAACAAATTATCTGAATGAGATCATGCAGATTAAAAAAAAAAAGAGGGGGAAGGACTTTGATCAAGGAAAAGTTGCAGATCATATCAGAAAGGACCTCCTACACAGGAGAAAATATTAAAAGGTCAGTGAGAGAAGTAGGTCCATTAAGTATTCCAGGCAGGCATAGCTGATTTAGGTCAGAGGAGGAGAACAGTAACATGGTAAGAAAGAAGGGCCAAGCAGCCAGGGATTAATTCATGTCAGGCAGGGACAAGAAACTTGAACTTTATGTGGCAGGAAAGAGAAGTATTAAATGCAAAAGCAAACCAATCTTCCAGCCATATATTAAGAACAACAAAAAAGCCAAACTCCCAAGTCATTGGCCACTCATGAAAGCGCACTAAGGAAGTGTACTTCACTAGTTCACTAATAAATGAGCCAATGCTCTCCAACTAGTCCTGAGACTGATGTAACTGCAACTGTATATAAGGCTTGCTTGGCACTATTGACAGAAGAGATACTGAACAAGTTGCTGAACACCACCCTGTGTTATCTACATTTATCGCTTCACATTGGTTCAGTGGCATACATTAATAGGACGTGTTAGCTAAAAATGGCTCATTGTAAACAGTGGAATGACCAAGGTGTCATGATTTGGACTTATATCACACCTTGGACTCAGGACTCTCTGAGGGGAGAAGGAGCTCAGTAGGTGTCTTCATGTGAATTGGCAGAAAGACAGATGAGTGCAAGGGGATAAGATAGGTTGTGCTTACAATAATCAGAAAGAAAAATGATCCATATAAAAAAATGGTTGCAGGAAAGAAAAACAAATAATACCCCTGGAAAAGCCATAAAGGGACATCATTTTGAAAATAAATACAAAATCATGCTAATTGAGAGCTAACATAATCAGTAAAGCTTGGAGAAAAGCAACTATTTTCACAATGCTTGTTCTGCCACTCCTATATCCACTGGCACATGAAAAAGCTACAAGTATGTTTTCAGAAGAACAATTGTTATTAAGATGAATTATTCTAGTTATTCTAGCTTTGGTGGATATTTTTTGGATATTGCTTCTAATTCTATTCATCCCTTATTACCGTAGAAAAGAATATAACATTTTTCCTTCACTGTATTGACAAAGCCAAAGCCAGCGCTTCATACTGAAGACAGATTTACAAAATGGACTTAAAACAGGGCATAAACTTAGATTTTTCTCCACATGAAGGCAGTGTGGAGACATATCATACTGTATTAGTTATTGTAACTTTTCAGTGTAACTTCCAGTTGTTTTACCAAGACTGTGATTACAAAGTGCTTGACCAAAATTTGCCAATAGCACTGTGATTTTCATTTTGTCAAATTCTAAGTATGCTTTGTCAAATGCTATGTGTATGCTAAGTGAGCATACACGTATATGTAGACACACACACACACACACACAGAGTGACAACCGTACAAAAGGCAACAGATGGGAAAAAAAGCTCTAAAGAACCCATTCTTAAGCTGTGCAACTGTTAGTCAGTCAACTGATAAACTTATCTGTATGATGGAAAAATATTCTACGTATATAGTGGAAAATATCTTCCAATATTTATCTTCCAGATTTTTATGCTTGGATTGTACCATTATCACAATTACTGCTAAAGATTACACATCATTTTCTACACAGCAGGTCAAAATGCTAGTGCAGGACACTCCCCTGCCAAAACCCAAGCCCCCAAGTTGCAAAACAAAGCATTAAGTGGTGAAGGCCTGCAGAAAGAGTTCTGGTATTTAAGGATAAGGTTCAATAGTGACCAAATTGACCATGCCAACACCAATGAAGCTTGGACAAAGATAACTGCGCATATTATGAGAAGTGAAATGGCTAGCTATGGAAAAATGTAAGAAGTGAAATTTCAAGACACAAGACATGGTTGGGCTATGATTATGTACAAAACATAAAAGGAACAAAGCATAACGCAGAAAACTAGAAAAGCAGAATGAAAAAGATTTTTTTCTCTCTCTCACTAAGAAATAAAATAGGCAAAGTAGCATTTACAGAAGTCTGAAAGAGATTGGCATCTGAAATACTATAAGTAACCCTGACTGAGAGGGGAAAAAGGCATACTTATTTCTCTGATCTTGGCTTCTTGAAGCACCGAGGACATCAGAGTCGTAGAGTTATTTTTGACAGTCCCTAAAATCTAACTAGAAATTGTGAAAGTATCACTTGTGTAGCACTGGAAATTATGATTTCTGATTTTTTTAAAAGAATAAATCATTTACTTATATGCTAAAAGAGAAAGTGGAAAAACAGACATCCATCCAAAACCCAGAGCCAAGCAATGAAAATGTAGTTTATAATGCTGAGCAATTGCACCATATATTTGAAAATCACATTATAGGAACAGAGAAACAGAGAGGTGTTGGAGGAGATTACTCCAATCAAATAGGCTGTCCACTTAAATTTAAGAGGGCTACGCTTAACTCATGCAAATAAGAAAAATATAATGAGCTAAGAGATATTTAGCTACTATACTCAGATCACAGCAAGGATGAAAAAGAAGAAAAGATTTCAGGCTGATTATGAAAAATTGTAGAGGGAGTCAAAGTCAAATAAAGTCAAAATAAATACGACATGTTTGAGATTTTTAGTTATTTTGATTGCATGCATTTCATGTGCCAAAGGGGGGAGAAAAAAGGCAAAAATAAAACCCAGAAAATATTCGATACGCATGGAGAACAAATGGCCATCATATAAGTATGTGGCTTCCTCACTAGCAGCTAGTTTCAATTAAAGTACAGCAAATACAATATATGTAAGACTTCTCGTGTCTGTTAAGAGCCTGATGGTATAAAGCTGTTACTATTGGTTACTAGTTAAGTCACGGTTCATACTTAGTAGCAGTTAATAACAAACAGTTAACTTTAAAAGATATTAATCCAAAAACTATTTGAGCTTAATCAGAACAAATAAATCCAGAATTATTTATTCTTGCGAATTGCATCTGTTTCTTTTCTAGTTTGTAAATATGAGAATTCTGTGACAGTACCAAACAAAGAAAAAGTTATTCAGGGACAACAGATTAAGTGTAGTCTAAACTCTGAATTACATCCTTGCAAGTGTTTATGAAACAAAGAAATAGACACAGATTTTGGATTTTGTGCACCCCAGTTAAGAGACTTAATAGAATTCCTTTACAGTGATGGTAACTCAATAGTGAAAGTATAAAGGTGAAACTGGTACAGAATAGCAAATGCAACTAATTCTCATTAACAACAAAAAATGTAAGCAATATATATAGCCATTTGACTGTGAACATTCAAGATGTGTAAAGATTTTTCAGTGGCAATTATATTAAAAATTAACAACAGAACAACGCGACTGTTGCTGCTTCATCCTTGCATACAAAAATATGGTTGCAAAGTTGATGAAATGGGAAATACTACGGTAAGTACTAGGAAAGCAAGCCAAATCCACTTTCATTGTTCCTTCACATGCTATTTTTGACTTTTCATTACTTCATCATGTGGTTCTTTCTATAGGAAATAAGTCAGTAGACAAGGTGAACACTTTTTTTTATATGTATGTAGCATGAAACCAAAATCTCACTCTGAATTCTAAATAAATTTGTCATTAGCTTTTTCCTTAAATCAGTGGGGTATTAGAAAACTGTATAAACATCATCATCAGACCCATCTGAGGACAGGCAGAATTATTTTCTAGTTTGATATTTGAGGAACTCAGAGAGATCTAGGGTCAAGGATCCACTTCAACACACAGCCAAATTTGAGATGTTTAAAGCCAGATTTTTTCCCAAATACTTCTGTTTCGTAGCACTGATAAGTTCAAAGCATTGTTTCAATTGATCTATGTTGCAATTACAAATACTCAGCATTTGTGAAAATTTTGCCATATATATATCTCAGGCTTAGAGGACTTAAAAATCAAACAGTCACCCCAATGAGTATGAAGTGACTTGTCCATTCTCACACATGCATTTTATGAAAGGGGTGAAAGGAAGATTCAGTTCTCTAAGGATGCAATTCGATTGTCTTTTTTTTTTTCTTGAATCAGGATAAGTGCCTTCTACATTCCAACTGCAGGAATAAAAAAAGAAAGTATTCTACAGATCCAATTTTATTCACTCAATAGCACTAACCGATTTCTTGTGCACATAAATGACACAGGAATCATGGAAAGATAATCGCATCCCCCATACACAAGGGACGAAAATAAGGTCTCACAGACAATCTTAATTCTGGCAGTTCTAATTTTCCAAATTTTGAGTGCTTGATGTACAATCTTAATATTATTTTAACCTTTTCACGTAGCTTCGCAGCTTTTAAACAGCACTGAATTCCATCGTGCAGCTAGAGCAAACTTGAAGCTTTAGAAGGGAGGGAATCTTTAGACCTAGAGTGAAAGACTTGAATATCTAACTGCAGCAGTGGGTAGTCATCTCGTATGAGGATCAGCCATCCCCTGGAACAAGGCACTTTGTCAGGAAGTTTCTCTGGTGTAGAGAGAAAAGGGGTATGGAGGGCTGGAAACGCTACGTCCCGTTTCTGACTCTGAAAGACAGTCTGTTGGAGAGAGGAGACACTTCGATCTGGATCTACTGCAAACTCTGCTTAGTTGCTTTGCCAGCTTCCTCTACCAAGTGAGGTCTCTTCCGTCTTCCATCACCCATCCCTATAAGAGGGCTTTCTAGTCTTTTAAGTCTGTTGAGCAACAGAAAATGTGTTTTTCAGAGGCAAAAGGCAAACCGTGACGCTAACGGGACGCTCCACCCCGGCGCGCTTGCAGGCTGCTGCTCTCAACCAGACACCCCAGGCTTCCCCACCCCCGGCTCCAGACACCGGCAAGACACCGCTCTCGGCCTCCGACACGGCTCCTGGCCTCGGCCAAGCTCTCAGGGGGCCGAGCTGGGCCTGCCGCGGCCCCGCAGGCCAAGGGCAGCGGCGGGACGCCATCGGCGGGACGCCATCACCGGGCCGCCGCCGGGCGGGCAGGGCCGCGCTCCGCCCCGCCGCCGCCGCCGCGACTCCCCCCCCCCCCCCCCATCCAGCGCGGGGGGCGCCGACGGCCCGTCCGAACCGTTAGGGAAGCGCGTGGCCACGGTGCGCTCCGGAGCCCCGGGCCGCCCCTTCTCCACGGGGCGGTACGCAGCCGGCGGCACCAACCCGGACGTGCCGGGGAACCGCCGGGCGACGCGGGGCCTCTAGTGCTGCCGCTGCTCCCCGCTCGGCTCCAACGCCGGGCGAGCCCCGACCCCAGCGGGAAGGGGAGGGGAAAGGCGACCCCGCCAGGGCCACTTACCGGCCGGGCTGCCCCCGCGGCCCGCTCGGCTCGGCGCCGACAGCCCAGCGGCCGCGGAGCGTCGGTTACAGCGGGCCGGAACGGCCGCGCTGCCGCCACATCCGGGGGCGGGGCGGGGGAAGGCGGGAGCGGCGGCGGGGCGCAGCGCCAGACCCGGCCCGGCCCGGCCCGGCCCGGCCCGAGGAGCGAGAGGGCGGCCGGCCCGGCCCGGCCCGCTGCGCTCCCCATGGCGTGTGTACGTGAGCGCGAAGCCCGGGCCGCCGCGGCCGCCTCCTCCGAGGAGATGGCGGCTCTTCCCGCGCTGCCGGCTTGGCCGGCCGCGGGGCCCCGCGTCGGGCGGCAGCGCCGTTAGTGGCGCAGCCAGCCCCCGGTAGGCCGGAGTTGCTCACACCTGCGGGGTCTGTCCCAAAGGGGCGCAGCACCCCCTGCGACCTGCCGTGTGAGCGTCTCTGGCCCTACTTTCTTGCCGCCTCTGGCGTACGCGAACCGCGGCAGGTAGTGATGTGTCATCGTCCCAGGGTAGCGCGGCTGAAAGACCAGGAAGCGCTCCTAAGATCCTACCGGGTTTCATAACGTGGATTTTGTGTGTTTTTGTTTCCTCTTCATTTGTTTTTCTGTTAACAGATGGCAAGTGGTGGCCAGAAGCGGATAATCCAGTTAACTGGATTTAAAAAGCAAGAAAAAAAGGCACTGCTTGAATTATTGCTCAAACTGGACTGTGTGCTTATTGATTCTAAGGTATTGTTTTATTTAAGCTCCTACTGGTGAGAGAAAGCAGCAAAAAAAAAAATTTGCAAGCCTTAAAGGATTATATAGAAGCTTGGATTTGTGTATTAGTAGCCAAAAAAAGTTAACCTATTTCCAGTAATAAAAGTGTGTTATGTTTTCTTGTTTTCCTTTTTTTTTTTTTACAGAAATACAGAGATTGTACACACCTTATAGCAAAACAGCTTTGCAAGAGTGAAAAGTTCTTAGCTGCCTGTGCTGCAGGTGAGTAAAATAATTGCTGTAAAATGTCATTGAATCATAATATTAGGACAGGAAATAAGCCTTAGAAGTGTTCTAGTTACCTGTTTTCATGTCATGAACTGACTTTTACCAACACTTACTCTCTGTGTTCCATTAGTCTTGATTATTAGCAAAGCCCTACGTTCAAATTTGGATGTACTTTCTGGTTTTTTGCATTATTCCTAAATAATTTTCATCTTCCTTTATTTATTCTGATTTGACTCCCAAACAGAAACCATGTTACGTATCAGTTGCATTGTAAAGTCATATTCCAAATGATGTAAGTACTTTAAAACAGGTTACTTGAAGAGGCGTGGATGGAGTATGGACAGCTGCAGTTAGCATGGCTTTTTGACATCAAATTCACACACATCATTCATTAATAAAGATCACTGTCTCTGAAGTTTCTGCTTATGCAGCGACAGAAAATTCCACACCCTTACTTCTGCCATTTTACTGATGCAAGTCTCTAGTCTTTCCTCTTCTGCTCTTCTCTTACCTAAGGGCTGATGCTCAATTGCTTTACTCATGCAACTAAAGCTTTTCAAAATAAGAACTCTATATTTTAAGATGTTGTTTTTTTAGACAGGAACCTGGAAGGCTTTTATGATGAGTTCAGAAAATGTTAAGTTACAAGATTTCAAACTGCTGATCTGTTAACTGTTTAAATGTGATCCCTATTTTTCCTACATCATATTGTACCAAAGTATTAAAGCAATTTTTAGGATGGATAATCTCAGATTTAAGAGACTGGAGACAGAAATAGATAAGTGTTGATTTGGATTTAAAGCTAGATGTAAAATTCTTGATCTGATGCTTGCGTTTGCATACCATAGTATTAGCTATTTTCAGTTACAGCTGCTAGAATTGAGAGATATATGGATGACTCCTTGTGTCTTATTAACTATGATCAAAAAGTAAATAGAGTAGAAGTTTACATGAGAAAAGACACTTTAGACATAAAATTTGTAATACTGAGTTAATATTATATCATAGTTTTGGAGATTTAAGACATCTGGAGATGTTTTCTTTGAACTGAGTACATAATGTACATATTGTCCACTTGACAATGCAAAACTATGTCATGTTTCTATATTCATAAATACTCCTCAATACCAGCTGGTACTACTTAATTCTGGAAGAGGTGCTATTTTTATATAATCATTGTTTTCATCCTTGATGATGGAGAGAGAGCGTTCATTCCTAATGCGATTTTTCCCAAGTAAGTATAACAATTCATCTTTAATCCCATTTAGAACTCTGTAAACATAAATATTAATAAGAACATCAGTCTTCATGGACTTCTCAGCTGACTTTTTGAGATGGAAGTCTTGAAATTAAAGTGGTTTTAACATATAAGTTATACACAGCATGCCTTTTTCAGTCATAAGTCCAGTGGTACCTATGCTAGATTATGTAGAAGTACCATCTGTGCTCCTGCTCTGAGACATTTTGCCAGTCAACCCTGCTGTTCTGTGAAACCAATTAGGTTTACACAATTCCAGTGAATTTCTCTTACAGTATCTTCTGTAGGTTGCGTTTCAATACAGGAGCAGGGCGCTAACCACAGCCCTTGACCTGATTCTGAAAGAAGAGAGAGACCATGAGAAAAAGGCAATGATCATTACAGATGGTATCAAAAGCATACATGCAAAAGAAGAAAGAAGAGAGGCGGAGGAGGTGGAGCCAAGGGAGGAGTGAACAGGATGTGAAAAGAAAAAAGGGGGAAAGAAAAAAGTCTAAAACCATATCCCACTAATATTGGCACTCAGTACACTTACAATGCTAGTAATATTAAGCATATATAAAAGAAAGAAATTCATTCCTCTTTTTAATCATATTTTAATATATTACTTCAGTTTACTGAAACTAAACCCTTGGCAAAGAAAAAAAAAAGATTTGACAGCATTCTTGCATGTTATATAAGGCCATCAAGTGTACCTCAAATCTGTTCTAGTACTTTTGTAAAAGTGTCAGTGGTATTACAAACTAAAGGGTTAAGCAAGGTTCTGTGCAAGTCCTAAGAATAAAATCTGGGAAGCTGCAAACTTCCACTTGCAGATTTTTGAGAAGATAGGCAAGTATTTAATCTGGGAAGGGTAAAAAGGTCCTTCATCATTAAAAGAAAACAAGATGATCATTTTCAGTGGCATTGTGAGGTTTTTGATTTCAAAATGTGAAAAGGAGACCTTGCAATAGGAAGAAGTTTTTAAAAAGGTACTTACAATTCCAGCTTTTATTTGCACAAGAAAGGTTGAAGTTAATTTTATATTAGATCTTCAGTTGATTGCCATTTGTCTACACAAAAAATCTTCTGTGGCTGACAGTTCGTTTGCTTTTTAGGAAAGTGGATACTAACTAAGGAGTACATAATTAATAGCGCCGAAAGTGGCAGATGGCTTGATGAAACAACGTACGAATGGGGATATAAAATTGAAAAAGACACCCATTATTCACCTCAAATGCAATCTGCACCTAAAAGATGGCGCGAAGGATTGACACACACTGGTGCTCCAGGGGCCTTCCACAGATGGAAAGTTGTCCTCCTTGTTAAGGAAGGTGATAAACGAAGGGATCCTATTACAAGGTAGGGGGAAATGTCTTAAAGCTGAAGTAATGAAAGATAAAACACATATAAGTGAACAAATTTTTTTTCTTCCATCCCCGTTAATTTGATCTGTAACAACCTCCAGTCCTTCAAAGTATGAATTGTTTTCGTTAATACACTTCCACACATTTTTATAATGGTTGCAGTGTTAAATGCACACTGACTTCTTTAAATCTTTAAAGAAGATTTTGTAGCTTGCTTCCAGTATAGTGTCAAATATAACACACATTGTCATATATTTGCATCTTAAGTAATTTGCTTGCAGAAACTTTCTTTGTGAGACAAGGTACATAGGCTTATGCTTTTTATGAGTGTTATTTTGTCCACGTTACATTCAAATCATAGCCACAACAGGATATATTATTTCACTTGGGTGGATAATCTGAGCCAACTGTGAGCTATGTCTTATTGATGCGTTCCATGTTCTGACTAACCTGATCTTTCTTTGTGTCACTTCTGTGCAACAGCTCCCTAGTTCTGAAGCCCTAATTTGTACTGTAGCAAATCTTTATGATACAATGTAAATACAGATAGATCAGAAGGGAAAGGGCAAACATACAAAGGAAAAGCGGAGAAGAGGAAAGCAACTGGAAGTGCAAGAATTTTGGGACAATGTTTATTTTTTCCAAACTCTTCCTACACACCTAGATTCCTCAATTTAACTACTGCCTTGAATCACAAACAGAGTGTATTATGTAAAATTTGCTACTGAAACAGAGCTCTCCATTACAAGATGTTGCTCACTACAGGAGAAGATACTATCCCACTCCTCTGTCAAAAACCTAGTTAGTTGGGAGCACTTCTCGGGTCTGATCATGCATACATTGTGTGTGCCCTAATTCTGTACAGGGCGTGAAAACAAAGTGTACATCACAGATGCATGGGCAAGCAGGAAAGTGCAGTGTATCCAGCTGATTATGGTATCAGAGCTGCAAGGTAGATCACAGAGTACCTGCCTGCAGTTCATAAGCACCAGCTGAGATGCGGCTGAAGTTACCATCTTCTAATTCTGTCAACTGAAGACGTTCTAAGTAGGCTATTCCCTTAGCTGAGTAGAAGAGTTTACTATGTACTGTCTTGCAGAAAGGTACATTCATTCTGTTACACTTCTGAAAAACTCTGTTTCCAGTGAAAACTGCTTCTGCAAAGCCTCCTGATAATGCCATTGAAATGCTGTCTTGCACAACTCTCTGTTTGTTGACAGTAAAAGTAACCTTTAACAGGAACTACATCAGCAAGGCAAAAGAAGAGGGAGTTTTGGAGAAGGAACCTGTTTTTTTTCCAGGCAGTTTTCTGCATACTGATGTGGGGATCCTTTTACTCAGGCAGAAAACATTGAAAGGTAGATTTTCTTTTGTCTCCAGTAAGCACTGCCTTCAGTCATAAAGGCTACCGCAGCACTGAGAGAAGATTGATTTATTTTTTCTCTAGTACTTAGTGTGGCTTTTTTCCCTTTTATGCTTTTCTTGCCATGAATCCCATCCTATTGGTAGTGTAAGCGTGGGAGGCCAGCATCCTTTTCTTTTTACATATCTGGATTTTGAAAAATGAACATATATTTAACAATTCAGAAGACCTTTTTTCTTCCTCCACTATCTTGTCTGACATCTTTTCTAAAAAAATATGAATCATTGCAGCAGTACCTCTCTGGAAATTCCCGCTGAGGAAACTTTTACATATAATGTTGCCCCAAACAAATTTGTTTTCTGTATATAACACTGGGGGGCACAAATGCTATAAATGACTCTAAAATGAACTCAAAGACTGTATTTGCAATATGAAAATACCATGTTACAATTCAGAAAAGCGGTGTTCCGCTTTTGGTAAACCCCTTGATTATGGCAAAACTCTTAATTGAAAGACCCACTAATTAACCCACAATCATCGTGGAGGACAATAAATTATAGCTGTGGTCATCTAAGAATTTGATATCTGAAAAAAAAATGCTCAGAAACTTTCTATCAGATATGTATCAGTGGATTCCTTCATTTGCTCAAGGCTCTTAAGTGCCCTTTTAATGAGGGATGCATAATGTCACACACCTAGAACCCTTATTCTCTTGCACTTGCATGCTTGTAGTTTGTGAACAGTAACGTAGCTTTAAGCAATATTAATATAATGCAGTAAATACATCTTTCCAAATGTATGTTTATTTAGAGTTCTAGAAGCTGGAAAGGCAACTGTATGTTCATCTCAAAATGCAGGGAGAGATATTACTCATATATTCATCGATGATAAAAGTTTTCCTACAGAAAAAAAACTCTTTGAAGCTCAGTTTTACCCTGTGCGGTATCTAGGAGATTACCTTTTTGAGGTAAGTAATTTTAAAAAACATACCTAAAATTCATTTTTCATTAGCATCGTTAGCAATTTATGTCGTCCTTACTGATTACTATATTATATGGCATTTATATTAGAGAGGAATACAGTCAACCTGGATGTTTTGAAATTTAGTTAAAAATAAAACAGCTTTCTAACAGAAAAATTGTCTCTCCCAAGGCAATATTTTGGTTTAGACCAGTAGAAATAACACCAAGGAAGAATACTTTATTTCTTCTTCCTCTTTGTACTCCTCCTTGGTTCCAGTTCTGTGTTATTACTACAGGAAAAATGGTTCAGACTTCAGGAAGAAGTTCCAGTAGCTGCTCCAGAGTAGTACCTGAAAGTAGTGTAGCTGACCACCAATTAAACAGTTAGCTAGTTATTCACAAAACACCACAAGAAAAATAGCGGATCTTCTTCTATATTCTCTTTATTTTGTTAATGGTTTCAAATACATATATATGTGTGTGTATATATTTTGTATTGGATTTGACACACACCATTAACATCCGTTAAAATGGTATCCTCATATCTTCATGCCTCACTATCAATTTAATTACTTCTTTTGTGAACTGATCTCAATTGTTTACCTTGTATTCATAACATTAGAAATTATGCTAAAACATTAAGATTTATGCAACTAAGCAACCCAAGCAACCCTTGACTGGGAAAAATCAGTGGCTGTAACATGAATCCTATAAAAAGGGATTGTATACTGGGCAGCAGAAATTCACTCAATATTTCTATACTAGGAATCTAATATAAGCTATTCACCTATGATCCCTGTTCAACCAATGCATTGAGATTGATGCTGCTAGAATGCAAGTTTTTCATTTCCTGAAACAGGTGTATGAACTGCTATCTGAGCACACCTTCAGCTTTCCATTACTGTGGAGGGATCGTTCCATACTTGTAGGCAAGTAAAGTTAAATAGATTTTAATTAAAGGACAGTATATGCAACCTTATGAAAACAGAGTAGCGTGCCAAGGACTTCTTGTTAAGAACTTCTCACATTACCAGCAGACTATATGCTGTAATGCTTCTCCATTCTCATCTGTGGAAACAGAAAGGAGTGACATAGTTGTCTACATTTCAGAAAATATTCAGAAGTCCTTAGGATTCAAAATCACAGGATGCCCAAGTTATGGAAAGACTTACACTCAACTTTGACTTCTTCCATGTTAGAAAACCTTTTGCCATTACTGACAAAACCATTCTCTTCTACTAGTCAAAACTTAAATTCTTAAGAATGCAGGCTCTATGTTCACTCCGAAGCCCTTGTAATAGAGTGTTCTTCTGTTAACTGAACCAGAACATGAGACAGTATTTCAGCAGATCCACTAAGACATGAGGATCTGAATATAAGATGTGGTACTTTATTTGAAGAGAGAAACCATATTAAAAATCATCTGTCCAGAGAGATGGAGTTTTTGGTTGGAATGACTTAGCCAGATGAGGCATCCAGTGCAACTTCAGATTCTTCAGTGTTAGGTTTACCATTCAGCCAAAATGGAACAGAAGTTAAATGCACTGTGATGCAAAAAGACAAGGCAAAGAAAGAAAAACAGCTTGATTGTATTTCAGTCTCCCATTTGAACTGATGAGTGGACATGCCACTGTTAAGTGAATTTCCCTGTGTGTGCAGATTCCCTAGAACTAGAAATTATTCTTACAATTTCCTGTGAAAGAGAGAGAGAGAGAGAGAGATGCCTTATGATTCCTAGTCCTTTGCTTACCAAGACCAGCATTATCTTTTCTTACAGATCATTTTGATGAGTGATCCTATGCAGGTTAAGACCGTGACCCTGGTACGCGTTCTTCTTTTCTTTACTGTATACTTTCTCCTCTCCGTTCTGGAACAGATATATTCAGTTGTTTGTCAACTTGAGCACCAAACAATGACCTTGTGGCCTGACTAGAAGCTCATGCAATAGACACAGATGCAACTAAATTCTAAATACCAACCGAAAGCTTTGAGGGCTTGGAGGAACAGAATTTAATCAAAAAACAAATATCAAAATTGCTATTTACAAGCAAGAAGAGGCAACCAGCCTTTGTTTTTACCGAAATGTGTGTTGAATTCCTGTATACTCTCACTATTTCCAAGTCTTCTGATTGTTTCAAGAAAATCAAAAATTTGAGCCCTTTGTTAGTTAGATCGCATTTGTGATACAGTAGAAGGTGTCTGTCCTTTGCAGCTATTAGGAGGTATAGCTGACCAAGCAGGAGAGTCAGATGCACTATTCAGACTTTCTGCATTTGATGATAATCTTCATAGCATTTTGACGTGGAAATACTCAAAGGACTCAGAAGATTGCTTTCAACTGTGAGCTCCTCAGACTATGGGGTGACTTTACAGTCAGCTGCTAAATAGAAAACCTTACTTATATGAGCAAGTAGGAATTAAAGCCAGAGTTGTTGCTAGGAATAACATACTTAACCTGAAATCCTTTGGATTTCCCAGATCCAAAATGCAGAGAAAATTTCCTCTCTGCGTTTTAATGATCAGTAGAGTTCTATGAAAAGGTTGAAGGGGGTGTTGAAAGGTCTTAGTGTTTACATCCTCTATAAATAAGACACATCAACATGGGATCTCAGCTTAGTACTTACTCTCTTAATGAAACCTCTACAGGGAAACTATTTTCTATTTCACCTTTCGGCTAAGTTAGACATCATATTATATTTAATAGAAGAATGTGTCAAGTATTTATGACTACGTCATCTGATCTCTGTGAGAATAAAGTGTTTCTTGCTGTGCACCCTGAATTCCTCCCTGGTACGATAACAGTGTTCTGTCTTAACCAGTTCATTAACTTGCATGTATCTTTTTTTCCTAGACTTTACTAAGTAATTCACTTTAGAGGCAAGGGGAGCATTAGCTTTCTATTCAAATGCATCTAAAGAACTCAGAAAACTGCCAAGACTCTTAGTCTCTTATAAGGAAAAGAATAAAACATAGGCAATCAGATCACAACACTTATCTAAATATATTAGGCTTTATCAACAAATGTCATGAACACACTCCTGTCTCTTTCTCCAAGAAGTACTTGGCACATGTTTCATTAGGACATGACTTAGAACTCTCCAACTGTGTAAGTCTGTAGAGCTGCTACTTGACTCCTAGCAAAAATAAATACCCTCCTCCCTGCAACATACACACACACATTTTCTCCTAAGGCTTTGTATTCAAACCAGATATTGAATTCAGCAAAGCAGTGTTATTCTTTATTTCAGTGGAGCTGCTATAGTCATTGCCTTTCAGACTATTCTGTCACTTGTTTTGTATGAACACATTGCTTCATCTTTGTATTTCAGATCTGTTCATGTAATCTCAATGGCATAACTTCTAGTGTTAAAATACTCTGAGAGACTCATTAATGACTTGATCCTATAAGGTGTCAAATGTATTGGTTCAAGATGTTAAAGCACAGGCATGATTTTAGGGAGCTGCTCTCAAATTTAAACACAGACTTCAAATGCTTTGTTGAGTGCACACTGGAATTTATAGCATTTTGGCAAGATGGTTACTGTATATTGTCTGAGTGTCAGTATTTTTAGAAGGATATTGAAAATAATGCAGAAGTGCCACAAGACGTAAAGACTAGTTAATGTCTCAGAGTAGAATTTCTGTCCTACTTCAGTAGGAGTTTAGTCGTTCTTGGCTCATCAAGAGCTATTCAGAGCTCTTCTCAAGTTACCGAAAGATTTATTACACTTTTGTAAAAGTGCAACAAACTCATTATTTGTTTAAAAATGTATAGTTACGCTCATGCCAAATATTTTTGTTTTGAATTGCATATTTAAGGGAACATCTGAAAATAGAATGAAATACATGCAGCTTTTGAAGCTTTACACTGAAAATCTCTTAAAAGTATAGAATGTTTATGGCTTGCCTCTTCTCAATACAACCACCATTGTGTTTATTTCCTACTATTGCTTTCCATACAGTACCTGAAGTCACCCTTTAGATTTAGGTGCTTGAAGTCGAATGGCCAAAAGCCACCCCAAGCAAATCTATTTCACTATGCTTGTATAAAATCCTTCCGTACCTGCTCTGAAAAAAAATGGCCTTCAGTACAGTGACTAAGGGGGACCCTGCAGCGGTATCTACAGTCCTAGTGATCACATCTAACACTCCAAGAGGAGGCTATTTTTTATGTCTGTTTGTCTGAAACAATGATGATGCTTCATTCTTAATCTATGTACATTTAATTAAAACATATATTGAACCTTACCAAAATGTATTGTTCAAATTATTGAAATAATTTTTAAATACAATTTGGAGTTACTTTTTAGTAACAAAAATTACCTTCTGGCTTTGCTGAGAGTCTTCTCTATGGAAGTGTGTCTGGTTTCAGTCTGAATTACAGAACAGTTTGAGAAATACTTGCTCATTCCCTATACTGAAGAAACAACTGGAAACTAAAATAAAGAACTTATAAGATTTAAATTACTAGTTTTGTCCATCCTTATAGACAAGAACTGAAAGGATTGTAGTGGCTGTTATGAAATGAGAGTCTGGTCTTAGTCAAACTGATGAAAAATTGTATTTAAAAAATCCTTATTATGCTTTCTTTTAATTGAAAAGGCATGGAGTTTGGTTTTAGTTTTCTAAAAGTCCAAAGAACAAATCCATTATAGAAACTCAGCTTGCATTTCAGTCACAGAGATTGCACCATGGTTGGAGTCAATTAGAGAAATAATTATGGGGAAGCTCATACTGATGGTGCCTATGCTATAACTACCTACAACATTAATGATTTGTTTCCACAGCTGTTTTATCTGGCGTGTAATGTCGACTCTTGAAAAATACATAAGCATGCATGTGCACACATGAGTTTACAGCAGGATATATGGCACATAAAGCTGTTTTGGAGCATTAGTTCTCTATGCTATTTGAAATTAAAAAATAATGACTTTTTTTTTGCTCTTCACAGAAGGAAATACAAAATACTGAAGTTATCCAAATGAATCATTTTCTAGCTGCACAAGAAACCAAACAAATCATGTTTAACATGCAGCTTGTTGAAATGAAAAATGCTGTGATAAAACATATGTATTTTGCTCAGGTAGGTAACACTTTCTTAGCATAAAATGTAAAATACATATAATTAAATTTATCTTTCATTATAGATAGTAGATATTTTAAAATGTTCTGAAATTGTAATAATGCCTTTTAGCCTGCAGTGTTTAATACCCTATTTACTACAGTCTACCATTAACTAAAATATAATTTAGTAGGGCAAGTGGTCGACATGGGCATGGGGAAGACATGGTGGGCTATTTGCAATTTCAGTGTACTATATCAGATAAAAAATAGCTAGTATTGTCCAACAAAATGTTATATCAGATGATAGTCTTTCAATGACTTGTCTGTTATCTACCTAAATTACACTAACAAGCTTTTAAAACCTACCATATCCTAGAGCAAGCAAACTTTTTGTTGATTCATATGAATGTTTTTTTATTACAAGTAGAAAATAAAGCTAAATGCAGTCTTTCATTTTAATACTGACACATATCTAATCATGATAAACATAGAACATTAGCAATTAAAAGCATTATTTCATATCTAGAAACAGAACAATTAATTGCTTTGAGTCAGGGTATATTATTTCTGTATGCTACATTGACTCCAAATGATGTTGTGTAAGTATTCTTATAGCTCACTTGCAGAGAACAAGATATGATTTTGTAACTGCAGAATCAGGTCCATTATGATATTGATATAAGTTCTCAGTAGCAAAAGAATTAGAATTTCTAAGTGCTCAATGTTTAGTATATAAAAACAAAATTGACGAGCTGAACGCACCAGCTGCTTAAATGTATGCCCTCAAATGCCCCGTCTTTTATCTGTGACATTTTATCAAGACCATTGCCTCCAGACCTTTAAAAAGTAAATGCATCCTTAACTTCTATTGTATTGTACGTAGAACAGGTGCACTACTTTGCAGATTATTTTTCCCTCAAACTATTAACATGAATAGGAGCAGAAGGAGTGATCATAATCCTGAGGACAAACTCTCCTAAAAGGCTTTTTTGATAATACATAGAAATACGATCATAACACTAAGCTATAACTAGAGGTAGCTATAGTAGTAATACGTTTTTGCACCTACTGCCATATCTTCAGGTCTCAGTCAACTTGCAAGATGAATCCAAAATCTATATTTTGTCATAGGAAAAGTGGAAAGACTAAAACCACTAACATTTATATAAGTAGACCAAAACTAATAAAACTGTCATTGTATAGCAACTGCTTAAACAAGGAAAACTAAGAAGGATAAAAATTGCCTATATTATTTTCCTTTTAGGTCACTAGTCCTCTTATTTCATGATTTTGTGATCTAAATATTAAAAAGATAAATTTAAGTAGACTGCTATGTTGAATTTTTTGCTTGAGTCATGCTTTAAAAAAGCTAACATTCTTTGTTTTAAATACAACGTTTATAGAATATGTCTGTTAGTATCCAATGTACAGGTTGTCTTTATCCTGTTTTACAGACTGTTAAACGTAAGTCTACTCAAATAGACCAGCTGAATGAATGCAATCCAGAGGTAAGGATTCTTGCAAAGAGGGCATGTTGTGTACAAGGATTTTACTCTGAGGTTAGACAAACACACTTTTATTGCAAAATTAGCTATCAAATAAGCATTTTAAAATATTTTGATTATCCCAGCAGTCTAATAAAAAACCTGAAGAGGTAAATAGAACTTCATTGGAGTTGTGGTTGTATGTCAAGATTTGTTCTTTCTAGCTTTCAGTACTTCCCTCTTTATCTTGAAGAAACTCGTTAATACTACTGCTTAAGAGAGCTTTACCTGTTATTGTTAGAAGAAAAGAAACAAATATGGCCTGATGTGATTTAGAGCATCTCAAATTATTCAAGCACTGTATTTTTGCAATAGCAATGAAGGAGAAGTATATGCTGCTTCTTGCAGTGCTCATGCATTTTTGTTAGTAGGGACAAACTTTCAACTAAGATTGTCTCACTATAGAAAAAAACAGTACTTATTCTTACAGCAAAAATTTTAAACATCATCAAACAGGCTACAGAGTGTCCTGAAACAAGTAGGATATGGCGGATTATATTTTCCAGTCCTTTTTTGTAGTTACTTTGATGAAATTTCATTTTTCTAAAGTATTTAGTTCACTTGTTATTTTTCTTGCCCTTAAGCCAGTTATATGGCATAAATCAGTTATAGATCAGTAACAGTTCTTATTAATTCTTTGTTATGTGTCAAGTAAATAAATACTTCCAATTTTTCCCCCTTTTTCTAGCTATAGTACTAAGAATAAAGTGTTCAAGGATAGTTTGTTAAAACAATAGCTCTCGACACTTGAAAAGACTTATACCTAGCAGATATTAACTACTGTACTTTATATGGTGACTTCGGTACTTTCAAAAATTAAAAGACCCTAAGAAAGAGGTATCCTGCTACTGAGAAAAGTCCACCAGAGGAGTTTTATATTGTCTTTCCTTATGCATTAATAATAAGATGAAAAACAGTTCTCCCCTCCTTTCCTGTCCTGAATGTGATGCAAAAGGCCTCACGTTCTTCTGAACAGCTTTGTTTCAGTGTGCTTCTTTCCAAATAACGTGTGGATGTTGCTGGTTGTAGCACAAGAATTTTCAAGTGATGTAAGTTTCAATCACAATATAAAAAGACAGATAGTGATAGGATCACCAAATGAGGGCCAGAAGTAATGTGCTCATCAGTGCACAATATACTAAGTCATCTTCACACATCTAAAATCCATGCAACGGAGAAGTTGTTCTTTGGCTGCCATTAAACAGTTTATGGTTGCCCTTTAGATGTGCTGTTTGCATATGATTAACATTACAGAAGTATGAATGCTACCATTATTTCCAAAGGAAATACTGTGGAGATTTTAATAGTGCATATATAAATGAGAAAATTGAAATAAATGTGAGCTGCATAGTCCATATGCACAAAGACCTGGTTAAAAGCAAATTGTCCGGATGAGCAGGGTTTTTTATCATTAATATAAGACTGGTATGCATTAGAATCTACTACAGGAATCTCAGAAATGATACCTCTGCAAAGAAACCAAGTATCTAAAGCTGATGTGGAGCTCATTCTCTGAGACACTTTAGCTATGATTTAACTATGATTATGCTGTCTTTCAGCCAGTTTAACCTGATCTCATAAAGTCTTTAGCCTATTACTAAAACATTTTTGGAAGAGAATTTGCTAATGTCAGTCTACCCTGTTGAGCTCAAAACCTCAGTTGGACTTAAAGTTTATGTTTTTCCTTAATTTTAAAGCAATTAGTAGAATATCTTCAGTAGCATTGTGTCTAATGTGCCTTAGGAACCAAGTTTCTTGGCAAAGATCCTAAAGTCTTCAAGGTGTTAGGGACTAAACCAATAATAAATGTATGTAATCCTTTAATTCCCAGCAGTTCAATTGTCTCCTCTTCCTGCCTCCGCTTTTCACAGTTTTGGCTCCTTATCCCAGTTTATTTGAACTTACCAGAGCTTCAGGCTGTGTTGTCCGGGTAGGAATTCTATGAATGTATCTGTATTGGCCTGGTTGCTTGAGGCTTGGACTTGCTTGTAGATCTAAACTTTTTCATTCACCATGCTTGTTTATATGCTGGCTCTCATTGGCTTCAGCCCACAGCAAAGTAGCTGTATTTCAGACAGAAAAATTATCAGGCACCGAGCAGCTGTGCTTTGGTAGTAGTATGGTTGCAGCTGGCTTGGAGATCTTCACTTTAGCTTGAACCTGGACCAGAGGAGCAGTGTAGCTGAGAACATCTTCACTAGCTTCTCTTGCATATCAGTAATCTACAGAAGTAAAGGTTTGGAAAGCTGAAAGTACGGATGATAACAGGGAAATTGCAAGGCAGATATAGCATTTCATGAAAGCTATTAGATCCTTATAGGTCCTCTGAAAGCTTGCAAAGTTAAGTGTTTTGCTCTGATGAATGGCAGAGAATAAGAGGGGAGGCTTGTGTCATTAAGAAGGTCTTTAGAGCTTTGAAATAGACTGGGATCGATACCTGTACTATCAGTAGCATTAGCTGCTTCTCTGACACGCTACATAGGAATAGGAGAGCTAGGGAGATAAACAGTTATATGGTTTATAGATGTATAATGTTTACTCATAAATTATGTATTTCATGATTTTATATTTTTCTTTCATTCTCAAGTTGTTCTAGTGGTGCTCATTGTCTTACTCTTCTAGTCATGCACTGTCTCATGTACTCTGTGCATGCATGGAAATATTAACACTTACTTCTTTATATACCTTTCAGGAATAAGTTATACAGACAAGTTATTGGGTGTGTAAATTGTAATTTGTTTTTCTAAAAGGGTAAGTATATTCAGATCTTCTGAGATGATAAGCACATTATGAAAGGTACTGTCTTTTTAATGAAAACCCGGATGGGTAAGAGTGAAGGCCTTTATAGATGACACCAACTTACTGAATCAGGCTATAAGTAGTTATTTCAATTTTAGTGTATAATGTTCTCTTGCCTTATTATGTTACCAACATTTTCTTAGAGATTTCATGTTAATTTTTGTTCATATTTGGCCTATATTAAGTTGCTCTCTTTCTTACAAAGAATACTTCATTTTTTAGGTTAAAAATACCGACCTGTCCAGAGGTACACTTTGTATACTTGAAGGACTAGTAGAAGGGTATTTCTTTCCTGATGTAATCGCAGAACTTGCAGCTGGTCAAAAGTACTGTATACCCCCTGTGCAACTTCTTCATTCTCTTCTAGAACATGTCTTGTTGGTGAGATCTGAAGGCTTAACTGTTACGAATATTAAACCAAGAAGTGGAAATATTATAGTCTTTGCTACCATCAGTGTATTTACTGGGTTTTTTTTAGTGAAGTATTAACCTTTCACTTCTTATTCATCAATGTGTTAGCCTTAATGCAGCCTACAGTAAAGGGAAGAATTTAACCTGTTTATTTTTTATTTAGAGCACTACATTCCTATGACTAATAAATAATATTGTGAAACAGCCAGCCCAGAATTCTTTCTACTTCTAATTCTTTCTACTGCTTTGAGAAACATCATGTGTGTGACTTTTTTTTTTTTTTTTTTAAAGCTAGTAGGCCACAGATACTGAGTTCAGTTCAAGGTTTATTCTAAGCAATGATGCTGGAATACCACAGTAGTGCAAGCTGTGCTTGTTTTCGTTCTTTCTTACGGAAATCCTGAATTTTGCTGCTTCTAGTTTTGCATTAAATTGCATGTTACTTAACTGATCACAATTAAATGTGGTCACTTGGGATTATGAGGAATGAATAAAATGTATGCATTCTTAGTGATCAGAGATCTTTGGCCAGTATGGAGCCAATATTATTTTCTCATTTTATTACAGGGAAATACTGATAAAATATTTTCTGCTAAACTTCTTCACATTTTATACCTTGTTCTCCAACTTGATCCTCCTTGGAAGTCCCCTTCTGCGTTAAGGTATTATTTGGACCTTCTCCAGTGTCCTATTTGTAAAAAAGGCACATGGTCTTTGATAGAGATGCTTGTCAGGTAAGAAGATTTAAGGAGGTATTTCATAGGTGTTATTTTACTTCAGATTGGGGCAGGGGAAGGATAGCTGGAATTCTATTGTACTGAAGTGACTTTTTCACGAGGATAAGTTAACTGTCCATGAAGGTCTAGTGTTGTAACTGAGGTTTGGACCCTTCACTCTATGTTTCAGTTTAGCGCACAGGTAGAGGTGTTTATTGGAAAGGAAAAAAATGTTTATTTGCTTCTTCTCCTCTCTTTTGTTATAGAATGTTTATTTATTTTTGTTAAGCTTTTCACAAATTAGAATAATATATGTATTGGTGCTGTGCTGGTGTATGTGTGTCTGTATATCTCTCTGTATGTATCTCTCAGCAGTTGTGAAACAACTTCCAGTTTTATCTTGCCAAACATGAAGCTTCATATTGTGTTTTTATTTTAATCATAAACTTTACAATCTTGTTCAGCAAGTCTTACTAAATTCTATGCATCCAGAAGTATAAGACTCTGCATATATCAGCTGTTTGGGTTGCTACTCTGTTCTTTGCGTGCGTGCGTGTGTGTGTGTGTGTGTGACTTGCTTGAACAGAAATTAATTCATTTGTTCCTCTGGAAGAGGAGCTGTACCTCATCTTATTGCCATCATATCATCTTAAGTAATATTTAAATACTTTGATATAACAGTGATCATAAATACCTAATTGTAAACATGCTCTTAGTCTTGAAAGGCATTGAATTTGAATCCTTGTCACTGAACATTTAACCATTCTGATTAGAAACATGTCACTTGCCACTAGAGTGGGAAATAATTTATCTTTGAGATTAAGCCCTTAACAGTACTTACTGGCAGAATATGAACACCCAGCAGATGCGTATCTAATGTTTTTCTTTCGTTTGTGTTCCTTCCGATAGTCAAAATTTTATCCAAAAATATATTCTGCACTTAACTTCAAAATCATCTGCATCTTGTTAGACAATCATTAGATTTGATCAGAAACTGTATTCCTGTCAAATAGTATCTCTGTGAACTGTTGTCTAAACTAATAATACTATATATTACTAGTCTATAATACTAGACTACCTTGTAATGACAGGATTTTTAAGTACTGTTACATTCGGTAATTGTACAGTAACTCAAGTAGAGACAGAAAAATTTAATACAGCTAAATAATTAAGTTTACACTATAAATAAAATATTCATCTACAACACAAAGCCCCGGTATCAAACATGTTAATTTTTTTTCCTGAAAATTTGGCTTTAAAACCATAAAAGTTTGTCTTTAAAATGATGAATGTTGCTGGGGAGCAAGGTATTTACTTGTCAAAGTTGTCAAAAGTCAAAACTGCCTTTTTTGCTGATAAATCAGAATATCGTTTTAGTCATACAAATGGATTTTTTTGGTGTTTATTTTTCAGGTCCTGCCTTTATTGCAAAACCATTTGTCATGCAGTCTCAGTTTCAGAACAAGTAGATGAACAGAGGATGATTCACAAAACATTATTGAAGTTTTTCTTTGATTTAGTAAAAGCTGAAGTAGAGTTTCTGACAAAAAGGTGGGTTTTATGGGATAATTCTTTCTTATGACTTTTTCACAATTTCACATGCACTTTTTTGTTTACAGTGGGTTGTATCCTGATTTGAGTATGTCTGTAATAAGATACAGTTCTCACAGAGATGTAATTGCTTAGAATTTCCTTTTGTATTTCTCAGTTCTCAGTTTGCTTATTGCAATTTGTATTGTATTATCCTGGTCAAGATATTAAAAATTTGTTCTAATTCTGTTTTAAGGTCTCTAATTTTTCATAACTTATTATTTGACTGTATTACAGGTTTCAGTAGGCGTTTAATTGTGTTAATAGAGTTGCGTTTTTGACTTTGCAGTAGTTCAGTTTTCATTCTTTAAGGTAGACGAGCAGGAGTTTGAACCTACTGATATTTTTAAAATTTTCAATTAAATGTTATCTTTTGCTAGGGAGATAGTTATCTTTCTTTGATTTATGAAGTACGAAAAAAATCTTGTTTTTGCTCTGCCTGTACTTTATATAATATTAGCACAATATTAGAATTCCTACAGTTTGACTGTAATAGTCATCATTATTTTACTTATTATTCATCACAAATTGTATCTGATCTTTCTATACTTAAAAATTGCCAAACCTTTGTGTGTTTTGACAGAAGACAAGGTTCCTGTCTAGTAACTAGAGTAATCAAAGTGGCATGAAAATTCAGCTTTTTTCACTTTCTTTTTTTACAGTTTGTTTGAAGGGGCCAATTCACAGCATCCGCAAGTCATGCCACAGACAGTTCTTCTGAAGACCTTTTGGCTGGGAAGCGAAACTTCAGTGCTTTTTACCAAACACATAAATATTCTAGCAGATTGGGTCATACTTTCCCATAGAGAAATGAACAGAACAAATGATGTGAGTATGAATTTTATGCTATAAAATAATGAAGACCAACATATTTTTTTAAAAGGCATTCCTTTGTTCATTTCTTTGTGAGGAATTATATGTAAGTACCACAGCTGCTTGTTATATCTGCCTTTTGTTGTGAAGCATGCTGGGTTTTGCTCCACTAAAGGAAATGAATTGATCCATAAGATTCTCATATTGATCTGTAGAGAAGAAACGAACTGGAGTCACAAGTAGCTTGGTGGCTACATTCAGATGTTCACATGGCCTTAGCAGCAGGTGTTACTGTAGTCATTAGGGACACAAGTTTAACACATCCTGTCGAACAATAAAGTGTAACAGATGATTATCTTATTTTACAGTGATTGTATTCAGGAAGTGTTGGAGGAGAAAGCTAACAAAACGAAAAAGTTTTTGTTGTTTCCTCCAGCTATGCATAATTTTATTTTAATAAATGGCCCAGTTTTCTTCCCAAGTCCTTTAGTTTCATTTGGTATTTTCCCTAGATCTTTTCATAGAAATGGAATTGAAGGCAACTTAATTGCTGTTCTGTGACCTGCTGACCAGCAGGACATTGACCTGAAAGATATCGAGTGTCCTCTATACCACCTCTTTCTTTTCAGAAACTAGAGGCCTTCTAAAACATCTTTGACTTCTAGATTCTCACATAAAGCACAAACTTACTGCTGTCTCTCCGTTCTCTTTTAAATGATTGTGAAAGCACAGCATAAATAGGTACCTCATTCACTTTTTCAATACAGTAACAGAACAACAATAGAAAATCAAGTATTCCAAAGAAAAAAGCACTTTCAGTATAATACCTGCTAGTTCTTCATTATGTTAAGAAAGCAGAAAGATTAAACGTAATGACAGCTTCAGTCATCTTACCTAGCCAGACCTCCTACCTTTTTTGAGGGATATCAAAGTAAGCCATACTGAAACAGTGCTGCCTTTTATCCTTGGTCAAGATATTTAAAAAGTACCTAAAATTAGGCTTCTAAACCCATATTTATATTTAAACAACCTACCTTTTCAAAGGTACTGAGCATCAAGCAGGCTTATATTCAGTTGATTTCCATGGCCATTCTGCTTCTTTGGAAAATGAGACTGCTTTCAAGTGTTTCCTGGTGTTGAGTCTGCAGTTTAAATTTAGGCACCATTTTATTTTTTCTATCATCTCTTCTTTTGACAAGCTCCAGCACTGTAGACGATACCTGTTTCATAAACTGCTCTTTGCATAAGCAGAATAATCACTTGCGGCAGATAAAGTACAAAGTATATGAAAAGTAAACTTGCAGAAAGAGTAAAACACAACATAAAGTGCACAGAAACGTCTCTTCTTTAGATTTTATATACCTATACATACACATACATATATATGTGTATACATACATACATACATATATAATTGTCCTTTCAGCACAAACCCAAGATTCCTATTGCTTTTATTCCAGTTTCATCTTACACGCTACAGTGTATAATATCCCTGCAGCTAGGAATTCTAGCCTTAAAATGCAGCCCCATTGTATTGTTGCCTGATAATATCTGTTATTTTGTATGTTCGTTCTTACAGCTTTATTCTTTAGCTTCATATTTATATATTGCATTTTTTTCCCCTTGCATTTTTGGCACAAGTAAACTCTGAAACAAAATACTCACTATATTTTCCACCAGCAAAACTTGTCATTATCGCTTTCTGCACTCTCAAGTTTGGTATACGAAAAGCTGAAATATTGATTTTTCAATATATATCAAGAGACTCAGTTTAAAATTCCTTGATATAGTTGAAAAGGTTATTCAAAAGCCACAGGAGTAGCTCCTCCCCAACTATGTAGACCGATCTGTTAGGTTATTATTTTAGAAATGTATAAATAAAACCAGAGTATTTCTATGCCATTAAGTATGGCATATCGGATGCAAAATTTTCCTTCCTTCATTCAGTTTAGGTATATGATGAATTGTTACCAGTTTTGCTTGTTAAAATCTGTTTATTTAAGAAGCAACACATTGACAATATACATGTAACGCGACTCAGAAACCTGAATTAAAGGAGCTACTTAGGCATTCCCACTGACTGTATAGGGACAGAAATAAAGGATTTCGTAGTACAGTGTAAAGAGGTGACCCTGTTTCACAGCCTACAGAAGCTTAACTTGAGGGAACAAACAAATATGTTAATTGTGATATGCTGAATTTTTCTCCAAGTCTCCCGTGAAACTATCTGTGAATAAAAATAGAAAAATAATTTCATGAAATGCTTTTTCAATCATATCTAACACATTCTCATATAAGTGATAGAAGTGGGCAATTTTTATTTTAGCTATTTAGAATCAGATGAGCAGTTTCTCCTTTTATATGAATCAAAGAGATTGCAACAAGTCAGCACTGGTACAGGGGAAGAGGGGAAAAGGTTTAAAAAAAAAAAAAAGGAGCAAGTCAGAAACAGTTATAATATCCTAAGTTAGAAGCTCCATGGTGAAATGCTGAGGTAGGTTTATTGGTTTTCCTGGCTTAAATAAATTTGATTTTTCAGGTCTATAATAACCTGTATCAGAAACAAAGCTACAGAAAAGAATGAAGGACTATAAAGAAATGAATAGTTCTATTTCTGGGTGCATTTACTTTCTTGTGTTAGGTAGGATTTACTCTATCTTGAAAGTACCAGAATAAAATTAGTGATAGGAAATTGGATGCCCACATAAAAAAACAGTTCTATAAGGTGTATTTTGTAATTCAAACTCAGAAAGTTAAAATGAACTTTTCTGTGAATTAAAAGCTTTCTTATGAAAACTTTTATGTGCAGTAAAACAATTTGCAAAACGTGTATCACTGGAGCACTGTACTTGACTTTAGAAAACGTTAAATGAAACAGCCATCAAGGAATTGCATTTGCTAAGCTAGCAGACATCAGTTTTGCTGCTATGACTCTTGTATGGTAAAACAGTCAACAACCTCTTCTCGCTTCAGCACTTTTCTCTGTGAGACGATAGCTTTGATTCTCAACAATAGGAGCAAGGAAGACAGTTTTGAAAAAATGGTAAATTGGATCCCGGTTAATTTGTTATGATTGCATATTGTTTGAAAGAGTAATTTCGCATGATTTTAAGACTCTTAATGCATGAAGTACTACATTTTACAGTAATACGCTATTCTTTAGGATTTCTTAAAAATAAATTATTTATGGGGGAGAAGAGAATTGAATACTTTCTTAATATAGCTACAAGAATTATGTTGTACTTTGCTGTCTTATAAAGAAACAAACTATTAAAATTTTATTTGCTTCATACCAAGTTTGAGTAAAGGTAAAGATTAGACATAGTAGTAAACCGTAGGGACAAAATCACTAGTTTCTGAATATTCTCAGTTTTAGTTGATTGAAATCTCATGTTCCAGTGACTAATAGTCTTGACAATTTATCTAAATGATAGTGTAAACAAAAACTTCTCTTTTAGCAAGGTTTTCACGTAATCTGAAATTGCATCTGTTAATACAATAGCAACTCATCATTTATATGAGTAACTTATTATTTGCAACCTAACAACCTGAAAGTATTTGTGTAACTTTCTGAATATTGCTTTTGTATGCAAACAAGAAATCAATTAGCTCCTATAAATGATTTTATTGCTGATTGACATACAGAGATCACTTAGCTTCATAAGACTTTAGTCTTACAATCTAAAAATACTGTCACTGAAATTTTTTTCGTTTGTTGATATTTTTTCCTTTATTTTAGTTTGTAGTTAAAAATACTAATTAAATTTCTGAAAAAATAGAGCTGTAAAACAGAAAGCAGTAGAGTTGAAAAACAATAGAACAGACTTTTAGCGTTAACCACCTTAGTTGAATAGCAGGGGCTATTTATGCGCACAGCATTGTTTTATCAACATGGTAGCAATTCCTATGCTTAATGGAAAAGTTTTCTTTGTTTTCCTTTTTAATATTGCATGCCTTTTTATTCCTCTGTTTCTATTGCTTTGTATTTTAAAAAAAAAATTAATATCTTAATATTTTTTAGATAGCTACTGCGTTCAGTAAATTAGAGCATTTTCCCCTTATTCGTGACATTGAGCCATTTATTTCAAGATATTAAGGAGACGCTCTTGTTTATACTACGGTTGTTTTATCATAACATCAACCAACTAAGCCTATGCCAGTTGGCATTATCTGGGCTGTCCTTGTCAGTGCGTAGAGATATTCAACTGTGCAGACATAGTTGCAACTTGGATATCAGCCAGATTTGGTCTGCAGCTATATTTCTGACTTTGTGAAACATCATTAATACTTGCTGTATTTTCAGTAGTTACTTCAATCTAATGCCTCAAGGTCATTTTTTTTCCTCCCCCTCCTTGTAAATATTTCATAGATCAAATAAGGCAATCTAGTGATTGAAAATCAAGAAAAAGAATTTTAATAGTTGGGCTCTACATCTATATCTACCTCAGAACATCCATATCTACCTGAAACTATATCTGTATGACCTTGATCCTGTCACTTGCCTCTGTTAAAATTCATATTTGCTGCATTTGTGTGATTTTTTTTACTCTGAAGAAGTATTGGCAGGATTAAATTATTCACCAGTATTTTGCTTTGGGGTTGAATGGCCAAGGAGGTATGCATACTTAAAGAAATTTAAATGCGTTTCAAATTATTTCTTCACTTTCTGTTCCTGAATCTTCACAAGGTAGGGAGTGATACAGATTTTAAAATATCTAATACATTAGTTGAAAAAATGGATTTAAATATTGCTGACCTATCATATCAATGTTCTTAGTTGTTTTTATGAGATCCTACAATTCATCCAAAATGAAGTATTAGGATATAGTAAAGAGAGGGGCAAACTAAATCAGTCCAAGGGTTATACAGAATAACAGAAAGTACAGCTGGAAGGGGTCTTAAATATCATCCAGACTATCCAGCCCAGAGCCATTCCTAACAGATGTTTGTCTAACCAGTTCTTAAAAACCTTCAATGATGGAGATTCCACAGCCTCCCCAGGCAATCTGCTTATTTGTAGGTACGTTTATTCTTTTTCTTTTGAATGACAAAGTCTATTGTCACCGTTAAATATATGGATAGTATTTATGTAGGCCTTCCACAAATGATTTTGTAGTCTTTCTATAATAAATCTCAACTATGCCATGGTGTCTGTGGCTCTTATATATGTCTATTTGATTTATTGATGAAACTCAAACTATTTCAGTCATTGGTGCTTCCCAGCTCCTGAGGGAATCCTATTAAATTATTTCAAGCTGATCTTTGAACATATTTTGTTGTCAAAGGAATATCAGAAAAACAAGTGATTGTGGTATTAGAGCACAACGAAGACAGGACAGTTGTGTTCCCTGTAAGTAATTCTTTAAAGCCTCAAGTTGAAAGATAAGTACTTATTCAGTTCTGCCTCTTGTCCAAAATTTTCCATTGTCCAATATGTCCAAGCATACCTTCTCTTCTACAAGAACGTGTAGTAGGATTTAGCAGAGAGTATAGGGGCTGTGTGTCCCAGTAGTGATTTTCCAGTGGAACCTTAGGTAGGTGGCTTTTGGCAGCTAACTTTCATGTATTGCCACTGGGTGTGCATATATTCTTCCAGCTTATACGTCTTTCTGAACTACATACAAATTTTGTGACTTTGCTGTGGCTGCACATGTCATCAGAGGAATAACTTATTTCAGAATCATTGCATAAAATATTTCTACATGGCACACGAAAGCGTTGTGTAGAGAGATCTGACTTACTTTTGAATGGACTAACCCTGAGAGTAGCAGTGGTGCTTTACCCAGCCGGTATTAAGTGAAATGCTACCGCTGGTGAATAAACGTTATGTTTGCTCTATCTCACAATACTTGCTGGATGGCATGTTAAAGAAAGAACTGTATATTGTCTTGATACCTCCTTAAGAATATACTCCATGATTTCTTTATCTGCACATGGCAATTTTGTGCAGGTTCAGGAGAGAAAAGAATAAGGCTAATGTCCATGCTTTGTTTATTCTGAATATGCAGCTGCTAGTGTGGCTGGAATTTTTAATAGCACAAAAAAGTTTCCTGCTCCCAAATATTGGTTGTCAAAGTTTTTCAGAACAGGGAGTAGCACCTTGCATCCTTTTCTTTTGGCACCAGTGTACACAGTTAGTCATAGCAGGGCCCTCAGTTTTGCGATGATATCTTTGGGTAAAGAGAATCCTAATAGAGGGGGGAGAATCAGATCTCAATAACAGCAAAGCAAAACAAAAGGTTAACTAGCATAAATGCAGTACTTGAACTCCTACAGTTAAACAAAACATAATTCAAAAAGAAAGCCTTTTGTACTTCTAAGCATTGATCCCATTTTGTATTTACATGGTTATTTGTTTTAGAGTATATGTTTCCAAATAATTTGTATTTCTCCAGTGCCAAATCTTAATTGATATGGCATCAATGGCATATTAAAGTTATTGACCAGGATGCAAGAGCTAGCTTTTGAATAGAAAAAAGAAAAGCCAGTGAAGAAATGATTTGGCAATACAGAAGGATTTTATCTAAAGATATTCTCTATTATTATTTCTATTGTCAGTGTGAATTTGTTATATAGTACTGGTGTATAAATGTTCTTTTTCTTCCTTTTAGGCTTTCAGAAGTGAAATAGCTAATCTATTAAATGCAATTCTTGGAACTGTAGTGGAATATTGGATCCTCTCAGGTTTCCTTATGAACAGAAACGTGTTTCGTCAAGTAGCTGATGATTTGGCACATTACATTGCCATTTCATGTGATGGTGAGTGTTTGAAATGCATCTCAAAACCTTTTAATCAGATACATTAAAGTCTAACTAAAATCCTTGATTTACAGTCAGGTCATATTTTACCTTCTGTTGCAGCCATGCAGTCTCATGGTGTGATGTGTATTTGTCCAGGAAACTGTTTCATTTTCTGTGTGTGAGTGCGTGTGTGCATCTGTTTGTCTGAAGCAAAGACCAAGTAGAACAGGCTTTCCTTTTAACATTCAGCTAAATACATCTTAATAAGTTTTAATGTGAAATCAAGATTATACAGTGTGAACAAGAAATAAAATACAAGTTCTATGGAGCTCAGTTTTCAGTTTAGAAAGAAATTTAAGCATATCGTAATAGGTCATAGCTTCAGAGAGACAACTGGAGACACCTTAGCTTAGGCCAATTCTCAGACTTTAGTTTTTCACTCAACAAACTTGATCTTATTTGTTAAGGACACTTCAGCAGTAAGTCCAAAAGTCAACCTGAACTCTTTGACCCACACAGACTTCAAATGGAAACATGTCAGTATCCCATTCCAAATCCTTAGATTGCTAGCCAAAAAATTTGGGGAGGGGGAGTGATATGAAAATTGTATCGCTATTCCTCCTGTTCATTAAATAGGCTAGATAAATAAGAATGCCACAACCCAAGTGAGCCATTATCATCCAACAGGAAATATCTGTTGGGGTATCTGACCTTTCAGCAACTAGGGGAAGAGGAAACTAAGACGACCAAAAAAATCATGTCAAGAAAACAGCTAAATGGTTTTTATTTCATTTTCAAACTTAATTTCCACCAAAGCTTTTTTTTTTTTTTTTTTTTTAATTAGAAACTAGGGGGAGAGACTGTGATTCAGCTATTACGCCCTCTGGGTATCCTGGTCTCGATCATCATTTTCTCTAGCGACAGGTGCAGGCTTCATATAAAGAGTTGTTGGCTTCTCCTGCCTGGAAACATGACAAGAACTGTACTGAAAACATTCAGCTAAAGTCTTAGTCCCTAGACAAATAGTTGTACGCTCGTCTCACAAAAAGAAAATGATCTGAAGCATTATAGCCTGCTTTAGATCTTAAAAGGCCAAACCAGTTGGAACTTTATAGCTGAATGGAGCCTTTAGTATCTACAACTGTTGCAACCTCTCCAAAGGATTTTCTAGCTTTAATAAACTAGGGAGAATCTTGTATATATATTCTAGTAAGACTTTCTCACTTGCCTGTTCAGAAATGGAAAATGATACTCTTTATGCTGTCCTTCACCCATTCAGAGCATTCACAAAAATAACAATCATAGTCTGGTTACAAAGATTCTTTGACTTACTGATGATCTCTGCCACTTAGTTCAGTCCACAGCACTTAAAGCCCAAAAAACTATTGCAGAATTCTTCTCCTAAGATTCTGTTAACCATACAGGAGAAAACATCTGTACTTTTAAATCCTGTTCTTCTATTTTAATTGAGTCTATAGATCAGTTACAGAGGGAGCAGTTCTCAACAGAACAGAATACTCCCTCAATATAGTAAAGACTTTCCTCACTTGGCGGACCTTGCTTTCCACCTGTTTCAGTGACTATTTTGACAAAATCTTTTGCTAGAATCAAAATACAAAGATCAGCCTAAGAAAAAACAGCCATTCTGTCTCCTAAAAAAAAAAGTGAAGTATGCCAGACATAAGCCTGACATAGGCCCACATTCTTCTGCAGTAGTCTGTCGCGCGCGTGTGTGTGTGTGTGTGTGTATTTCTTTTTTTTAAACAATATGAAGTATTTGGAACATCAGAATTGTGCTGAAATTTGCTTAATGTCACTTTTTGTGTAGAATTTATAGATCAACCTGCATTATGCTGATTTCTTTGTTCACATTACATACATTTTATCTGAATTGTATTTGCATTGTTTCAATTAAATTTTCAAGATGATCACTTACATAACCCCCAAATAAATAATTTCCTTCTCAAAATCATGGTGCAACTTTTATATGATTATACTTAGAGCATTTTAAAAAGATTCATTGTTATAAGCAGTGTTTTGCCTTTTAAAATCTGATGAGCATTTTTCAGCAACTGGACTTGTTATAAGATGATGGATAACATACTCTGATTCTAAGGCCTCTTTTCCCCTTTGCTTTTATCCAGACTTTTCAATACATGAATTAAAAATGTTCATTTGTTCCATACCATCCCTCTGGCTTCAAATGTTTGTTGCAGAAGCAGTTTTTAAAAAAACATGTTTACAGAGGAATATACCTATTTCTACAGAACCTCTTTCTCTTCAGAAAATAGTGAGTAACTCTTGTACTTCATAATAACCTAGCACACTTAAGTATGCAACAAGTAATACTGTCATGAAAGAGCCTTGAAAAACATCTTTTGTTATGGTTTAAGGTCATGCTCGTTGCATACATCTTACTCTACATGAACATAAACTCTTCCACTTTTAAATTTTTTTTTAACCTGAGATCAAGGTTCAAAACCATGCTAAAATTTTTCTTGCCAGAGAATCTGTAGTACCTGTACAAATCAACCTGTTTACATACAGGTAACATGACAAGTCACAATGAAAACTTCTAAAAATTATCTTTGATGTAAATACTTCATTGCGATATTACACTTGTAGTTAAGGAAAATGCCAAATGTTGCTTGATTTACTTTGGGTTTTTTTTTTTCCCTTCAGATTTTTTAAAGAGGTGATTTTCTATTATTCTGCTATGTGCAGGCAGTTGTTTGATATAAGATTTTATAATCCTGAACCACAGTGAATTCCTGTAAATTTCTTTTCTTAAAAATTTTCTCCTACTTGCAAACCTTTTCTTGCCTTCAAATCACAATTTATGATAGTTGATGAGGAAATACACATGATGAAAACTGTGAAAGAAATTCTCAAAAGCATGACTGCTAGAAGGATACAGACAAATCGGGGAGAGGACACGGTAATGATATGCCCTGACTTAGAGCTGCACTTCAGTAACTTAATACTAATGAGTAGCCACTATATGGAATCCATCACTGTTTCTGTATGACCTAAAATTCTACAGGTGAAATCAAAGCCAGACAACTTCACACTTTCATACATTTTCTAAACAGAGGTTTGCCTGAATGTTACAGGAGCCTATTATGAACAAAGATCATTATATGTCACACGCTATATTTAACCACAGCTTGAACAAAAGACTTACCAGAACTGTAAAAATAAAACAACTGTATATCTAACATTTAACATGTTGTCAACACACGCACAGTAGCAATGGCTAATTTTGATGTTGCCATCGCTATCAGTCAGTCTCTGCAACAAATTAAATGAAAAATTTGTGTAGTGCTTAAAACAAGTTCTTGTGCCTTTTATGGCTTTCCTTGGCTTTACAATTACCTTTTTCTTGTTCCATACAGTAAATACCAACTGAGTCAATTTTGCCAGCTCTCCTCACATAGCATCTTGTCAGCTAAGCTTTCTACAGAAAGCACCCTCCTACTCTCAGTTGGTGATTATATACAGTGAGGGCACAAGTAAGGGGTCTCTCACCAATTGCAAGTAGCTTGCAGACTCTGATCTGTTAGATAGTCAAAGCCTTCTCTAAGTATCTTTCTTTAGACATGCTAACATGTAATCTGCTTCCACGTCTGGATAATCATTGAATGAGTCTCCTTACTGAACTATTTCCCGTGCTTTTGCCAAACTGGAACAACTTATGTGACTATTTAAAGAGAGGGATATAGGTGGATTGGAACCTCTGAACTACTGGAAAGAAGCCAAAACATCTGCAACATCCTAGGTTATCCTAACAGTGAGAGAGCACCTAAGAGGTAACTCACTTATTGTCTACACAAGGCCCGCAGGCTTAGTCCACCCCTCATCTTAGGAGAGTGGTATTTCTTTGCCAAATTGCTCCCTGGGTTTGGAGCAGAAAAGCTGGTAAATGCTGCCATTAAGCCTCTGAGAATCAATTAGCTTTGCTGTAGAACTACAGCTGTCTACCTCAACAGATCAAGATTTTCTCAGCTACCCAAAAATCCCAAGAGCGAGGCCTAGAATTTCCCTCTTTCTGGCTCAGACAAAGCCCACTTACTTCTGAGGCCAGTATGCAAGGGTGAAATATTGAGCAAGGTACATTAATACAGAAATCTAAAAAAAAAAATGGCAGAAGACAACTTTAAAAAAAATCTATATGCACGAACATCATTTAGGGATCATATTTTAAAAAACTTAGATACAGCAATCTGTGGGTGGTGCATGACTACTTTACGTAAAGATAAAGTGCAACAAAAGAAACTGACTACGTTTTAATTTCCTGTATACACGGTCATTGATAACGTTACTTTTGCAACAGGTCTGTTCCTATTTGCCTGCTTTAGGGGAGGTAGGGATGCGTGAGACAAGGAAGGAGAAAGCAAAGAAAAAGAAAATAGGGCAGTGGTCATGCCCCAAGTCTCAGAGGGCATTACTGATGCTAAATGGTGATAAGCAGAACCAAGTCGAAGTGCTGCCTGATCTACCGTAAGTAATACCTATAACATCACCAGTTTTATTCTGCTTTGGGGGACAGCTTCTGACCTGACACATTTCTTGAACTTTATGTGACCTGTTTTGTTGTCTACAAATTACCGAGACTGACAGAAAGCTCCATTGTGAACCTGCAACACTTCTGGGCTGGGGTTCCCCCTTGCCCCTCATCCTCCATATATGCGGACTGATATATTTTCCCAATATTAAATTTAATGGAGACACAGAGGGGTTAAACCATTCATAGAATTACCTTTAAAAAAGTTTAATTGTGGGAAATTTATTACTATTTTTAATACAATTAAAAGACTCTGAAAGGACACGATTAAGATATTTCAGAGATAACTCTGAAATGCATAGATCTAAGTATGACATTTGCATGTTGTAACAGTATTAAGTACATATACATTATCTTAAAATGCAATTTTCGACATGTGTCCACTTTGCTGTCTTTTCAGTGAGTTATTCTTTAATGAGCGCCCTCCATTGATGAAGAAGCTTAAAACAAAAGCAGAATTGGAGGTTTCGTACACCAAAGAGAATTGTTACCTTTTGGCTGAAGGGGTACATTTTTACAAGACTAATATTAAAGGTATTCTATTCATCTAATTTATGTTAAGAATTTTAAACGGGTAGAATCAACAGTTTCAGGTTTAAAAATCTTGTCCTGATGAATGCTGAACTACAATGACCACTTACGACCAAGAAATTCTTTCTTGTGGTTCGTGTTTCTTTTTTTCAATATCTGTTTGAAAGGAAGAATTGTATATATGGTGGAATAAAGCTGCCTTCTTCATTCCCCTCCCCCCCAGATATTAAATACAGTATACAGCTTGTGTGAGCTCATTCCAGTCTTGCCGGCCTTACTTTGCTAATCCACCTCAACCTGTGCTTGGTAGGATCAACGTCTTCTGATTTGAAAGTATAATTCAGTCTTCATCTCTTTCAGTCCTAGACATTTTGTGAACAAAGACTGAGGAGTATGCTATGTTACATAGCTGTGTTAAGCATATGGACTGTTTTCTTCTAGGCATTCAGCCCAGACTATGAAAGGCATTTGGCTTTTGTCTTAGCTATACTGGAACCCAAGTACCTAAGGAATAAAACAGCACTGCAGTAATTTATTTGGGTCCCACTTATTAGACAAATGTAATAAAACATACTTTACATAAGGCTTTACCTGAACAGAATTACTTGCTGGAACTACTTTTTATCATCATCGTCAGCAATTTACCTACATCATTTAAAACACAGCTATATTAATAATGACACCCATGAGAGGGCTTAGAAAAAACTGGCAAAAAGAAAGCTATGAGCGTTCAAAAAATTATAATCAGAGTTGTGTCACAAACACCGAAGAACATAAAACCTCACCCTCTTTTGGGATTTAAGCGAGCTTCAGTAACGGAGCCAGACCATGCATTTTTAAAATTGGTTCCTTTTCTCTTTATTGCTTTTGCAAGTAAAATTGATGTGAATTATTACATGCTGACTTTTACAAAGAAAAGTGAGCTGAAGGACTAGGGCAAAAAAAAAAAAAAAAAAAAAACTTCTGCCAACCCTATTCTTCCCCTGCCAAAATCATAAGTAGTATCTTCTGTTGAAAAGAATGAGTATGGAGCTGACAGATTTACACAGTGAAAGTATTAATATAACAAAATATACCATGTTAATCTTATCACAAAGGCTGAGAGATTTAGCCCGAGATATTTTTCATTTCTAAGATGTTCGTTGCGTCATCTTTCACCTGGCATCAAGATTTTCCTCTGGCTGTTGTTCAAACCTAGTCACTTAGTAAAAGCAAAATAGCATTTAGAATGGGTCTGAAGTTTTTAATCATGCAGAGACTAATGGTATCTTTACCTGTAAACAGCAGTTCTCAGTTGCTTACTGTTCAATTTTACCACACTTACTTCAGCTTTACACGATACTAAGACTTGGGATTTTTTTCCAGAGGATTTTCTTTTCTTTTTTATTAAGACCCCTTCATTTATTTCTCTCTCTTTCCCCCCTCCCTTGCTCCTGTAGCCAAGTCAGACAGCCTATTGAGAAACAGCAAACCATCTGTTAACGGATTTGAAGTTCTGAATTATACTTGAGTGTGTAGAGGCACTCGTGCTTAGCCAGAAACATTCATTTGAATTAAGCTATAAATGCTGTGTAAAAAGAACCATACATTTTAACGTAGGTTCATGAATAAATTTAAGGGAGGGCAACTGCACTCTAAAGTTTTATTGCTTCAAAACCCAGTATTTTTGGTGTTCTGTGATCACTTGGTGCTTTTATAGTGTGATTGAAGCTTTAAACCTTGAACTGGGGGGAGATAATTCCTGTGTTAAACCTTTTGCAGTACAATTTCATTGCTGGATCTCTGGTGGAACAGAAGCTCTGTGGGTTTTTTGAATTTTCTTAAAAGATGGTTAAACAGGACAAAGGAAAATCTTACTCATTATTGAATTTTCTGGCATATAGCCAGGTCTCCTAGTTCCATGCACTTTGATTATTTTCTTTAGTTGCTATCTTGCCTAGTCTAGTGTAATCTATTAATTTTTTATGGTAGGAGAGACAGCCCTGCATAAAGCTTGCATAAGAAACAAAGTGGAGAGATTGATTCAGCTTCTCTCTTCCCCTGGAACAGACATTAATGTTAAAGGTAAGTTCTTCATTTTCTCTACAGAACTGAAAAATTAAGCCAGGTAAAGAACTGTAATAATACCTATTTGAAAATAAAATTTGCTTATATAGCATGAAAATTGTCTTAATTATTTTAGATAACACAAAATCAGGACTTTAAAAGTAAAATGATGAAAGCCTAATTTCTAACTAAAGCACGTGGTAACACTCATTGCGTTTTCTTCCGATTAAAAAAAATTACATTTAATTTTTTTCAAATGTTTTTCAATCAAATTTCCTTCTTGAAATCACAAATTGCCATTGTAACAGTAGTGCATATTAAAAAATAAAGTGTTTTGCTGTCTAATGAATTACATTATTAACATTTTACTACTACTTCTGCTGTTTTAAAACTTCCCTTGATTTATAATTCAGACTATGCTGGCTGGACGCCTTTGCATGAAGCCTGTAACCATGGCAGCACAGTGTGTGTCCGTGAAATTTTGCAACGCTGTCCAGAGGTAGACCTGCTCAGTCAAGTGGACGGGGTGACTCCTTTGCATGATGCACTGTCAAACGGACATGTAGAAATTGGCAAGCTGCTACTTCAGCGTGGGGGTGAGTGCATTTATGCTAAACTGGTTTAGGGAAATTATCCACTGTTCCGAGTCCATACGAAGTCCGTACTGTTTTTCTTAATAGCTGCTTAAAATACAATGTTATTATAAAATATTTATTTTAAAACATTTTTAAGCCAAGCTGTTTTGGTCACAATAAAAATATTACTGTTTTCACACTTATCTTGATCAGCTGAATATGAAATTAACCAGGATTTTCACATTTTTTTCCAATATGGTAATGTTTTTATTCTGCATTTTCCACCATATGTATTGTAACTATATTCTCCAAACTCATTAATGAAGATAAAGATTACCTAGTCACCAAGCAGTGCTAAGGATTTTCTTTTGTTTTGATCTATTTTTACCATAGCTTGCAAAAATAGATCGGTAAATCTCTATATAATCATGTATTTCAACATAAATTTGTTCAGCATTTATGAAAATTAATGTGATGGTCTTTGAAGAACACAATTAGCTTAGTAATTAGTTTAAGAAAGGACTCTATATTGTAATTGTGATAACTGCTGTTTAGGGATAACAGCGGGAGGGATGCCTTAGTTTCTAAAAAAAGATACATTGCCCCTTAGGCAGACACGTGATAAATGTTTTGAACAATATTTTTCCTTCAGTGACAGGGAACATGTATCTTGTCTTGAAATACACTGTATCAATATAATTAACATAACATTTTAAAAAAGCAGCTGCAGAGAATGGACTTGGATATCAATTCTGCCCACTTTTATTCATTTACTAAAATTTGTAATATCCTTGCCGCTGACCTACTGCGTCAATTTAATCTCTGTGCATTGTATCTGGAGTCCAAAACTTTTCAAAAAAAATTCATTCTGCTTTCAGCCATAAGGCAAAAGAATGCACTGTATTTAGATGGCCTATTACTTAATTAAGCTAGAGGAACAAAATTTTATTTCATTCCTGGCAGAAGATCTCTGTATTTGCAGTCTTCTCCTGCCCCCTAAAGGCAATTTCTGTGTCTGTTGTACAAGCACCATCTCATAATCAATACGTTCCTCTGCAGTTCTACCTCTGTGTTTGCCGAGCTTCAGTTCTGCGGCTCCCAGGTGTTTTCTGTATCCACTGAACCACGTATCTGACATGCCAAGCCAATACCTGGGCTGATTTCAATCGGTCTAAGTGATGCAATAGCCAATATTAAGCCCAGCTCCTCAACTGAAAGTGGCATTGCCCTGACAGATGTGCGTTTTTCCTGGGCTGTTGTGAAGAATAGGCAGTGAACAATCCTGTTGTCCTAGGGGAAGAGATCTACTTGCACTTGCATTCATCAAGGTTTTCTGGCAACTCTACAAGCTGCACGTACCCTTATCCTTGCCTTTGTCACACTCTGGGTTTTGGCCTGTGAAATAGCTGACAATGCTATGGTAGGAAGTGTGTTACACGTTCAGTGCGACAATAACTTAGAGTACATCTCTGCAATAACTTTGTACTTTCCCCCCCCCCCTCTAAAAAAAGCTTCAACTTGCAAAAGTTATTTTACATAATCAGTGATGGATTAAAACAGTACTGCTGTAATCACACTCTAGTAATGGGAAATGTGGTGAAATGCCTCTTGTAATTAAAATATATTTTTGAAAATATATTCAAGTTATAAAATTGCATTATTGCTTTATCCCAAATTTACATAAGACAATTTTTGTTCTGTTCTTGTTACCACCTGTAGTGTGTTAACTCCCTTTTTTTTTTAAACTGGTGTAGCATTTCATGAACTTAAGACATCTGCACACTGTTTAAATATTAATAGCTCCATCGTACTAATAAACAGAAGATACTAAAAAGAATCTAGTATAATCTGAACAAGTTAAACATTCCCATTCAGTTACTTTATGTCTATTTATTATTGTATTTAACTTTTCATTTCAGAAATTTGCTAGGAACAAATTTCGTAACTTAGTTGTTGAGGGAGGCTAGGATTCCTGCCCCAACAGTTTGTCTTGCTTCACAGCCTAGCACAAGGTCAGCCACACCATCCAGAAAGGCAAATAAAGACCATCGTAATCAAATCCCTATAATTTGGGGTCCGTTTCAGCAAATATAGTGGCCTGTAAAATGCTTAATGAAATTTGACATCAGCAGTAACACACTATTTTTACATTTTCTATATATTGCTACTTGAAATTTTAGGATAAGACACAATTGAATCTCTTTTCCATTGCTATGGAATAACATTCATCTTTCAACCTAGCAAAATCAGTAAGAAAATTAAGGCAAAAAAATCATGAAGAAACTGTTCTAAAGGTTCTTTTTTTCTAGATTGTATTGTAAATATGTGACCCATCAGTTGCATCAACATAACTTTGTACAAAAAGGAATTTAAACGGACACCTTGCTACTGGCAAAAAACAAACCAAAAATCAACTGCCAAACTGAATATGCTGTTGTTACTAACGTTTGTTTTTCCTGCAGGACCAGTGCTTCTACAGCAGAGGGACTCCAATGGAAAATTGCCACTGGATTACGTTGAGTCCCTACCAGTAAAACAAGAACTTTTGAATATTGTTCATCCAGAAGAGACAATTGAAAACTTCTATGAACGCACAGAACAGGACTTCCACAGTCAGCAGATAGAACTGTGGTTAATTTTATTTAATAAGATGCTGCTAAATTTTTGTTCAGTTTATAATCTGTCTTCACCCTTTACGTTAGCTCTCGGAGAGGTAGCCTCTTCAAATACACTTCCAGTAATGGCTAGTGACGACTCCAAGTTGAAAAATATATTTTCTGCCGATTGGTTAGTAGATACATATCTGAGAGAATTAGAAACTTTTCAAAAGCTTCCACAGTTTCTTCAAGAAATATCTGCACACATGATTGCTTTTTCTGGAGAACAGACGAAGGCTTTATTAGCAACACTGGAAACTATGGCAATGGCAAATCAGCTCTCTACTTTACATCTTTTCAACAGTTAACTTCCAAGCCAGTTGCACTGGTTAAGTCTTGACTGTTAACCACTAGTATTTGGCCAACGTTATTTTTGTGGCAGCTAAGGAAGTAGAAATTTCACAGCCCTGCACGAGACCATAGTAGCACCTCCAACTATGTCAATACTTCCCCTAATGGAACCCGGAAGTGGGATGCATTGATTCAGTGCCTTCTTTAGCCAAAACTTTTCCACTGCCAATGCCTTTTAGTTGTCAGACAGATCTGGATGTCTGTGACCACCTCAGGGGGATGCTACGTCATTTGCACTAAGTTAAAATTTGCTTTTTCTGTCCTGAAAAAAAAATCTCTGTTACCACTCTTGTGCCTTAATACACTTTGGCTTTCAAAGGTAGCAATCCTAAAGTTAACCTGAATTTGACACCATAACGCGCTGCTTTTTCTTACAATAACAAATGTATATCAACAGATTTTAATCTATTTTAATAAAACTGATGTTCTAAATATCTGTCAATAAAACATATGGAAAAATTACATCCCTTTTTTTTTTTTTTCCTTATTCTATCATTAGGAATATGTCTTATAAGAGTTAAAATAAAAACAGAAGTTAGTGTATTTATTTACAGATTCAATTTGCTGACATTTTCCATGGTTTCTTTAATTCGATAGAAACGGTCACACAAATGTGCGTGGAAAACTCCCCCAACCCCCAGCATTGTGGCACTTGCAGTCACGTGTTCGTTTGTGCAGCAACTAATTTGGAGGCAGGGTCCGATGCTCAGGTGTTTTACGCAACTCCAGTTGCCACAGCTGACTAAAGTCCCCAAACCATCAACTCATCTTCCTGCTGCCCAGGCTAGTGACACTCTGAAGGGCCAGAGTGGCCCTCAGCGTAACTTGTGGTATCGTTGGCTTTACTCTAACTCACGCTGGCTTGCTGCGTTTTGATAAATTCGTTACACTGGCAATGTGTAAAGTGATCTGGTAACACTCTTGGGATTCTCTGAAATAAAGATGCTGGTGGAAGTAGTGGCACAAATCTAGTTATGTTGGCAGGGGAATTTACAAAGGATTAGACAAGCCAGTTTAAGTGTGTACTGAGCATCAGATTCTGACACTAAATATGGATCTCCTTAAAAATTACACCCCATTTAATATTAGAATTTTGTTCTTCAGTCTATGAATACATGCAAGCTACACATGATAAATCCTCTAAACTAATTTACGATTGTGTGCTACATCTTCTATCAGATGGTCCTTTTAATTAATTAAGAAAAGGAGAAAATCCTACACTGTTCTTTAAAAGTATTGAGGCTCTTGAGGCAGCTGAACTGTATAATACTGCTGCATAAGAAGGCCGCGAATGGGAGAGTTACGTGTTTTGAAGAGCTCCTGTTGCACATCTCTACAGCAATGAATACGCTTCTTGCCGTGTATCTTTGTATAGATCCAGGGCCAAATGCCATTCAGATTAGGGTCTGAGAGGAGATAGACTTCTAAGGGGAAAAGAGAAGAAGGGGTTGCTTTAGAATTTGATTTTTTTTTTAAATGGATTCAATAATAAATTAGGAATAATTTAACATCTTAGCTTTCAAAAGGAAGGTACTAATTAGTAACATTTCCAATTGCAATTCTTCTGTAATAGCAATTTATAATATTTTAAAAAGAAGCCTAAAAGAAAGGGTGTGGATAATAGCTGCTTCTGAAATTGATGTTGCTTGACTAGAGGGAATAAGTTACATTGATGCAGCTGGCTTGTAGCACATTAAAACTTCCATTTAGCCTTTCTGCAGCTGAGATATATGATCTCATAGCAATTAATCCACTGAAGATGCTCAGATTGGTTTGGTCTTGGAACCAGATCTTCACTACAAATGTTCAGTGCTTATTAATGACTGATTATTGTTTTTATACATGCCTGCAGAACAGCCTGCTCTAATAAAATAAAGGGTCAGCTCATACTGGATTTGTTTCTGTTTGTGCATTTCTGATTTTCTGCAATAAGATGACTGGAGTAAGAAAGCAACACCAAAAAGGCTCTGTTGTATACGAGATGGACTAAAAATGAACTTCAGTATTCCTTGTTGCAGGACACAATAAAAGAAATACTATCTACGTACTTTCTAAGGAATACAAAATGTGCAGATAAATTGGCAATATTTAAGTTTTCTTTAATTACGAATTTGATAGATCATTGGAGACAAAAATAATTGGGACTTAGAAAACCACAGCATTCTCTTGCTGTGAAAGAAAGAACACAAGCGTTTTCTTGCTTGGAAAACCACAGCAAGAGAACGCTGGTGGATCTGGAAAGGCAGGTGCTTCAGAATATTCATATCTATTCTTAATGCAATATATTAGTGACACAAACAAAAGCAACAAAAGCATTATTTCAGTCTAATAAAGAGACAATTCTGCTTAATCCAGTTATTCTCTAAAAAATATTTGCTATAATGTCATTCAGAGGAAAAAAAGGCATCTATTTTTTTAAGTCCTATTTATCTATGCAAACTGATCACGAGTACATCTCTCCAAGATACTGTAGAGAAAACATACACTAAATGAACGTCATTAACATGGCAAAATTAAACATTCAAAAGTTTGCCAATGTCAGGATTAATATTCCCCATGCAACCTTAACCAAACTATCCAATGGGTATGCGTTGCGAGTCCTTAATTTTATGGTGACACTATTTTTCCCTAATGTTGTCTCACTTTGAACAAGGATCAGGTCTTGATAAACTCCCTGACCAGTCCCAAGTTACACATGCTTGAGCTCCCATTTGCAGAGAGAGCCTATGAAAGTGATTTTACAGCTCTTTTCTCCAATTTCTGCATGGGGAAACCTCCTGGAGGTGGATCTTCCTGCATCATTCTAGCCTTTTTTTTTTTTTTTTTTTAAAAACAGCAAGCACCTTGTTGAGAATTGAAGGAGTGCTTCATATTTGAGTTAAAATTTGTTGTGAAGCTTCTTATTCAAAGGAAAAAAACATTTCCTGTTATTTCTCAGTTACACTCTTAACAAAATTCAGAATTATGTATATATAGTTTTATATATGTTCAAAGTTGCAAACTCCATACCCTTAATAATCTTAATTTTATGTTAAACAAGACTGCACTACATTTATGTGCTTTATCTACGTTACTGGCGAGAACCTGTTCTCTCAAAATAGCAAATCTTGCCATTTAAATCAGATTTGCAACAAAATCAGATCTATTAAGTGTCTGTTTTTAAAAATAATCTTCTCTCTCTTGGTATGTAGACTATTTCCCACTTCCTTACTTAGTCAAAAGCCAAAAAAAAAAAAAAAAAAAACAAGCCAACCGACCCCGACCCCCCACACACACCTTTTTTCTTTATACGTTCACAAGGCCCATGTGCTTCAGAAGCAAAAACTTCTATCTTCCTCCTCAACCAACCAAAACGTTTTGCCCAGGCGTTTTAACAAGTTCTTTCGTATTCTCCACCTTCCGCATACAGTCTGAGAATCTCAGGTTTTCCCATATACCAAACGTTGCCCAGCCAGGAGTGCGAACAGTGGTAGTCAGCTGCACCGTGCTTGGTGGCAACAAAACAGAAGGTACGAGCACACTGGGAAACGCCATCAGTAATTACCACGGCATGCAAAGACGTTGCTCAGACTTCAAAACTTGCCAAGAAAAAGTTGTCTTAGGCCAAACGTCAGTGTTATGTTTTCCCTGACACACGCTGTTTGTTTCATATTACCGCCGTTAGCAGACAGAAGCACATCAGCTTACGTGCAAAAACCTGAGACGTTTTACAGAGCCCGTTTTGATTCCAGAGAGTTTCACTTATTAGCAAACAAGTCACTAGTGCCAGTATACTAAGAGTCTCTGCTCCAGCGTTTACCTGTTGCTTTGTTTAGGAGCAAAGTGCTCCCCTCATACTGTTTAAATACTCCTGCGGCTTCAGTAACTACTGAAAGTTTGCGTAGACTCAGAAGGCAGTTCAAACTCAGTGCCCGAGCTCCCTTCGTTGCGGTAGCTAAATCTAAAGCGTCTGAAGCTCTTTCCGCTGCCATCTGCCATCTAGACTGACGCTAAATCACTGCGTTCAAAGCAGGCAGCATCGCAAATGCCTTATTGCAGAGTTAATAGCAACCCTCCACCTCCGTCCACTAGTCCTTTGCCCACGCATTCAAGGACCACGCTGAGCCTTCTCGCCTTAGCCTCAGGCCAAGCTCCCATGGGGTCGAGAGAGCCTCCTCGACGCAGAGTCTCCACCTGCCAGTTCCTGGTTAGGTAGGTACGGCCTCCAGCCCGTGCTTCTAGGTGTTAACTTGCACAGGCTGCGTTAAGACCCATCTTGTTCACAGATCATACAGATCAATCCGTACGAGTGGCCATCGCGCGTTTCACCAGCGCCCGTGCCACCTGCAAACGTAAACAGGGATGACCGTGCATTTGCTCCGCTGCTGAAAAATGCAAGGCTGAGTGTCAACCCCACCGGGACACCTCGAGGAACATTCCCTGTTCAGGGATTATTCCCCATTGAGTACTGTTTCAAGTCTGTCAGATACCTCCTCTTTAATCTGTTAGCATGCACGTTAACTGGTTTTATGCTGCATTAATCATCAAAACTGCAATATATAAAATCCTTAAAAATTCATAAATTTATCATATTTACCCAGACCGGAGATGATGCTTCTTCAGGAAAACTGTTCTGAAAGATACACTTTGCCAAATGCTCCTCTCTGATCTCATATTCAGAAAAAGGTATCAGTGCAAATGCATTTAATTTATCGACCAAACTTGTAATCTCTGAGGAAAAAAAGAGGATTCTGGTTTGTCTAGCAAGTTATTTTAAGTCAGGATATCAATAGACACTATTCTAGTAGCATATTTTAGGCAGTTCTAGAAATGTTAAACAAACACCTCCTTTTAGGAAAAAAGATGAACCGAGTAATATTTGGTGGAATTTGTCCTGCAGCAGGCAGGAAATGCTTGCAGAAGAGATGAAATGTTAAAGCTACAGGACTCTAGTAACACTATCTGCATAGGCATCTGTGAACCAGGTGCTCTGAGAGCATGATAAAATGTCTCCACAAGTAAATAATTAGAAATATTTAAAAATTCTATTTGCCTAAAGCTAGTGATAATATAAAAAAGAAAAAACAGACTGTTTGACTGGTTGATAACATTAGGAATAACTATTTTCTTCCACCTTCAAAGAGACGCCTGGCTAGAGAGGGAAGAAAAAAGAAGAAAAAAAAAACAGTGCACAAGTACTATGCAGAAGTTCAGCTAAGAAATTGAGATGCAACTTTCGGGTTCCTTCAATCCCAGTTTCATTAATGTTTCAGGAGGGCTACCTTATTGACGCTGGAAAATTGTCAACAATCCTGAATGCAGGGGAAGGGAAAGTAAAGCACTGGAAGACTGAGCACTCCGCTTGTACGACTGTAAAGAGTGCTGACCCAGGGAAGTTTGCCTTTTGTGGCTTGCTCCTTACAAACAGCTGAAGTCTAATTAATCTGTAATTCTGGTCTTACCTAAATGAGCATGGATACATTTGCTAAATGCCACAGTTTTTCAGTGGAATCACATAAAGAAGAACTGGCAGCGCACCAAATCGCATTGCTCTTGTATGTGAAACTAATGCATGCTTTGCTAAGATATGTAACCATTTATACACCAGCTTAGCTACAACCAGCTATGCTTATGAAAAATGAGAAAAGGCAAAGCTAATTTTTTTTGAAAAGATCTATATAAAAACACATAAAGCTGCAATCTAAATATTTTCACTTGTTTATTTGCCTTAGTTGTCCATTCAGTCTTAAAATTTAACATCTGCTATTATTTCTCACTAAGGCTCCAACTCTGATTTTTTTTTCAAAATGAGGTTTTTATCGTCTTATCTTGTCTATCCTCCTATGTACATGCACATCTGTTGAAATTTTCCTTTGAGAGCAAATATGATCTGGCAGTTTGAGGTGGTCAACCAATCACCACTTCAAGCTTTTCAAAGCACACCCTCTCTGCGTGGGGGACATGCTATCTATAATGGCTCTTAAACTACTAAAGATTGAACTTCATATGGATACCGTGTGGACTGATGATAACATATCTTCTCTATCAACCCCTTCTGATTTTAGGAGCGCTCAGAGAACATGAGGAATTACTTGTTCCCTGATGGGTCTTTTCAAACTCAACACAAAAAAGCAGGGAGGGAACTGATAAGATTAAATGATGGGTACAGTTATCAAAGGCTCTAGCATAGCTCTATTTATAAGGAGTTCACTAACATTATTAAATTAAGGTTTAGGGCTTTTTTTTTTTTTTTTTTTGGATAAATCTGGAAAAATCCTTTCAAATGTATATTGTACCACAGCAGTTACCAGGTTTAAGAGACAAAGCTTTGATACGGCATTACCTGGTTTGCCTACAGTGAATGCTAGCCACCAGTAAAGTTGACAGCTTTCTGGTCTGTCTCTCGGGCTTCCAAAGGGGAAAGCATGAGAACTTCCACTTTGCAAGACAGACTGCAAATAGGAAAGCAGACTGCCACTTCAAACGTTCCCCTTTACATAAATTTAAGCACAATTTAGCCAGTGCGGAATTCTGAAGCAAAGACCCAAAAACAGCAGAGTCGTAGAGACACGCGGAGCCGCTAGCGAGCGCCGCCTCCAAGGGAGAAGTGGCGGGCGCCCTGCGAGCGGACCACAGCGGGCCCCACCAGGGCTGCTGGGCAGCAGCCGGCGGAGCTGGGGGCCTCCAAAGGGGAATGAGGCAGCCAGGGACACAAAAGGGCAACTCTGGAAAGCTGGCACGACGGGTATAAAAGTTCCTACGGACGGCCAGATGGGGCACGCGAGGGGAGCGGCGTGCTTCAAACTTGGTCACTTGCTCAGGGCTGGAGAGATGCCATCACCCAGAGTTTACAGTTTTCTCCCCAAAGCACACAGCTACATGACGCACACTTTTCAGAAAGCAGAGTCAGGATTTTGCCTCTCTCTCCAACCACATGGTGCCCCAGAGCGCTCAGTAGGGCTGGAGTATCTTCTTGGGGGAGGAGACATAGGATTCCTTTTCTCCTGCCCACACGCAGGGCTTCGCGTGCCCACTATTGTCCCTGCAATAACTACACGGAAATTGCATAAATATTTATCAGTTTAGTTATAAGTTCTGTCCCTGACTGAACGTGTTACCCTCGAGGCAGTCCATCTCCTGCCTCTGCTTAGCCCTAGGACGAGGGGCCTTGAATTTTCCGCATTGAGCTACAGCTGCGAGAGGATCAATCCTGTAATTAGGTGCCCTCTTCCTCCCCTCCCAACAGCCTCATATCTAACAGATCACTCTTTTAGGAAACATGCACTGTGAGGTTGAGCCCACTCCAGCTAAGAAGAAAATAAAACCCAGGCCTCCCCTCTATCTTGGGCGAGGGCCACGCCCACTACACTTTAATATTAAAGGAAAGTATCAGCATCACCGTCACCTCCCGCTAACTCTCCCAGATCAAGGCCTTTAGGAAAGAAGCAGACCGTCTTAAGCAACGTGGCTTAAACACGAGAAACGTGAAAAGTTGAGCCTTTCTACCTGTCGGGTGCAAGGCAGGACTGGAAGCAAGAGAGGTAAACAGGCTCTTATCTGGAGAGAAGATTAAAAAAAAAAAAGACTTAAAAAAAATGCTATCTAGGCTTCTACAGAGTTAAGGTGCTTCACACTGGATGAGCTTCACGTTATCTGAGCAATGACCCTGGCTCTGGGCTGAGGTAGCTGCGCTCCAGCACCCTTGCCGAAGCTGACCTGTGCTTGCTGCAGGTAGACCCCTTCTCTACAGCTACAGCATAAGCAACTTTTGCATGCTGAATTTCAGGGTCTGAGCAAACACCCCTTTCAGCTGCTGCCTTCTGCCTCTGTTAACACAGTTAGATTTTTTTCTGATACAGAAGGCCTAGAAAAATTTTTACAGTTTATGAGAAATTTACAGTATTTTATTGGACCATCTGGAAACATGGTCTTTGCTTTAAAGGCGCTATTATGCGAGATTGCCTTTCCCATTCGTGTTTTCTTTGATGAAGGGGAAGTACAAAAGATCTTATGCCACCAACTCTTCCGCATAACCCTTCGCTCGGATTTCAGATGGGGGGTAGGTGAGAGGATGCATTCAGATCTGCTCCAAACCTAAACCTCACCAATTTTTCAGCCTTCTCCTTCTTCCACCATTCAAAAGACGTTTGCTTTTGAAGACCCAATGTACGTTCTAAAAAAGTTCTCCAGCACCATCAGCTACTCATCCACCTGCCTGCTCCAAGCTGCTCACATTTTTATGCTGAGGCCCAACCTGGTAACAGGTTGCCGCTGTCAGAGGCGCCAACTGCACCCTTACCTGCCCACCTCTTCAGTTTAACCCTATCCCTTGGCTTAACTAGACTGATCATGAGTTAAGAATGAAAGTTTCTTTCCTCGTTTAATTGTAGAGTCTAAACATACAGAGTCTAAGTACGCTTGATGCATCTAGTTCTTCATTCTGGGGCTGAACACCTGCCTCTGGTAGTAGGCTGAACAGGTCTGAAACGAAAAGGCAAGCTGTCAACTACATTTCACCGCTGAACGCAAGCTCTGAGAAACTGTTTTTTAAACAAATTATTTGGATATAACACCAGAATTTGCCTATGTTTCTCATCGTTGAGTTTAGTCACTAGATGAGAGAATTTGGTTTGAGAGATGTGCGGCATTTCCTTGTTACATGGTTGTAAAACGTAAGGTGAAAGGTTACTGCTCAGCATCAGAGCCGAAGGTTCACCCCACCCCGTAGGGGTCTGAGCACATCAACTAAAATAAAATATCAGTATAGCAACTGAGGAACTGATACTTCTAAAAGCTCAGAACTTGCCAAGTAGCTACAGCAGCATGCCTCACATTTCCTCAGCTGCGCGTTCAAAGCAGAAAGAGAGTTTAACGCTCAGGGTGAGACAGAGAAATCCCAGGAAATCCAAAATTAAGGCTGAGAGTTCATCCTTCACTCACACAATTGCCATTTTCCTTTTTTTTTAAATTGGTAATTTAAATTAATGCTCACGAAAAGCAATGAGCTGATGCACGAGCCGGAGACCGGGCAGCAGGGCAGACGTTATATAAACCTCTTCGCACAAACATAACAGCGCACCTAATGCCTCATTTGTTACAACCCGGATCGTCTAATCTTGGCTCCTGTCAGTGGTACAGAGCTGCTGGGGCTCCAGGGAGAGCAAACATCAAGCTCACAGTTCACTCCACCCTCAACAATACGCGGAGCCCAATTTCCTACCAGTGACAGGTTGGTGCAAACGCACTGCATGACTCCGGATCCTCTCTTCACCTCTCCCTTTGCTTTATCGTAACTTAAATCAAAAGGTAAATAGAAACCCCGGCTTTAAACTTCCTGACATTCGACAGTTTCAGCATCAACCATAAGTGTCAGCTACTTCAAAAAAAAAAAAAAAAAAAGATCTCATTTCTTTTTAAAATGCCACTATTTGTTCTGGAGAGCATCTGGTCAAAGTGCAGCCTCTGCATTACCCTGTAGAGAAAGGGGCCAAACTGCAAAAATCATAGCACCGTATTTAATTATAAACTCTAGGATTTAACAAAGAGCAGTGAACTGCACAGGAAAAAACACTTTTCCATGATGGAGAAATCATTAGGGCTCTCTTCCTCTACTCCAAATAACCTACACTTTTCTGAAACTGCCTGCTTTAAACACGAACTACAGGTTTTCTGTTTTGTTATGGCTTTTTTTTTTTTCCACAATAAGATGTCATTATGATTTGATTCTAGGCATACAGAGATACAAATCTCTTAAGTGGAGGACAGCAAAACTCTAAACTCATAATTCAGACTCAAGCAGCAGACAGGGAGATGCATGTATATTACAGAAATGATGATGCAACTTTCAGAGGAGGATCTCTTTCCTTTTATTCCTCAAATGTGAATTTTCATTTCTCCATAAACTGCACAAATGGGGAACGATTCCAAAATACCTCACAGTCACTCTGCATCCACCGCTGAAGTCAAACCACACAGAGCAACAGAAAAGCTGCAGTACAGACACACAATACAGACTGGGCCTTGTTTCTGCTGAGATTCCACATAGGGGATGTTCTGTGTGTCAAATTTAGTAGCCCTTTTGCACTTTCATAACGTTTCCATGTCAGAGGCTTCAGCCAGCTCGTGCTCTGAAAACACAACAATCTCTAACCATTGGCCAAAGTATCTGTTCCACAGAGCCTACAACCCGTGCGCGTTTTCTCCAGCTTTTTCCCAAGATATCACCTGGTCTTTCCAAACTTGTACATTGTCACGATGAACATCTGCAGCTGAACCTTCTTTCAGATAAGCCATTTACTTTTGGAAGTGTACCACATACTTTTGTCCTTTAAGTGAAGCCCAGTCTTTTAAAACATTTCTGCAAGAGTTAAAGTTATATTTGATAGTTATTCAACTTACAAGCAACTTTTTACTTAAGTAAACACCTTATAAAATAAATCAGACCTTATACAGCCTAATTCTCAACTGGTGGCACAAACCTCATTCAGCCCATATATCTTACCAGTCCTCCGCTAGTTACCACGCTATGGCTTCCTGCTGTAGTTCAACATCACAGCAAAATTTATCTATGCAAAACACACCTTATCTGTGCCCAGGAGGGCTTTTTCTCATGACCGAGCCCCTCCAACAGGTCTCTTCCTGATTTCTCCTCCCCAATAGACTTGCTGAGGGGACCTCAGCTTGAGGAATAGAAGCACAGCTTAGAGGAGGAATTGCTGTAGTCTCTAGGGCTTTTTCTCCTGACCAAGTCATTACTTCACACCCACAAACGCCAACTCCTAGAGGTACGAGTAGGACTCTGTCAAGCTTGCTACATGTCCCAGGGCTAGCAATTTTGGGGGAAAGGAAAATAGCTTTTGCAATCATGTTTATTTAGGAAGCAGAGAAAAATCTCCCTTTACGTAGTGAGTCAAGGACAGGCACACACTAAGCAAGCTGGTTTTAAACGTAAACTGTTGCAAGCGAGAGAGTTGGTCAGTGTGCTTAAACATTAATTAAACAGATCTGTTCTATAACATTACAGGAAAAAAAAACAGAAAAGAGATCCTTTAAAGAGATTTCCTAGTACCTAGTTCAGCAAAAAGCCAGCTTCTTCTTCACTTACCTTTTGGGGAGAAGGTGGTAGAGGCTCAGAGGAGTCTACGGGAGCTGAGAGCAGAGGCCCCGTTCCCCAGGTGGTGCAGATTTAAACAGCACAACGTCATGCAGCTGATGAGGTTTTGCCAGAAAGTGTTGCAGCTGGGTTAAACTACCACTGTTATGGCTTAGTTAAACCACATACCTCCTTTCTTCCAGTAATATCTAGGAACGGCGTAATATTAATGGCCTAATGTTTGTTTGATATTTTCATTTTCTCTTCAAAGTTCTGAATCTCGTGGCAACCCTAATGACATTTATTAAATAAAATGGGAAGCTCTTGAATTCCAGCTAATGTTCTCTTCATTGCAACCGTTCAATACTTAACACTTCGTACAAATTTGACCCTGTTTTGGCACTAATTGTTCAATATGTTTGCCAGTCTACCTTTGCTGCTTTTGGCTGGGGATGCTTCTTCATCAATTGTAGATCTAAAAGGTCCTTTTTTTTTTTTTTTTAAATAAGATTCCTACAAAAGGAATATCACAAGCAATAATGCACAATTATGCAGTGTAAACTTTTCCGGAAGAGATCTTTATGTCAGGTATAGCAGGTCAAAAAACATCAACTTATTAAATGGCTCCAGAAAATAATAATCAGCATTCTTTAATCAAAAAGACATCAATGATGAATTATGTGGCCTTTTCTTTAAACATCTGCTGTAATTTAATTAAAATTTGACTGGGAAAAAGCAGTTTGGATTATTTTGATTAGATTAAAATGGCAAAATGTTTATTTATTATTATATGAATAGTAAGTAAGGTTTTCAGACTTTTCTATTATGCAACCTGAAACAAAAAACAGTTTTGCCATTTAAATTTTATTCTGTACTAGGACTGATCAGAAGAGAAACATAGCTGTATTTTTTTGCCCTTTTTGTAAAAGGATTCTATTTAAATGTCATAATTTTAAATTGGGCACTCAAGATACATTGAAGTGCCATTTGTCCAGTTCAAAATACACCTAAAATATTACATTCTTTGAGCATTAAATTCTTATAGAGCAAAATGAAACTACTTAGAAGCACAATGCCCTGTGCAATGCAGTTAAAGATTTATTTTTTGCGCAATGATAGTTTATGGAACATGTTTTTTTCAAAGTCATTACTTTATTGATCTAACAATCATAATTTTAGAAACATACCTTCTCTTGATGGATTACTGTGACAAGAAAGAAATAGAAAACTTCTAATACCTCTTGCAGCAAAAAGTATCTAACCTCCTGACCTGACCTATACCTGTTCATATCTTCAATGGTTGGCAACAGCTATGCCACATGTTTTGGGGATTTTTTCTTTGATTCGTTTTGGTTTGGGTTTTTTTGACAGGCTGCTTTTAGGGAAACGGATGTAGCGCATGTGGCCAAGCTCTCCATGTTTTCAATGTGGAGAAACATGGAGAAATAGAGATGGTTTAGGACAGCTAAATCAGTTTCCTGATATGAAGGACTCTTGTAAGATCTCCTCTTTCTCCACCAAGTGCAGAGGGAGAGCACATCCTCGAGGTTAGCGCTCCTCAACATCCCTCTGGGCCTCCCTGCACTTGCTTCAGGCTGTTCCTCACCCTCAGTAACCCACTCACCAACTGCATGATGCTTTCAGTCGGTTGCATTTCACCCACTTCTGCAAGTGAAAGAGTCCAGAACAGTGTGGTGTGTTTTTGGAAAACCTTCATATTTTTCTAGGTTTATGTCTAAAAAGAGCCATGTGATTTGGGAGAACTGGATTTCTCCTCTCAGGAATGAGAAGACATTTTGATTAGGCAGAAGGTAATGTAAAGCCAGTATTTCACACTGAAAAAGACCTATAATTGCAAATCTCTTTCACTCTGAAAGCTTTGTTTTTCCACCTTTGCAAGACTTCAGAAAAATTCTGGAGGAGGAGATATTTACTGGAAATGAGCAACTGCAGTTTTTTGGTGAGGGGTGGGGAGAGGAGTTGCTAGCCTGCCTTCAATAGAAGCAGCTGCACAGCAATCTGGAAATTAGCCCAGTTGGGAGGAAAAAGTTTGTCTTCCAAAGAGAAGCAAGCTCAGAAATTGGAGGAAGTTTGTGTCTGCCTGTCAGCAAAGACTCCCGCAGCTGAGTAAGTAAGGGAGGTTTAGGTAGGAAGTGTCCTTCCGCTGCGAGGTGGGCATCTCCTGCCGTTCGCACCTTGTCCGCCTGTTGTGGGATTTAATGCTGGTTTATTAGAGAAATAATTTTTCCTTTCTCTCCTTGCTTTGTGCTGTTGGAGTATCTTAGAACAAAATACTCTACTGCCATGTAGTATGTTGGCTTAGCAGGTCTAAGAGCTCTTCTTCTTGTCGTTAAAGCCTATGCTCTTAGTGCCCACATTAACAGATACCCTGCTTTAATATGCAGGCTTCATAATTAATTTCTGATTATCCCACCAACAATTTAATTGCAACAGAAAATACTTTTGTATTCCACTGGATTTAAAATGCTAACTCGAGCCTAGTAACCCTTTCAGTTAAAGCTTACTGCTACTGTGAAAAACATTTATCTGTTCCTTACGACAAAGTGAAAACTCTGTATAAACAACCTAAGCAACTTTGCACTCCTACTAACGGCAATGTAACTGGAACACCAGACCCCTCAAACAACCAACCTCCGGCAGATCCTGCGTGCTTTAACGCTTACTTGAAGTGTGGACCCAAATTAAGTTAGTCATTTTTACTGGATCAAAATGTAGTTGTTTAACTTTCTTTTCCTGAAGCAAAAAGAGTTTCTTGATAATGAGTTGTGTTTTTTTCCTGATTGTTGATGAATGGACAAGTTGCCTAGGAATATGTCGGACAAATCTAAAAGGCTTAGAAATTAAGAACTAATCGGGAAATGGAAGATACATTGAAATATCTACAGTATTACGCAGGACTGCTCTCCAAAGAGGCCCCTCACACAAAGCAGAATAGACAAACTTTGGATTTCGAAAATGGGTTCACAGACAAATTGTTAAATATGTGATTTTAAAAATGACTTGCTTTGTGGTGCAGGAGGACCATATTTAATCAAAGTGCATTCTTAGTCAATGCTGCTTTTGTGCATTACATTACCAGTGAGATCTACTCTGAATGACTGAGGCATTAAAGTAGTTTAACCATTTTCAACAACCTGATCTTCTTCTCCCCTTACCCCCTCCCACGTACATGTTTGGGGATTAAAATACTGAAATCCTGCACACAGAAATACAATGTTTTCATTCACTTGCCCTCTATACCACTTGTGGGAAAACGATAGTGCAGGACTTCAAAGAAAAAAGCTGCCTAATATCTAATGTATGGAGATGCTTAAAACTGTGTTTAATGCAGTAAATGTATATAAATCAAGACATTACCACCAAATTAAACATTTGAAACTTAGTACAGAAAAAAGAAAAAACACAACAGGAAATTATACACGGAACGATGGATAATACTGAGAAGGTACAAGGCTTGCAGTATATCAGAAGAACTGTGCAAAATTGACAACTGGGAACAAATATTCACACATTGTCAAACTGAAAGATTTTTTAAACAAAAAAAGGCTCATCTGTGATTCTGACTTCATCAGTTGTATGTTGCTCTTCAGGCAACATACAGTGAAAAGGTGGGTATGTAACCTTTGCAAATACCTTTAAAATCATGATCTAACAAAAAAGCATATTTAGGTCCGAGACTTTCTACATTAATTTACGTTTACGTTAATTGGATCGGCATTCTTTCAAGTGTACAAACAAAAAGATCAAAATAACCATGCTATAAGAAACTAGTTATCAATGTATCTGTAAAATAAACAATTTCAGAACGGTCTTTCATGAGCAATGCAGCCAACAAGTAATTCTTTAGTCAAGTATGTATCCATTTGCCTGCAAAGTATTTCTAAATAATCTTTTCAAAAAGTATTGTTAGACTAGTGCAATATAACTTTCTCAGCAATTGCAACAAATGAAAGGTACCCCACAGAGAACAACAGGAGAAATTTTTCGCAAGAGGGTATAGTCCTGCAGTTGGGCAAAATTGGGCAAAAATTCCCTTTGATGCCACTGGGAGCTATGACTAAGAGCTGTGCACAGTTAGTCCCTTAGGAATGAATTCTCTGCTCACTACGTGGGCAGTTGGGGGTGAAACTCTACATGCAGAAACATCGGAATATATCCCTAAGTAGTCACTATGCAGTGGCCATTAAAACATTTGAAATGTAAACATTTGTTTTGTGTTTAACCTATAAAATAATGCAGTTTCCATGCAGTAGGGCACAATTGTATCAGAAGAATTGATTACATTATTAGCTAAGGAAATAAAACTGGTATATCAGTTTTACCACAACTGCATTTTTTCCTCTACGCTACATTTCACATTGGTAACAGGTCAAGTGTTATATCGTAAGCAGGTTAATATGATCTTGTGATTTGAAAGCAAAAATATTTTCTGCAAGATTTCTGTATTAAAATAGTTATGTGCACAAAAGGTGTTCATAGCCTGACACCCAAAGCAATATGGAGTTTGTTTGATAGTACTTCCGTTATAGCAGAACTATGGACTTCATTCACTAGACTATGTAGTACAAATTAAGATTACTGGTACATATAAAAAAAAAAAAAAATCAGATAGGCAATCAATTACAAACCTGGCAGTATTTTGAGAGAGAGAGAGATTTTTAAGTCTTATAATGGAATGATTAAAACACCAGGAACTTCTTTGGGGAGCTCCAGTAAGAGATTTGCACTTGGTGTCCTCATTAGCTTACAAGCAGCCCTACTGCACAGGAATACATTGCACCAGGAGTTAATATCAGGGTCTAGAGTTCAAAAAATTTGCTAAAACTTAAGTGCAGTAGGTTCCACTACATTGTTCTTCTGTTGAAATGTATAAAACATAGAAAATTGTAATGGTGACTTATTGGATAAAAATACTAATGTTCACAGACAAAACCTGACTGATCTGTGAGTCAGATTTAAATATACATCTTTTGCAGATTTAATCGGCATGATTTGAATATTTCAGGTATCTTTGACCATCAAGTAGCAGTACATATTTACCATTTTACATTGATTCCTTTAATGTGCTATGTCATTTCCAACTAGGCTTTCAAACAGCAAAGCCCTACTTGAAACCTTCATCAAATATGTCTTTACAGTCTAAGTATATATTCAATGAGAAATGCCTTTATACAATATTTACAAATTCTCTCCGTTACATAAAAAGGCAAAATAAATAAAAAGCTTAAGGAAAGGAAATGCTGCTTAGGCTGTAGGCTTTTGCTTTTATCTTCCCCTAGCAGATGCTAGTCTCTTCAGTACATGAAGTTGTCTAGCCAGGATTGTTTTTCTTCCTCTTACTTGGGCTGTGACTGGGATCTTGTTTCAGTTCATGATATTGCACCTGTTTAAACACAATGTTCAGAGAGAAACTGGTCAGGTGGCCACTTGCTAGAGGAAAAAAAAGAAAAAAGAAAAAAGAAAAGGAAAGAAAGATTTCTATTTTTTTTTTCCAAGGCAAAAAAAAAAAAAACAGGAAAGAAAAAGAAAAATATCATCCTGAAAGCTAGATGGGATCTGCAGCTGTGATGCAACAACAACAGAATGATAGATCTGGAGTAAGAACGGAAAACAGCATTAGGAAAATCCTGCCAGGAAATAAAACGGTGTGCTGATGTAAACTTTTTAGAACACTTTTTTTTCCATGAGATGTAACACAGAAAATAAACAGTATCCACTTTAAAGAGTTGGATGAATATTCTTTGCAATCTGTTTCTTAAAATTACATTTTTTTTCAAAGGCCTACCACAGAGGGATCAGATTCAGATTGGGTATGTGCACATGTACCTCTTATTTATGCCAGCTCTGAACTGAAACCATCACCTAGCAATACGGAGAGTATATCGTCTTTGTGATACTGGAGGTGATTTATGTGTACAACATATCTTAATGCTTACACCTTCTGTACAACATATCTTAATGCTTACACCTTCATGTGAGGTTGTGTGCTGCAGTATAAAAGGTTATAATTCATAGCCTGCTTATTTTTAAAAGGGCTCATGATCACAGGTGAACTGCGATCAAAACAAAGATTTTCACCTTAGGAAAAAAAAAGTTTCAAGCACCTTAACTTTCAGAGCGCTGTCACAAGACACTGGGCAAAGCAGCCTGCCACTGACTGCACAAGTGCAGTTCCTTCCTTTCATTATCTGACCTTCCTGTTCCCTCTCTGCACTTCCTAATGGGCTCAGGCAGAGCACTTCCGATAGGAAACCCTGGCAGTGCCTTATTCAAATAATATTCACATGGGCCCTGGAGGCTGGTTAATACAAATGCCAGCACCCACTACCATTTCCCAAACGGTTGTCTTTTTAGTGATTGCCCCCAAAGACACTCAAAGGCATAACTGTGGCAGTAGCTTATTCCTTACTGGCAAAAATTCTTAAGTTTCATGGAATATCCTTGGCTTGAGTTTTAATTTCTTTGTGCCAAAGAATATAAAGTCACATCAAAATAACTGCTTTAAAATTAGTTAAAAAAAAAGAAAATCAGAAAATCATGATGCCATATATCAAACTAACAACTGCATGGACACTTGAAAAAGTACACGCACCACTTGTACATCTGATGGAACTCTGGACAGAAAATCAAGCAGCTCATTGTTATCGATTGCATACGGACTTCGAAGCTTCTTTGTAAATTTGTTGATGCCTGCAAAAGTGAGAGTTCAAATGTTACTATCATCATCTTTTTATTAAAATACGTATTTTTGGCAAAGTTCTGGGGGAGATTTTAGGATAAGTTTCAAAGTCTGATATTAGCACCGAATGAATGAATGAATGAACGAATGAACGAACCATAAACTCAGTCTCTAAAAGTCACACTCTGTTGGGGTGGTTTCCTCTGCTTCAAAATACAAATGTTCTAGTGAGATATTCAAATTCCTCCAATAGTCTTTTTTTTTTTTTTTTGAAAATAAAACTTGTTCTGTCTTGGTAAGACTTCAAACATGCAGAGGTTGCATAAAGGAAAGGAACAGTGTGTACTCCATCTCTGTGGTGAACAGGACAAGTAATAATGGGTTTAATTGCAGGATGGAAGATGCAAGTTAGATACCAGGAAAATCTTTCTAATGCTAAAGACAGTGAAGCGCTCGGAAAGTTGTGAAGTCTGCATCAAGTGAAGGCTTCTAAGAAGAGATTATACAAATCTCTGTCTGTCAGGGAATGACAGATACAGATGACCCAACTGCAAAGCTGAGAAGGGCCAAGATATTTTCTTTAGACAGCATAGTCTTATAATTCTAATTGACATTGTTTAAAAACACCAAGAAAATTCCTCCACCCCAAATTAAGCTAAAAACAGATTTTTAAATTATACTTGTTTTCATATCATTATGTACCAGCTCAGATTCAAATACGTTTCATGACAAAAAGTAGCGTGTGTACTATGGGAACCCAGGTCTAAAACATGACCAGGAACGCTACCAATCACTCACATTCTCATATGAACAGGAGAAAGCTGGCACAACATTTGAAAATATGTAGCTGTTGTTCTGGGTAATTTATCAAGCCTGTATCAGAGATAGGATAATTCAGTTTACGTTCCGAAAAGTCTTTGGTGCCGAGGCCTTTCAGAAAGTTGTAGAAAGGACATTAAGCTTCAGTCGTCTTGATAGCATCCCTAGTCTCCCAGAGAACAAATTCTCAGCTGTTCTGTGAGGATATGAGATGGCTACGATACTTTTATCTAGTGATTAAACAATGAGTATTGAGAAACAATATTTGAGATCCAAACACTATTTGCGATCCAAACACACTTGTTGAAGAACATTCTTTACATCATCAAGTTACTAAGAAACAAAACGTCTACCCACTGTTTACTGAACATGGCCACTGGACCAGTCACTGGTGAACTCAGGAGGAGCTGATATGGTCCCACCTTATAAAGAGAACCAGTTACTGCATGAGAATAAATGCATGAATAGATAAGGTCAGGGCTCAAGAGAAGAGAAAAGCAGAACTGATCAGAGGGGAGACTACAGGAAAAGTAAAAGATGACAAGGCGATTAGGTCTTTTCTAAAAGCTTGAAATTTTTCAGATTAAAATTATTTTCCCGATACTGCTTTCTACAAATAGCTGTAGCAGTTACCAGGACTCTGCACCGTTGCAAATGGGATTAGAGTGCAAAGGTTTTTCCTACTCTGCTGTGGCTAATGCAGGATAAGTTCAAGTCTACCCAGGGAGAAACAGGGTTGGGAGGGAAAGAACCCAGAATCTGTTGCAAAAGCAGGCTGAAAGAAGTAGTCCCTGTGGATGTAGAGAAGACAGACAGCTATACATAAGACCAGCCATAGCACAGAGGAACTTTCATAAAAAACCATCTGCCTTCCCAAAGAGCTAAATGGGCAAACACTGATAGAGAACAGCTCCAAGTTTCCTGTGGATGAAAGTCAAACAACAGAGATCATTTGCTTTCAAATGCAGGATACATGAACGGGATGAAGAAATTAATATACACTAGGGAGTCTAGTAACATAAAATAATGGAGAAAACAGGTACGGATGTGCTTGGAATGCTACATTTTCAAGGCAGTTTCCTAGGCTGAAGGGCAAGTGGCTCAAAGCTACACACAGCATTGCACTGCTCTGTGTTAATGCATTTCATCCCTAGGGAGGTTTGGATTCCACTGATGGTGGAACCTCACCGATGCAGTACGTGTCCCATCTCCCAGCACAACACAGAAGGAGAAACAGGTATCTACAGAAGGGATCCCTAGACACCAGCTGAACAAGAAGTCACCTAAACTGAACTGCATGAGAAAAATGTGGAGAAGGACCCTCTTACAAACAAAGGCACTTAAAGGCATATCCATGACTAGATAGCTTGCCAGGGGGGAAAAAAAGGGAGAGCGCACATGAGAGAGAGCGCAGGCATGAGCATGTGCAAAATGCATCTAAAAGAGTGATGATGTTATTCATCCACAGTTTGGGAGATCTGCACTGGAGTTTACAAGTCCTGGCTCTGCCCAACCTGAAACAGAAACTTGGACTTGCTCTTTTGTGGGAATTGTAATACCTCCCAGACTATTGCAGGGGTAAGTATCTTTTAATCTAACCTTTCAAACAACAGTGCTGATTCTATAGTTTTGAGGGTCTTGGAAAGGTATTATAAGCTCAAGTTCTTGCAAGAAACCAAGATGCATGAAGCCAAGTGTCCAAGATGCCAAGTCTGTGCAAAAACCACTAGAAAAAGGAAACAGACCAAGTAGGTTAAACTTCAGTAACAAAAAGCCTACCGTGTTGTGTAGGCTAGGAAGAATGCAATTTTGGGAACAAACTAAGAGGTTGTGGTTGCACCCTAGGGATAAAAGGTATGAGGCAAATAAATGAAACAAGAAAACACACTAAGCCTATACACTTGCTTCTTTAGTTCTACAGATTTCCTTTTTTTTGGCTAAGTTCTCCTTATTATTCCTTCCCCATTTTGTATATTGTGTTACATTTATTTGTAAACACTCTGTAATAACACAACCAATACTGACCTATCTAAAAAACACATAGTCCAGAGTCAATTCAATGATTCTGAGTTGTATCTCGCACTCAAAGGTTTTTCAAAGAAATGATTATTCTTGTCTTCAGAAAGAAAATCTAGCCACAGATTCAATTAAGACCGTTCTCTTCGCAGGTTTACACTACCGAATAAGGCATACAGCTGCTAGTGATGTAGAACTGTATTAAAAATGTACAAATGAAAATCCAGAGTATTATTTCCAACAGATGTGCTAATAGTAGCTGTTTAAAATAAGGAATAGCTGTAAGGACTCAGCTCACTCACAACACACATACCCCTCTAACCCCCTAGACCTCCCAGCTTCTGTTATCAACTGGCCAAATACCACATATACCTTTCTGTCACACTAAAGGTGACCCTTTAAACAGGTTTCTTGTTGCTATATTTCCATACACTTTCAAAAGATAAAGTACTGCAGTAAAAAAGGCGCATTGTCCTAAATGCACTATATAGATTGAAATGCCTCTGTTTGTGTATAAGTGGGGAGAATAAATCAGAGTAATACCTAGACAAAGCTACAGTTTGATATATGAAGAATCCTCATGGCTCCATGTTTATAGTATGATGAAGTCTAGTATGCCAGCCAAGAAAAATGCATTTTGCAGGTGGGCTTAAATCTTTACACAGTTGTGATTTTTAACTAACCTGTCTCTTTCCATCATAGAGCAGCTTCATGACCATAAATACAGAAAAGCACTGACAATATAACTCATCCCTTAAAAAACATTTTTTTCTAAGTGGCACAGGCAGTTAAAAAAGGCTTTACTTACCCCAGACAAGGACAATGTATCTCAGTGGAATGAAATACAGGATGACTGTGAACACAGAGAGGGCAACAATTGCCAGCCAGCTTAAGAATGGGACAGTCCAGTTGAATGTACTAAGTGAAAAATTAATATAAGTCAGAACACTGGTCACCCAACAGAACCAACAAAAGAACAAATAATGGTTAGGCAGGCTACCCAGATCCCCATCTTCAATCTATTTTCCCCCAGCCAGGTAGAGGTAGGATGTAGTGGTTAGAACAGCACTTCTGAAGATTTTTGTTTGAGATCCTCCTTGTTCTCCCTGCAGCACAGAGCAAGGAGCTAAAGGCTGCACAGAGACCTTCCTTTGGGTTTTGCATTCCCTAGCAATCAGGAATCTTAGGGGGTACGAGCAGAAAAAGGCAAGCGTGTGTGTATCCAAACCTGGAACTCATCCTGAGAAGAAAGGGGTTAGGAAAAATAAGGGGACAGACCAATCAGTCCTGAAGAGAGGGAAAATGTTGGGGGACAAAAGAAAAAAACCCCACACTTTCGGGGGCAAAAGAAAGAAGGATAAAAAAGAGGGAAGGGGCAAAAGGAGGGAGTGGCATAACATCAAGTACATTACAGATAAAGAGAAAGAGAAACTGCATCTTTCTAGATGAAATTAAACAAAATATTATTTCTTCATGGACAAAGGAAAAGAGAACTTCTGGGATCCCACCAGCGTTTCAAGACATCAACTTTCCAGCAAGGTCCCAGATTAAAATGTTATTAATAAGGGTCCCAAATTCTACAGTTATAAAAATCTGTCGTTCACCTCATTTTGCAGAGGTTGAGGTATGGGCAAAGAGGGAGGGCAAGCTAATGAGTCTTAAAGCATCTGCACTGTGGTTCCCCAACCTCTGCGTGCAGGGAAGAGAGAAAGGCCAGATGGCTAATTTATGTATATCCCATGGTAACTTTGGTTAAAGGGGGCTTGGTTAAACGGGATTATTCCATAAAAGGCACTACCATGCTAGAGGTGCCGTATGACATTTATCCAGAAGGGAAATGTGGCTTTGGCTCTAAATAACCTGATGATACCTTTTAAGGTATTATTACTAGCTACATACCCAATCACATTGGTTAAATTATTTTGGCTTCTCTGGCTGAATAATTGCAATTATCTGAATTGCTGGCCATATTTTTCATAATGAGCTCTGGCTTCCTGTATTTATTTGACTTTTTTTTTCTCCCTGGCAATTTTGACATGTCTCCAGAGTGAACATTATGTTAGTGTCACTTGGTGTAGGATCACTCCCTTTCTCCTCAGGGGACACCTGCTCTTTTCCCTTCTTCTGCGTGCATTTGGGCTGAACAGAAGGTTGAGGGTCTGCTCATGTTCCTGTGACTCGGCTTTGTGCAATGGATCACAGACACGCCATGTGTGGGAACACTGGCTCCTCACTTAGCAAACCTCCTTCTGTGCTGTGTTAGCACAGCATTCAGTACAGGTTTCCCATTATAGTTTTAGGAACAAATTACAAAGATTTATAGGAAGATTCAGTCTCACTTTGTTTAGAAAATTATATCCCTCTTATCTTGCACATAACAGAGCAAACTCTACTTTCAAAATGCACAATTAAAGGAACTTAATCCTCAAGATGACTACTTCCATGAACAGCCTGTTGATAAAAGACTTGGTTCATAGACAGGCCCATCTTGCTTGTTTCGAAAACTCACGCAATATAATGTGCTTACGCCTGCCTCTGCTGCTGTGAATAAGGCCTGTTTGGAAAGTATCCCCATGGGAATATTTTCCCCGGTTTTCTTACTAGGGCCTTTGCCCTTAAAGGCATAAGCGGCAACTTTCTCTTTATCCTGATTCTGATGCATTTTCCACTGCTGATAGATTAAAAAACAACAAACAAACAAAAAAGCTGAAACAGGATGAGAGATTATCCTCATATTTCCTATGGGTTGACCTCTAGCCAATGTATCAATTTCCTCAAATTCACTTCCAACAGGAAATACTCATTTTGGGGCCGTACCCTTAGCATGGGCTACAATCCCATAAAAATGGAAAACCAATTCGCTATAGATGGCACTGAGCTGTAGAAAAGCCAGCTGCCTTAGGTTTACAGATAACACTCAAAACAAGAGGGAATGCACTGCTTTAACTTTCTTTTAAGAGCATCTGAGTGCCCCAAAAGAAACTTTATAGCAAAGACTCTTGTGAAGACCTTCTAACTCCGTCCGGCTCGCGGGCCATCTTATTGCCCTCCCTTTCTGCCGCAGAGGAAAGGAGGTGGCGAATGCACCGCCCTCAACCTTTCTTCTTGAGAGGCTTTGCACTCGGCTTTTGGATGGCAGAAAGCCAAGTAAATCCTGTCCCGGTTTCTCAGGTCAGAGAATCTTTCTGGAACTTTTCTGATCTCAGATAATAAACTTGAAACTACTATTCACCGACCGTGCCAAAATTGCACCAAACTTCCTGCACTAGGCCTCACAGTTGCTTCCTCATATATACTGTAAAGCTCATAACTTCTCTTGCTTAAGGTTTAAATTTGTTGGCAATTCTTATATACCATATATTAAGCATTAAATATTACATATAATCTATGAGGAAAAGTTTTGTTAACTTAAATAAAACATTTCCAGCAACACAGCATGCATACATACATCCTCCAAATCTGAATCCCGTAGGCAACTCCGCTTATTTCCTTCATCAAAACTTTCCATTTTTTATTATTACTTTCAAATAATTACTGCTACGTCTCACAACAAGATTGAGTTTTTTACTTGACAACCTCAGTTTGGATTTTTTTCCCCCCCTACTTACTATATTTCTAAATTCCAAAATTAATATGACAGGATTTTCACAAAACTCAGGGCCTGCATAGAGCAAAGTGAAGAATGATGAGTTTTAGCAATGCATCATCCAAAATTGCCCCCCCCCCCCCCCCAAAAAAAAAAAATCTAACACTTTGCACCTCAGCTTGGAAAAAATATAAACAGTATCAGAGAAGTAACCAGCATCTGTATGTCAGCACTTACTTCTTTATCCTTTCTCCAAAGGAAGCCACCTCATCAAGGACATTCTGGACACTGACACACACCTCCTGGATGGCATAAAGTTTATTCATAAATCCTTTTTTCTCACTGTCCTAAAGAAAAAAAAATAGTATTAACTGCGTAAAAAAATTTCTGATCATAGCAAATATGCCAGGTATCTATCAGGTAAATTTCAAAATTGCACATTACAGATATATCTAAAAATCATTAATAAAAACTGGCATTCAGAAATTGTTTTCTTGTCCTTTAAACAGTGCCTACTGAAAATAAATATAGCTCGGAATATTTATTTAGCACCACACAATTTTATTTGTCATTACATTAGCTTCTAAGTATGTATTGCAATAATTCAGCTCTCTGGTTTATAATCATGTCGAAGGTGCCAAGTTCGTACGCTGTGCGCTCTGTCAAGCGCTGAGTCAAAACACAGGAGGGGAGCCATTTCTCACAGTGCCCTTTCTTGAGCTGAGGTAGGCACCAAGAAGATAAATGCACCTCTGGAAGCACTGAGAGGAAGAAGCGAGAAACACGTCAGCTCCTGCAGGCGACAGCGCCTCTGGCTTGCTAGGGCTCGATTTGAGATGTCCGCCTTCCCTACCCTGTCAGCCTACGTTGGACCAGAAGGTTGGGATGGAACAGAAAATGCCAGATGCGCTCATCCCAGCGTGCTACGAAGGCGTGCTGCTCTTCCGCTTAACCCGCTTTATCAGGGGTATTCCACTTAGCTTAGAAAAGACACCTTCGTCCTTAGCCGTGCACATCATACCGACGCCATCGTTTTGTACGTTGCTTAACGTATCCGTGACGCGCAGAGCACCGCTGCCAGTCCCTCAGCACACCCCGCATGCCTCTCTTACCCTATCGCCCATTAGCAGCGCAGCGCGAGGACACCCCGTGTGCACCCACCGCACAGCAGGTGGCATTCGCCCCGGACAAACCTGAGCGCATCACTCCGCTGCAGACAAGCTGCTAAATACGCGTTTCAGTTGTCAGACATACCCGTGCCCCCTATAATCATTCTGTTCTACCATTCGACTCGGCCCATGAACACGCGCTCGCTCCCTCTTTTTTTTTTTTTCTTATTAATATTCAAGCGTCAGTATGCATGAAATGTATGTGAGATACAACTCCAACTCCGTTACAATATGTTTAGTACAGTCTGCGGTTCTGAAAGCTTATAAATGCCAGCCACGGAAGCACTGAAAGATGCAGGAGAGGTGGCACTGTATGAAGGCGTTTCACCATCTCCTTATTTATCCAGGTTTCTCTGTGCTGTTGGACTTTTATTCACAAAGCCATCAGTTTATGGCAATGTAACAGTCTAACCATAATTTCATTTTTGTTAAATATCAGGATCCTTTGTTCAATTTAGAAAGTGTTTTTCAAAAATCGAGTGGCCGCTTGTCCTTGAAAAGCGGGAATCACCCCCACTTTAGATCTTTTCAGGGGTCTTTGATAGATTTGCTACGAGTAAATTTTGTCCTCCTCTCTGCCAGCAGCTCCAGCTGACTTTGCCTCCTGGAAGAATTGTCATCAGAGGAGCAGATGAAACCAACAACGTGCTGGCCAGGGACGTATGCACACCGGTCCATAGACCATGCCTTAGCTGGGCTCTGTCCCACTCCCGCAGTCTATTCCCTTTTCCCAAAAGCTTTTCATCTGTCTCCTAACCCCAACCAGCCTGAAGCATCAAATCCACACAGAGCCAACCGTGCTCTCAAAGAAATGCTGTATTCGACAGGTTTAAAATCAGGCATCACCACAGACAAAAACGACAATTTCTCTCAATTTTTCTCAGATTACATGCAAATCGGAAGTTTATACTCCACAGTTCCAATGGACTGGTGCCATGTTATCCTGCCTAGTTTGAACGTGGTTAGTGTTTTCTCAAAATTAGAAACAGAAAGAAAAATAATCCAAGATTAGCAAAGAGCAGCAAAATATTTGAAAAAAAAAAACCTGTATCACGTTTTGCTGTTACAAATCACATAGTACAATAATCTCTGTAACTGACCCCCAAATCCTGCACCTAAGAAATTGGCTGATGTTGCACTTCATTCCTCTTTTTTTGTTCTGATGTTCAATACTTTATTAGCAGACAGAATATTGGTTCATTTATTTTATTGTCATTTTTGCTTTCTTTATAAACCAGCTTGGGTAAGGAAAATATCATTGAATCATCCAAAGGTATTCTAGTGATGCTGGTTCTGCAACTGTACTGTCAAGATTTTTTCTGAAGATGTTAAAAGCATTTAGCTGCTACAAAAGACAGATTAGCTATAAATAAACAATCGAGAGAGCAGAGAGAGAGAGAGAGAGAGAGAGAGAGAGGATAAAACTATTTCCAGTAGCTTGGTGTAATTTTAAAACCCAAACGCCTCAGAGATAGCAAAACGTTCACAGTTTCTCAGGGAACGTGAAAGACCTTATGCTCTCAGTTAAGATTAATAATTATTTATATCTCAAAAAACGTTTTTTGTTTTTGAAGATGACCTTAGCCACAACTGCTGAAGCCAACTATACTCAATGTTGTATAGCATCACTGAGTCATTTCTGAAGTTATTTCTTAATATTTATTTCATCCTTGAATCCTTGGCAAGGACAGTGTTATTGTTCCATGGTATACAACTTCTTAGTGGTACCATATACATCCAGTGTGTTGCATTTCTGTTTAACTGTTTATACCACTACAAAATCATCAAGAGAGAGAGACTGGCTCTATCCATTCACATAAAACATGCACTTCCAGCACTGCGCAAACATGAAAATAATCTGTTTTTTAATATATTAGCAGCGAGCAACTGCAAGCCATACAAAAATCACAGACATTTTTCTGCCTTTGTAGTGCATGCCATTTTTGTCTCTTCAGTTTACATCCTGCCATCCCTGTAAAGCTCTCTTGATTTATAATTAAATTGTGTGAGAAAAGAATTATATCAACATAACAAAAAGAGTACCCTTTGTGACATCTCCAGAACTCAACTTCAAGAGGTCCTGAGGCTATTTTTCTTTACAAATATTTTACAAGACAAACTTGTCCCTTTTTGGAAAATACATCTGTTTCAAATCATCTTCTGCGAAAGAAAGAACGACAGAAAGAGAGAAAAGAGAAAAAGAGAGAGAGAAAGGATCATTATTTCCAGCCTCGCCCCTGCACCTTCTGAGCTTCAAGAAATTTGTTGACGTATTCTGAAGCAGGCACAGACAGAACGGCACAGGAAAGAGGAGGCGGTCAGAAGGATCAGGGTTCGGCTTTGCTTAAACTAATTCCACATGCCCCACAAGCCATTAGCTGTTTTTTATTTCCTGCTCCAAAGATTTGTGGAGAAAATAATCTGGGCTAGGGAAAAGCTGCACTTATTTTCTTCCAGCAAGATGCTGTGCTAGCAAATACAACGTATGAGCCACCTTGAGCGAACCAAGGTTCTTAATAATCCATTTTTCAAATACTACTGGTATTTCCTTTCCAAAGAAAGATGGGCTGTGCCTGGAATCAATTTCATCATTTTTGTTCAGCTACAGTTGCCAACTTTCTGGAAATAATTGCCTTTTAAATACTAGATAAAATGTATTATACAAAGCTACCAACAGTTTTATTACTATTTAATTTCCATGATTCGTTTGTTTGCAGGAGGCTTAAGGTACCTGAAAAGCAAGATGTTTGCTAGGGGATGACTTTAAGCATAAACTGCGAAAGTAATGTCAAATTGATGTTGATAGTTTGACTTACAAAAGGGAACGAACCCAAAGTAAAGACTGAGATTGTCTCCTCCTTCTACTTCACAGCAAACTGCAGACTACAACTTGATATACTGCCTAACTGTTGCACACTGATTTTCAACCATAACTATATTTTACCTTTGGTGAAATCAAGGCAAAATAAAATAAATGACTTGCCCTAGATTTTGTGGATCTAGTTCAAAGAAAAACCAAAATATAACCCATATTATCTGAGTCTTTTAATAAAAAGAACAGTGAACTGTGCTTGTGAAACCATGATAAAATAGGGCCATTTAGAAAAGCATTATATCTCTAACCCCAAATCTCTCCCTTCTTTGGGTTCAAGTGCAATTCCAAAACACATATTTCAGAAGACAGGGAAAGCAAAAGTAATAAATAAGCTAGATTCAAAAGTAAACTTTGCTAAAGTTACTGGAATTAGACCAGTGAAAAGAAAGAGCTTTATATGAAAGACAACTTTTTTTAGTACAGAAAATAAAGCTCTGAATAGCTTGTGGTGGGCAACTGTCCTATTAATAACCAGTAAGTTGGAGATAAAGGCACACATCATAAAAACAAAAATCATAGAAGAGTTTTGTCAAGCATAGAAGTAACTTTCGAGTTTTAGGAGATACTGTCTGGGAAAGATAGAGACTCCAGATGGATCTTCCAAAAATATCCTTCGTCTCCGGAGCAAGTATGATAGAGCACTTCTGCGCAAATAGAAGTGACTGAGACAAAGCCTGACTAACTTGTGATAGGCACAGAGAAAGAAAGGATACTTAGCTGTCACTGGCAGAGTACAAGAATATTCACCAGGTACGCGGTAAGGAATTGTTATGGTCCTGTCACTTGGCCACAATGAAGACGTATGCGCTATTTGTTCCTTGTGTCACACTGGACTACCTGCGGCTACATAAAAACAGGCCCGCAGCTATCAGTGAGGAATCGCTCCTTTGACCTTCTGTAACAAACCCATAAATCTCTATTAGCTGAATAGAAGAAGAATACTTCAATGAGGAAACCGTAGCAGATTTCAGCTAATGTATTAATGTAGGACCCTCCAGACCCTACACAGCAGCCCTTTTATTAAGAATTCATGCTAGCACCGGAGCCTACTGCTTCCCTCTTTTGGGGAGTTCCTGAACCCCTTGTCAGAGCGGAAAGCGAGAGTGCTGGCCAGCCGGGGCAGGCTTGGAAGCAGAGCTGAGATGCCCTTACGGAAAGGGGCACGTGCTGCCTCCCTCAGCCACGCTCACAGTCACATGCCTTGGGAGACCTCCGCTCAGAGACGGGTGAAGCAGACCCAGAAGCATCAGGAGGAAATGCATTAGCCCTTTACTGGCAGGAGTCGTTAATATCTCTCCAGGAGGGCAAGCAGCCAGCTACTGTTAAATACCATCCTGTGGTCTGGCCACTGCTCAAAAACCTGTCACTGGGGATTAATGGCCTCACCAATTACCTCCTAGACTTTAACCTCTGATTTCTGGGAAGGTCACTAAGAGTAAGACAGCAAGCCAACAGTACGCCAGCTCTGGAGGCATTTCATCTCCTCCAGTTCTTCTGAACCCCCATCAAAAGGCCTTCAGACCTGGTGATGGATACACACAGGTAACTCATTATCTTATCATTTCCTCAGGGAAACTGAAAGGGGTCAGACAACCATGCTGATATTACTATATTCAAGCTGACTCGGGAAGTGTGATCATGAGGTTTGGCTGATTTGTCTGCAGGACCAGGAGAGGTATATGGAGTGACCTAAAGCTGGCCTCCTCTGTTACGCCTGTAATGAACCAACAGGGTTAGGTTGTTTTAACTGCTCTTCCTTCTAGAAGGCGGCCACTTGCGGAGTACTGTAACAGTTCACTCTTGTCACTTCTTAGTATGGGAAGACTCTTGGGGAGATAGTGAAAAGCTTTCAAAGGAAGAATTATGATTTATATAACCCTACCCTTCAGGTAAGCTAGCTAGTAACTCTTTGGGTTCTAGACTTCTAGTCATCTGAAACAGCAACTGACTACACGCCAGACAGACAGGGTCTAGAATATGTTCTCCCATAAGCATGAACAAGAAAAAGGCCTGGCTAGTACTTAGATGATCCTGAAAATGAACAATGAAAGCAGACTGGCATGATTTAACATTGGACATCAAATCCTAGGGTTACACTAGATAATCAGAATTGAGTCTTCAAACTGGGCTTCATTTCTGTATATACTACCTGGTACGGCCCCTTCAATGTCTGCATTTTTAAAAGACTATCAGCTGTGTTTACCAATGCTAAATATTTCCTCTCCGAAGTCTACCTGCTAACATGGGTCTTACAAGTACATTTTACCATAGAGAGCACTGCATGTAGAATAGCTCTAAAACCAGCTGGTCATACCCAAATGGATATCAGGTTGAGATCTTCTAAAATATGGAGCGCATCACAAAATTATTAAAAGAGTAGTGCTATACAGCAAATATTACATTTATGGTCAGGATTATTAAAGAAAGAAGCAATAAAATGTTATTGCCTAGTGAGCATTCAATATTTAAAACAGCAGAAAGTAGGCACAATAGAAACCATATAAACATGCGGACGAAAACATTGAAGATTCGTGTTTATGAAGACACCATGCCTGTGAGCATGAATATTACAACAATCTGTTCTGCCTCAAACATACACTGAGAGCTGATAAAAATCATTTTGAACCTTCTGTGACTTTTTGGCATGACTACCTATATAACGAATTAGACTTTTTTTTACGTGTAATGAACTACTGCAGCGCTAGAACATAAATATAAATTCAGCAAAAAAAAAAAGTCAAAAGCAACAGTAATAGTTATAGGGAACAAGATGATATTATAAACTCTGTGGGGTAAAAAAAAGAACATTTTAATGGCAATTCTTAAGTTTACGTGAGGATTTCTTGCCAGTGCTTTTTATTTTCTCTTTCTCCCTACTAAGTTCCACAGCATTATCTAACGCTATTTAAGACTGTCTCTTCCTGATCTTGCTTTCACTGCACATTTTAATACAGTAAAGATAACAGTCCTGATACAATAACGAAACATGAATGCAGTAGTGCCCGTTAATGGAACGATATGCCGTTTCACTGAAGAGCCATATAGCGGGGGGGAGGGGGACGTGCTGACAACGACAAAAATGTAAATTTTCACTGCATCGTACATTTCTGGCTAATGCTAAACATTTATGAGGTCTTAACTTCATAAATACTCTAAGTAAATATATTACTAAAAAGAATCGAATCTTGTCTGTTCATGGTGCTACTTTAAGGGGCAAAAATACAACAATGCTAAATGGTGGTATCCCTTTCTTGGCAATATTTTGGAAGGAAACTTAAAGAATTAAGTGCTTATGCAAGACATCGTGGGGTTAAGCACCGGGACGATGAGAATCTACCAGATACATTTTCCTATTGTTCAAATTTGAAAGTCGTGAAATTTTTCTCTTGGCTGCCATTCATTCTCCCCTTCATCCCATTTTATCATATTTAAATCAGGGAAAAGAGAGTTTCTTACTTCATGCGAGACAGAACTATACTGGAGCTTGACAGTGGTGATCTGCGACCTTCCCAGTTATATTTCTCTTGCATTCAATCACGTCTACGTCCCCTGATACGAGCTAAAGAAGAAATCTTGGTGTATCGCCCAGTGGTTGTTTGAGATAGCGCTAATCTAGTCAGTGCACAGTCCTGAAGTTTGACTAACAAACAAACTTTGACTGTGATTTTATAGTCGGCTTTGTAAATTCCAGAGGTTCTGGCAGCCTTTACTCATGAATAGCTGACAAGACATTGACCATAATTGGCCTCTATCTGTGGTGAACGCAAAAACTGCAATTAACATTTATTAACGTGTGTGTTCATTAATGCAACTCTGGTCTATTGTGATCGTAATGTGAGGGAAGACAAATTTAAAAGTAAAATCTCAAAGCTCAAATAATGAAAGAAAAAGGCAAGAAGAATGCTGGCTGGTTGCTTTGGAAAAAAGAGTTATTTTCTCTCAGAGTAGCGCTGCTGTGCAAGAGCCTGGAAAGAATGTGGGGTGAAAACAAGTTATTGAGGCTGCTATAAAGGTTTTCAGTTCAGGTAGGGGGGAAAGGGAAAAAGCTGGAGAAGCCAGAAAGGGAATGGTGAAGGACTGCGGTTAATGAAACATCTGAACTTTGAGATGCTTATCTAAATCAGACCCACACATTTTTTACCGTTTACTCTTTACCAACATGAGAACCTCATCAAAATAATAAATTACTCTGTTTTGAATGTTTAAAAGTAACCTCAAAAATTATCTTTCAATAAATGTCTATACAGCTGTCACTGATCTGTATAAAAGAAAGATTATGGCGTTCTGCTGGAGTTACACTCATTTAAAATTTCAATTGCAGTTCTGAAACACGTTGGCTTGAATGTAGCAGATGTAAAAGTTAATTTGATGTTTTAGTGTAGCCCCTAGAACATAATTTTCATTTCTCTTTGAAAATATTATGATGACAAACATGCTCTTGGGCAGAGGATAAAGGCTAACTATTCAAGATCACCTCTCTACAGAGTTAGGATGCTATCTCAGTATGCTTTTAGATTTACTTTACTGTTTCTGGAAATTTCCCAGTCCTGTGTTGACAGGATATTATGATCTTATAAGTCTTATATAAGTCAGTCATTCCTAAACAGAGATAATGACTTTATACTAAGTTACTGGCTAGACCCGGCAAGCTTAAGAGATATCTGTTATAAGTGCTTCTGCTGCCAAAAGACCTGCCTCTCCAAGGCAGGACTAAGAGAGGGTAACCTAAAAGATGTCACCACCACTATTTCAACTGCCACCACAATAGATAGCTGAGGCACAGCAAAGAAAAGGGACACAAATATTGATCTAAAATACGACTTAGCAATCTGGCCTTAGATTTCTATCTTAGAGTTATTATAAACTATTCTCTAACTGTGTCATTCTTCCTCCATTCTTCTCAAGAGAAGGAACGTTGTCTTCCACCACTGCCTTGGGTTAGACACCTAAACTGCATATTACTAAATATTGCTGAGACAAGTCTTGCTCCTTCCCTCCTTTGGTTGAGTAGGCTAAAAATTCCAGCTCCTTGTTAATCGATGCTACTGCTCTGAGGTTTCCCTCTTATGCGCACTGATATTAACAGTATGTTTAGAGCGAACATGCACAAAGAGTTTTGTATTTCAACAAAATTCATATGGTTGTGTGTTGGATTGCTGACGTTTCTGGTTCATAAAACTCGAAAGAGGTTTCCTTCCCCTGAAATTCCCATACCCAAACACAAATGCACAGTTTTAATATTAAATTACTTGGGCCTGGTCAGACAGACTGCTGAGCAGAGGAAACCAGACATGCCTTTATGACTGGTATTTGCTGCCCTAACAATGCTCTTCTAGGACAACCAACAACACATTTTCGCCCCTTCAGATTCCAGTGATTTAATGCAATGACAAATTGCTATGAAAAAAGGCAAAAAAACCTGTTTTTCTGGGAACACTATTTGTAAAGAGCAACTGTTCAGAGACTTGAAAACCACAGGCCAGATTCTCAGCTGATGTATGCTATCCTGAGGTTAAGAAAACCCAGATGATTTAAATCAGTTAAAGATCAAGTCCTAAAATGTAACATACTAAACTGCTGTCAAGTACTCGATGATTAAGCAAAATTTCCTGCTTACAGTATTTGATCTGGAAAAAAAACCATTAGGCCTAATTTTTAGCTAAGCTAACAAGTGTAGGTTATCTGAAACCCTTCATTCAAAGTGTGAATCTATAGCAAGCAAGACGAAAATAGTAACATGTGAGATCTAGGTGACTATTCATGAGAGTCTTGTGTTTAAAGAAAATCATCTTGGCAAGAGTTTGGGACCGAATCCCGAAGCAGCGCACGAGATGATGGAAAAAAGACCCACAAATGCTCAAAAGCAAAAAGCATAATGCTACGATCACGTCAACTCACAAGAAATCCTATTGCTTCTAGAGAAAGGTTAAGTAACACTGCAAAGATAATGTGGATGTACACACATTTCAAACAGTAGGTACAATTATTCAAGGAATCTATCAAATATTAATGTATCGAAGAAAGCCTTTCAAACATACTGCTTTTTTCTATAATTCCCCTGGATAAAAGTTCAAACTCGGCTTTTTGAAAGTAACGTTCTTACGTAAACAATTTGGCATTTGAGGCCAAAAGCAATATAAAACGGAAGAAAAAAGCAGCATCTGGAAAATGTCCTTACAAATATTCTGGGGGTACAGCGGGCAAGGAGTGAGGCACGAACCAAGAATTCTATCTACGGTCTCTTGGGAGAAAGAATCCAGGGAAAAGCTTGAAAAGGCTCCACTGCTGATTGTCTCTGTATCTGTTTATTTCATTGAAATGTTAAGGAAAAAGAAATCGCTCCTTAATTATTAGGAAGTTATGAAATTTTGGACCAGATCTAAATCTAGGCCACCTAGCAAAGATGCTCTGGGTCCATGAATATGCAAAATCACAATGTAGAGTAATTTGTAACAATGTTACCTTGATGTCTCACCATTACAATAGTCTGCTCTACATTAATTTTAAATACGCTCCAGCATGTTAATGTCTCAGAAGGAAAAAAGCACATATTTATGCTGGACCACAGTAAAATATACTCTGAGTGAAAACTCTGTAAGAGGTGTTTGGGATTTGTTCTACAGCTTACAACATAAGAAAGAAAGAGTTGCTCAAAGGCAAATATTTACACAAACATCTATTTGCTGCTTCAGAAAAACAAACATTTGTAAATGAAAGCTGTATACTGTATGCACGTACCTGTTACTTTTACAATAAAAGACACTGTAGAAAAAGCTACTAGCTTATCTTCAGTCACCTTAGGTGAATTTACTTTTGAGATATGAAAACTCTCTCAGTTGAAATGATAACGAGTGGGGATATTTTAGAAGTAAACAAGCAGGCAAACTACTGTTAAAATTAAATGCAAAATTCGTATGATTAATGTGATGTTGGAATAACAACTGAAAAAAATAAATGGCAGGAAAATCTATTTCTATTTTTATTTTTTTTAATCATTCTTTAGGCAATATTATCTTCACCATTGACTACTAATGGCATAGAAAATATACTGGATCAGAGATGATACTATTTGTATTAAATCCTGCAAGCAAAGAAGAAAAAAGCCAGCTACCTAATTTACAGAAGATGAAGAATAGGTGTTTCATGGAATTTATCCGCCTTTCTCACGAAACAAATAAACAAATCTATCCAGTCACCATGTCGCATGCATTTCCCCACTCTACTTTTTTCTCATCCTCTCCTACCTTGCACACTGGCATCTGAAAACTTAGAAGTATCAGGACCCAAATGCTGGAGGAGGAGGGCTAGGAAACCTGCAGGGACTGAGGAGCTTGACAGCAAACTAACAAATCATTGCAGATTAACACTTCAGAGTGGATCTTGGGCATTAGGAAAAGGAATGGATGAGACATGACTGTACTAATGGGCAAAAAGGGCAATCAACAGCATTTGGCACATGAAAGGAGGAAGAAAGAGTTGGCGTTCAAAGCATGAAGCGCTGTTGGAAGCGGACCCTTTTGAACATAGGGTTACCTTAGGACAGAAAACAGGATATCATAAAGACAAAGACGGAGCATCTTTCCCTTCCTAAATCCCTGATCCTTTCCTGACATTTTCACAAAAGCCTTCACAAATGCCAGAGATCCAGGTAGGATGACATCAGCTTCAAAGGTTTGTTGGAGCCAGCTGTTTGTGGATGCCTGAGCGCTGCGCTGCCTCCTGTTTCTCCAGTTTTGCCATTGCCATCTAATTGATGGTGTTACACAGTGCATGATCTCTAACAAGGTGCAATCTATTTAGAATAACCTAATTTATTCCCATAGGCTTTTTTCAGTAGAGAAGACAAATTAGTCCTCTGTATTAAAAAAAAAAAAAAAAAAAAGACGTTTCTTCCACAATTTTAAGCTCATTGCTCATTTTAGTGACACTCACAAAAGAAACCACCACCAGACAGAGTGTGAGAATTCGACAGCTCTCATCTTCAACTTTCAGCAAACACTTTTTGTATTATTTATTGTCTAGTAAATAAAGTTTAAATGCTTTTCAGCCTTGGTTGCAAGCTCGCTACCCATTTGCAGTCCAACAACAGCAGGGAATAAAGCTGCCATCATACAATGTCTTTTTTCTCCGTGTGCCTGCTTTCCATAGATTTCATTATTTCTCCTGCATCTGCACACATTGTCATATCTAGGGCACAGCAATACTAAGTAAACAGGGAGAAGGTTTGTGAAATTTTTATCATCATTGAAACATACTGGTTGGGAGGATATACTGTATTCAACCTTTTTCCAAAGAAAACAAGGAAGAGAGCAGGTGCTATTCCTCTAGAAAAAAGATCTACGCTATTCTAGCCTGACAGTTCGAGATTAAACACATAAACATCGAGATGTTGTGGCATATCAGTTAGCAATAGACTGCAGAAAGCAACTGCACCGGGTTAAAATTTTGTGAAGGGCCAGAATGCATAATATAGATATTTAGAAATATCCAGACTTCTGCTAAAGTTGTTTGCTATTAAATGCATGCAAGGGCTATTTGCGCAGGCCATCAGATGGGGAAGTGCCCATACTCATGCAACAAACAGAGAGGGGTCAGCAGCAGAGACCAAGAGAAAAGTGCAAGCAGAGGTCAAACACGTCCTGAGACTCCCCAGAGCATTTTTCAAGCCTTCAGAGGACTGTGGTTCAAAAGCATCCAGAGCGAAAGGGTAGTTCCTTAGTCGTAATAACTTTCAATGGGTTTTTCTTCCATGAGTCTGTTGAGTCTCGTTTTGAACCTACACAAGCATTAAGCCTCCGTCCCGCAGTCAGAATTGCAGTTCAGCTATTTCACTGCAAGCTCCGTTAGAGCTTCTGGGCAAATGCCATCCGGCCCTGAGAATCTGTTATTGTTCGCTTTGTTGATTTGTTCTATAACGTCTTTTACTAACACTCTGATTTGAAGCAGATCCTCTGTCACAGCCCCTATGGGAACCTCCCCAGGCTCTTCCACAATGAATACATATGCAAAAAATTAAAAGCAGGGCTTAAATCCAAGGCCCCTGTGTAGCTCGCTTTTAAATGTTCCTACTCCCATACATGGGGTTATCTAGAAATTTCAATTATTTATTACTAAATTTATGGAAACTTTTTAGAATATAAAAACAGTCCCATCAATACTGGAAAAGCAAATGATAATTTACATTGTTCTTAAAGAAATCTTCCATAAAGTCCCTAAAAGAAGGAGGATATTAAAATAACTCCTAAGCCAGGAGAAAGAGGTAAAATAGCACATATATTTCAAAAGATTAATAGTGAACTATCATAAAATTTGGTACTACAACTGATGTTATTTAATATATTTATTAATACATATCAGAAAGAAGGAAGGTTGAAATGACAAAATTTTAATGTGACAGAATTACTTAAGCAGGTGATGACAAATTACGGAGGACTATAACAAGGTTAGATGAAGGACTAACATTAGTAGGCTAACTTTACTTAATGCCATTATAATCTAAGAGACATCTTCAGCTGAAATACTGAATTCAAGTTAAAAAATAAAGATAAAAAAGCAGATCCAGAAAAAATGCAGATGCAAGCAATTGAAATTATGAAAATCGTGGAGGAAAAATAAGACAAAGGGAAATAGAAGTACTAGGACATTTTAATTTACACAGAAGATGAATGAACATAATCAAGATATACAAAATAACAAATGGTTTAGAGAAAGTAAATTGGGACTCCTAATTACTCTCATATGGCAGTCGTGTGAAACATTGCCTAAACCTGGTAAAACTGATAAAAGTAAACAGTGTCTTTCACACAATGCAAAACTCATTTGTGGAATTCACAATAAAATTAATAGCAGTATTAAGCACATATATGGACATATCCCTGTGAAAGAGATATCCAAAGAGTGGGTATAACAACCACCTTTCTTCTGAGATAAAAATACGTCATTGTTTAAATCCGTCGTGGAAGTAAAACAAAAAACAGTCTCCAGCCAGAACAGAGAGAATAAGTTAGAATAAGTTACTATGAAAGTTAAGCATATGCAACACACACATGAGCTGAAAAGCTCTGCTGTTTATTGCTGGAAATATTTGCATATTTGCAAAAGCAATCAGAGTCAGAGGAGCAGTAAGAGAACAAGAAATCAACAGACAGAATCATGGAACCACAAAGTCTCTTCTCTCAAATTCTCCATACAGTGAAATCAGAACTTCCACTCGACTTCCTCAATAAAGACACTCTCACAAATATCTTCCAGTTCTGGCACTAATTTTTTCTAGTAGGAAAAAACTGCAAATATTCTCCTTTTGGCTAAGCATTCCCATCCCAGCAGAATAAATGGTTAATTTTATCTTGTTTTTTCAGTTAAGGAAGTTGGGATTAAGAGAATGAATGACACGCTCATGATTATATCATCAATCACCTACACTGAAAGTTGTATCCTAAGAGCTATTTTGTGTTTCCTTCTCTTGAAGTCTGCAAATCCATGCTTTGACATAGATTCACGTTTATTACATTGTATTTACCACATTTATTACATTTATTTATTTTATTACCATTTTGATTATGGTTGTATAATAGCACGTATGAAAATAAAACATTTAGGAAAATATTCACCATTCTTGAGGGGCTGGGGGGAAGGGTGATCAGAACACCTCCTACCCATTTTCAAATTGAAAATCACTTCTGCTGAGTACTTCCATATTATATATAATGCATTTTCCTTTCTTTCGGATTTTATTTATGATTTTTGGATTACGATTATTTGGGATTTTATTCATATTTATTTATATGATGGAAGAGCTTAAAAATCAGTTCCTTCCAGTCAATGCCTCGTAATTTAGCAAGAATTTCTTTCACATCCTTAGGTATGGAGCTTTACCTTTCACCATGGCTCCAAGCTTGGGAGAAGCCGCTAGTGCTGAACTTTCAGCTCCCACACGGCATCATACTGTATCGCCTCAGCGAAACATTGCCTCGGCCCAGAAATTTCATTCCCTTTGTATTGACTTTAGTGCTTTTCACTCCTGCGCAGTGGAAAATATTAATGTATGCAGTGGAAAATATTAATGTAGTGCTACAGGGGGAGAGAAAGGGAGGGAATTCACTAACAAGGCTTATTCAAAAACACCGGAGCGTAGACTACAGAAGTGTGCAGCGAGCAAAGCATTTGTCTCCGGTACCTGGAAGCACCTGGGAAATACCCGCGTGGGGTTATGCTAACGCAGAGGGGATGCGGGGAAGTTCCCTTGGCAACCGCAGCTGGCACGGCCTGATTGGGCTCCCTTCAAGGGCTTCACCCGAGACCGTCCCCACCGCAGGCAGAGGGATCAAGCACTTGGTTAGTGCTAGCATTAATATTAATACGTAATAATATCAATAATATTAATAATTGATTGTAGTAACAACCACCGTCATTATTAAGACTTTTTGGTTGTTTGTTCTAGGGAAAGGAGGGGGGAAACTGTCACAACAGAGCCGGGTGGGCACCAGCAGCCTCGGAGAAGGAGTGAGCCTCCCTTCTAGCAGGGGGCAGAAAAGCAGTTAGCTACATCAAAGCAGCTGGGGGAAGAAAGCAAAAGAACATGACACAGCAAGTTAACAGTCGTCTCTGAGCGCGCGGGACAACAAGCAAGCCTAGTTAAGCGAGAGAGTAAAACGGGCACCGTTTCTCAGAAAACTAGTATGAAACAGTCGCTGACCTTCTTGCCTTTTTTTTTTTTTTAAATGCACATTTCACATAGGGACTCTATTTATCTTTCCCAGTTGCTGCCATGTTGTACTTTTAGTTGTATATTGCAAACGCCTGCAAGCCCCCTCCAGTACCAGGACACCAGTACGCACAGTACTGGGTCATCGCACGCAGCCCCAGCTCCAAAGCAGCCCGGATCTGTATGAGAAGCGGCGAGAAGCTACTATTTAACACACCCTTCCATATGCTCATTTCTTTCCAACTTTTTAATTTTCTACTTATGCAGCATAAAATCTCTTGGCTGATTCCAGTGATATTATCACTTCAGAGCTGTTGTGTTGAGCTTTCCCCTCCCCAACTTATCTAAAATTATGGAGCAAAATAGAAGTGCCTTAATTAGGAAGGAATTACATTATTAAAGGAAAGACCTAAAATACTCATTTGGAATATTATTAGGAAGCAATAAGTTTTAATTTCATTCATACATTCAATTTTCCTTATTGTTGCTATAAATGCTACTTTCAATAAAAACATAAAAACACCTCAGCCACAACTTAAGTGGTATAAAAAGAGAAATCTAAATCTGTAAAACAACAAGGATGACTTAACTGCAAATCATGTATAGTTTTTAGTACAGGTAATTTAGTACATCTAATTACAGATGCAGTTTCCTCCTAGAGTGTAAAAGTAGGAAGAATTGTACACGAGACAAGGAGGGAGAAGGAAGAAAAGAAAGATTTCCTAAGTACAAAAACATTTGAAAGTACTACCGGAAGATAATCTATCTAGTCGACAGAGGGCTCTGGCTACGCTTCTGCAAAGCTCACAATTCTCCTTGTATGTTTTTGTTGTTATTCTGAGGAATGATATTGATAGCGCCCAGAAGAAATGTATAACGTCTGCAAGGTATTGACATCTCTGAAGGGAAAGAGTGACACCAAGGATGTCAAGGTGGAGGAGGCATGTTGGAGTGCTCTGCGTCCTTGACTGAACTCAACAGTAGATGAAGGAAAAGCAAAGCAGGATACTGCAAGAGCATAATTCTAAGAGTCTTTCTGTTTAGTTACATCTTTGAGAAAATACACCCTTTCTGATTACATTAAAACCTCCTCCTAGTAAACGGCCTCCTGAAATCAGCCCGGCATTTATCCCAAACTCTCCTCTCCTACACAGGACACTTGAACGGCAGGCTTCGCTGCAGCCCCTCAGCCCCCACAGGGAGACAGACAGACAGACAGACAGACAGGCAGGCAGACAGACAGCCGCCCTCCTGACTCACCAGCTACAGCTCAGGTGCCCCTTATGGGGGGCGGGGGGAGCTTTATCTGTCTGGGGAGCTGACAGGAAGTATGGAAACAATCTGTAATGGATGCAGTAATGGATATAGGAAAACAAAATTGAACGAAAAAGCATCTTTTAGGTTTCCAACATCTAATATTGATTTTGAAGACGATTTTGATTAAAAATAATCATCAGGTGTTTTCAAATGGAGGCATGCATGTAGATTTGAATTCCAATAGTGATGTTTGGCACGGTTAATCTCATTACCCGCAAATATTTTGAGGCTTTTAAACAAATATGTGCATTTTATTTTGGGCAGCACACACAATATACAGTGCTCATTGACATTACATATCCCAAGGGTTCCCCTTAAATCGCGCTGTATTCTATAAAACCCTCATCATGGCATCCTGAGAGCACACCAAAAAAAAGAAGTTACCAGGATCAGTTGGAAAATAAATGTCAGTAGAACAGTACGATTGTTAGGTAATTCCCTTAATAGTCTAAGCATCACTATTTCCCCAAAATAGTCTCTAGAAATGTATCATGTCTCCTTTGTAACTGCTAGTTTTTCCGTTTTCTGTTCCTGAAAACATTTTTAAAGGATGTCCAATACCGGGTTGTTTTTAAACAATTAATTTCATTTCCTGCCTCATACAGTAGGCCTATCTCGTTTCTCTGGCATTTTCTTTTTCACTGGTAAATTTGTAGAAGCCCCTTTTTACTCCCTTTGTGCCTTCCAGCTGATTAATTTGTTCCCTTTCTGCTCTCCTTACCTCTTCCCATAGAACGCTCTAATCGACTGTGTAATATAGTTTGGTCAGATTCTTCTTTTCCATTTTCAGGACAGGTTTCTTTTAACCTTGGATTTTCAAGTACTGTGTCACGGACCTGCACAGACAGGGTATTTCTGAATTCTTTTCCATCCAGAAGAATTGTGAATTAACATAGATCACTTTGGTTTGCTGAACTTGAATGTATTTTGTGGGGTGAAAAATACTCTCTAACATACTGAATTCTATTTACTTGCCCACAACTTCTGAAATGCTGTGTGTTTACTATCTTAGAGATAACAGATATCTTAAAATTTATTCAAATTATACCTATACAGTTGAAACGCTCTAGAAAGGCAGAGTCCTGCAGAGAATTTGCTTGGGAATTCTTCACTGAATGTCCTCATATATCTAAGTGAAGCACAACAAAGTGTACAGTCATTTTCTCTCTTCTCTCCTTTCTCCCTTCGCCAACCTTTTTCCTCTGACCCACTCCCCCTGTACTTGCTTAAATAAGAGTCAACTGTGCTGTTCCTTATCAAACTGTAATTTCCTAGAACTATTAATATTTTTGACAAATGACACCATGACTTACTATCTCCTGGGGTTTCGAACTCTGCCTAGCCAATGCACGGGAAATAGGCAGGAGAAGAAATGTTTCAAGGAAAGAGAGAGAAGAGAAAGACCTTTCTTTTCACCACTTGAGTTCTAGACACATGAAGAGACTTACGAATGTTAACAATCAAACTGAAATCACACGTTAAAATGTTCATATTTAGTATTAAAATGAGAATGAAGAAAAAATATCTCTAAAACTTTGCTGTGAAATCGATGTACTTCCAATAACGTTCGTTAATGACCTAGAAGCACAACATTAAAACTTCTTTTCCTACCAAATATGAAAGAAAAAAAAGGTAATTCAATGTCCTATTCAAGGACCTGAGTCGCTGGCATCAAAACATGAACTGCAGAACAAAAATCTGAACATTTGGGACGGAGGTGAAGGGGGCAGAGAGAGGGGGAAATCAGTGATTTCACCCAAGCCTTAGAGAAAAAAAGGAATAGCAAATGAATTTTCTTCTACTGTCTGACAATAAACAGTGTATTAGTAGGAAAAATCTAAAAAAAAAAAAAAACCTCATCTTCTACTTTTCAGAAATAATCTGATTTGGTTATCTGAAGAAATACCAGGCTAAGGTCTACATACCACATAAAATCTTACGAAATGTTTTACCTTTCCTTGCATTTTAATTCTGACATGCTTTTAGCAAATGATATTTCTTCAATGTCCAATAGACTATACCTGCCTTTGGTGACATCTGAGTATACATGCAAGCTCCTTTATGGAACCACAATTTGCAGACACAGATATGCTGAACTTTCCCTATTTTTCTCTCGAGAAATGGTTGCAGGAGCGTGACGACATCGGTAGGCACAGACTTGTTCATCTGCACTACCAGCGACTGGACAGCTTCTCACAGAATTTTTGTGAGGAGGCTTCAACCCTTCCTCGATCTGTTGACTAGGAAGGCACTGCAAGATTGAATTTGCAGGGAAGTTTGAAGAGAAGAGCAGTCTGGAGATTTAGTAAATAACACTAATTAGGAAAGGATCAATATATATCATTTATAGTATGGTCTTCTTGGAGGATTTCACTAGAGCCTGCACCCAATACTTGTGTCCTTCTAAGCGAGATGAGTCACTGAAAAAACAGATGTAAAATCAAAGGATCTGAAATGCCTAAGATCAGAAAAAAAAAGGGATAGTTAAAGATGATAGTCAAAGCTCAAAGGAGCATAAAAATCAAAGATGTGAGTAGAGACATTTGTTTTGTGTTTGCGCTTGTGTGGTTTTTTTGATAGTTTTTTTTTTTTTTGACCAAGGAGAATGAATGAACAGTTGCTTAAGTCTGACTTGCATCAGGGGAAGATGCAGTACTAACCCAGCCTGCCTTATTTTCCTTTCCAAGGCAAGGAACCTTAAGAAAGAGAGGTTTCTAATGGTCTCTACTTACACAGGTAAGATCTCGACTCCTCCTTACATTTGTAACTAGTATTACAAATCTTAAAAGTGACCTTTGTTTGCTTGATGGGCTGTTTCTTCCCTTAAACACTATTAATTGAATTCTTGTTTAAATTCTTTTGAAAAGCACCTTCAGTCTTATTTAAATGCAACTTTTCCCAAGCCATTGTAGTCCCTCTCCTAATTCATAGGACATTGATTTGCAAACCAACAAAAGCTATGGACGTTATACAACTGCTATTTGAATACTGAGACCATTTTCACAACATACTGACAAAATTTCACTGGAGAGAAAAAAAAAAATTCAGCATTTCCAAGAAATTGTATTTCCATGTTTATGCACCAAGAACACAAAATTCAGCATAGACTTTTTTTAAAAAAATCATTGTGTTGGAATACATTCTTTCTGAATCAATAGATCCTGAAGACGATAGGGGAAAAGGATTACACTGCATAACAAATGTTTTTAAAAATTTAGTAACAAATTTGCTCTTGAGCTACAACACTATATAATATAATTTCTGATAATGCAACTTTAAACCTTCCCTGAATGGACCATAACACCTTACTTTTTAATGGAGCGTCCAGAAACCACGACTACTATGCGAACCATTCCTCTATCAAAATGCATGGCTGTATACTATACTTCAGAAAACAGCTGACTGAACTGTTCCTTGATCTTCACTATATGCTATGTATCGATCTAAAATATTCAGCATTTGTTCTTTCGGAGTGGAAAGGAAAGCAGCCCTGGGACTTCACAGAATAGACAAGAAGATGCGTTAGTGTACACACACACACACACACACAAATTTCAAATTCCCCCCAAAATTGAAACAGTCCGATCATAAATTAACCTCCTAATTAGCAGGAGAGAAGGTATTGCATAGGAATAGTATCTTTTTCCCCACAGCTACTGGTGTTTAACATTTTGATCAAACAATGATTAAAGGCCCAAAAAAGAACTTTTCTGCACTTAATTTTAAATCACAGTTAATGCCATGCATTGAAGGGACAAGGAAGCACTGCCAGAATCACCAAAGGCAGACTCAATTGCAAAGTTCTTTAGTGGAAAATACCCAAAAAGCATATCTGCTGAGCAATTCATCTTAAGTTACTATTTCTGATTGCAAGAAAGCTTCAGATTAGCAATGGTGTTTTCACTTTTTCCCACTATCCAAGCAAAACAGAAAGGAATACTTTTTCAATAGAATATATTTTTTTCCTCTCAGAACTCTGTTAATTAAATGCTATTAGATATCTGTTATATTACATAAATGAAGGGTGTCCATTTTGTTTTTCTAAACTTGTTAGCCTTCAGAACAAAATCACTTTGTTAATGTAAAATCTGTTTTCCCCATCCTGGACTTCTTTACTTCAGGACTTGAACAAACTAATAAAAAATGAAAAAAAAGGGGGGAGCAGGTAAGGAATATAGGAGAAAGAGTAAAAAACAATCCTTAAATATCTAATAACTTTTTTCCTCATATGGTTTTTGATATGTATGAAAATAATCCATATTCATTCTTCAGCTCAATTACTCACAAATAACTAATCTGCAGAATCAAGTAAATCTGTCAGTTGTGCAAGTTTATTTCTCCATGTGCTATCTTGAGATAAGCAGGCCTGTAATATTAGATTTCCACTGACATAATTGTGCATGAATTCTGATCTGATTTAGTATTACATGGTGCAAAGGGTGACACATTTTCTTTAATACAGCCCATTAGAAAAGGAAAGGAATTGCCTGTGTATGAAATCTGAGGAGCTTGACTGAGAGACTGTGGGACTTCGAGGTCAACTCAGTGGAAAAGTAACTTGCTCAACTACCCCAGGCATTAAGCACTGCGACAAGCAAACCTAATACCCAGTATAGTTACTCAGTTAGACAATCAATAAAAACATTACATTATCAGGCTGCTACAGCTGTATGTTAACCTATCGTATTACCTCGTCTGTTCCCAAACCAGCCAAACATGCATTTACTGATCAGGCAGATAATACAGATACCACCCCAATCCTTATGTCACATTTAATACTAAGCCAGGGTGCTAAAACAACTGTGTATTGTTTTTCCATATGTCATAAATCCTACTTTTCAAGGATATCTAACCTAAATTGTACACCAAAACTACATTAAAAACACCACCGAGATGGCAAAGCCAACAGCTGTAACGTATGTCAGATTTACGGTGAGCTCTGCACGGATGCTTGCAGACAGACATGAGTTTTCTGTGCGTTCTGCCTCGGCTCCGAACCGCCGAGGCGCTGTGCAGCCTGGCACGCTGCCCAAGCTACTTTCCTGCAGGGCTGAACCGTCACAGCTTCTGAAGCAGCGCTGACCTGCTTTACTGTGTGGTGGCGCAGCGAGCTCAGCTATGTCTGCACTTATCCATTTAGATGCACCCAAGGCACCTTGCAATGATCCTCTTGCATATATATTCCAATTCCTCGTTCTCATGGGGGTAGACCCTCTCTCTACCGCCCAGGCTTCTCTGCTCAGCTGCCATTACCCTTTCCATCCATTCTTACACCCTTGCTTCCTTTCCAGTTCCTGCACCAGTCATTCCTAGGTTTCACAGCACATTCCTCAGCACATCTCAGTCGGAGGCTTCATGGCCTCTCTCCCTGTCTCCTTGCCTTCTGCCTTCTCGTGCTCTCTATCCCAGGCTGCCTTCTCACAGAGCTTGTTGCGGGATCCTCACCCCTCCAGCTTGTTGCCCACATCTCCACCTACCTGATGGCAGACCTTCGCCTGCTCCCTGTCAAAACTGTCTCTCTGTTTCTTCTTTGTATCCCAGTCTCTTGTTCTGCCAGCGCTGGTTCTTGTTCCCACGGGCTCTTTGCCTCAGAAGCTCTCCCACAGCGCTCGCCGTGGGCTACCTGTGCCCTTGGCACGTGAGTCAACAGAAAAGACAGTAAACCCGAAGAGAGGAGAGGCCCCCCCAACTCTCACTTCCAGTGCTTGCCCTCACCTGAATCCAAATCAGCCAGGAGCAGCCATTACAGGCTTCCCCTACCTCAGCTGAAGGGAGCGAGTTTCACTTGCTCTGCAGCGATAGCACACGTGAATTCACAAAGAACATTACAAATGGCTGGACGTTTTAGCTATTCAGCTTCTGCAAATTTCTGACGCACATTTGCAAACTGCTTTCTCTCCCCGCCCCTCCGACCGCCCAGCAAACCTCATAAACTCTCCAAATGTGGACAGAGTTTCACAGTAGTTAGGAAAGCCTCACCCTTCATGTAGCAGTCACCTATCTGTCTGGTTATTCTCAAGTCTCTGCTAACCACTGTAGAGGAGGTAGATATTGACAAAAATATTTTTTCCATATTGAAAGGCAATATATTCCTCCCTGCACTTATGCTTAGAAACGTGCACAACTGTTTCAATTGAAAGCTCCCATGTTTAAAGAACTGACTCCTAAGTTTTGTTACTCTGGATTGTGAGTACTGGGAAAAAAGCATGTTTAGGATGCGGTGTCCATTTCTATTAGCTTCTGTTTAACTTCTATTCCAACAGAAAGTAGGAAGAAAGAGTGCAGGGTGGAGGAATGGGCAGTAGGGGTTGGGTTTTTTTTGTTTTGTTTTTTGTTTTGGACAGAGTTGTATCCTTCCAACCTTGTGGTATCCTAATACAGTTTTTCTTTGCTAAAAGATACATATCCAAAGACGGGCAGTGTAGTGTTGAGGGAGACACCTGGAAACACAATTCCTATTAGAAGGTCTCCAGGAATCTAAAGGTACCTGCCAGTTAGGAGCTGTATGTCCAAGAGCTTCCGCTGGGATGGGTGGAACGAGTCACCCTGTCACAATAAAAGCATATTGGAGTCTTTCTGAAGTAAATTAATTTAGGAGATAAACTACCATGGTAAAGCACCACGCCTCTGGAGCTTCTACAGTGGTTATCAGTAGATGCACAAAATTCATGTCTATAAAATAAAAAGGAAGCAGAATGAAGCTAATTATATGCAGCATTTGTCCAGAAGTTTTACTTAATGTCAAATTTATTTCTCCGGCTGCCAGCCAGTGAAGCCTCAGTAGCTGCAGACTCTGCTTTCTGTTACACTGAGTGCTGTCCTTGTGGATGCTGCTGCACAATACCAGTTTTGTAATTCCATACCAGACCCATCTAGAGGGAATTTTGTACTTAAATTCTTTGGCGTGGGTGATAGTTTCATTTAGTCAGGACTGTATTTTGGCTGGATGATCTATCCAGCAACCTCTTTACTGGATGTAAAACAGATCTCCAAATCAACATTAAGTAAACAGTAAGAAATCTTCTACTGACATTGCCATACTTCAAATAGCACAGAATATATATACATATTGTCTGCAAAAACCTGCAATTTGTTTTCCTGCATTCTGATGTCTTCCTAATGGCAACTGCATAAAGCACAGCAGTGCCCGATTAACTGTGCTGCCAAATTTTTGTAGTTCAAATCACAACTTTTTTTTTGTTTTGTTTTTTTTGTTGTTGTTTTTAACAAGCATTTCAGTGAAGTGGAAATCGCATACTGGGCTTGAAGGGCAGATGCTTAGTTGTGCTGAGCTGTGAGCCTCAGCAGCAAACCTAAACTGAAAATGCAGACCATGATGTGCCATGATGTGTGGAAGAGATCCATGTTGCTGTGCATGCCGTAAAACTCTGTACTCTCACTTCACATCATCATCTTCTGTCAATACTTCATTTGCATGGACTGTATCAGTTGCATGTCTCTACCAAGGACTGGGTCTATCCAGCACTCATCTTCATGCTGGCATATCACAAACTATCTCACTCTTCTGTAAGGTTTCCAAAGCTGTGTCTTTACCAGTTAATGCCTCTGCTTTCGATAGGACTACGTAAAGACTTGTTTGGTATTGTGGACTCCGCATTGCCCTGTTCTTTCTGGGGGTTCTTAGACAATTTTTGCACTTGTTATCTAAGACAGGTATTTTGGGCTGTTCTTTGGAAGGCTAATCTGAGAAGCTACAAAAAAACCAAAACAAAAAAAAACCCTGAAGAGATATTCAGGTGTCTGACAAATATTCTGGTATCAGTGATTATCTGTTTTGCTTCCAGTCACAAGAGGTTTGTCATGGTGGCTAAAACAGAACCCAGATCTCAGGACTCCATGTGAAAGTGTATTTAAAAATTCTGTTAGAGAATGAGAAATGGCCCATTCCCCCTGCTTTTCTGAAGCTACGCAACAAACGAATGCCTTGCGAACTAAGGAGCCAAATGGCCTCCGCACACAGAAAGGTTTCAAAGAGAATCCAGCAGTAAAAGTTTTTGCTTGTTTCCTTCAACACTCATCATTTCTCTCCTGAATCACAGAGAAGACCATACAGATATTTTTACCACAGTCCATTTTATAAACTCACTTTGAGTAGCTAGGCAAAAACAAAACCTTTTCCTTGTCTCAAAGAATTTCCATCTGTTTAGTTACATTAAGAAGTAATATAAAAGAGAAAAATGTAGGGCAATATTATGTCACGTTCTGAAACAGCCAACATAATTAAGATACATTCTTCATTTGATTAAATAATTTATTGAATTATATTTGGGTTACTTAATAAATGAAGGACATTACCCACACTACATTAGTCACAGGTGAAAAAACTACATACATGGATGAGTGTAATTCATTCAGCAGTTTATAGACGCATGGTCCCCCAGAGACTATCATACACACATCTCCTTGAGTTTTAAACTTTGGATGCAAGTCTCAGAAATTCTGATCTAACTAATTTTGATTTACCTCCACTAATTTTGATGATATTTCAGAAGAGCACCAGAGTAAAGAAACCTGATTTTAAGAACAAAGTTTCTCAGAAGGCTTGCCAAGTTATCTGTTCTCCAAGGCACACAATTTGGTCATGAAGCACATCTGGTGCCCTGATACTGGGCAGGATGAAAACTGCTTCTTTGTGGAAGCACCTAAGCAATGGACCCGCACGGTCCATGCAAATTCCACAGGGTGCCAGCACCAACAAAATTAGCTCCATCACTGTGAACCAGGATGATCTAATGATCAGAAAAGAGCATCAGCTGCTATTCCAGTTTACAGGCTGAAGTATACCCCATCATCCTGCCTGTTAGGCATGTTTACCACATAAATCTTACGTCTCTTATTGCCCAACATACGGTGATCAAGTGATGATTACTCTAAGTAAATAACTAAATTTAGCTGAAACCAAATTGCACTGAGAAGTTTCACCTTCATTGCAGCTACATATTTTTCCAGATTGTTCCATCAGGTGTGTCTGATACATATAGTGTAGCTAACCTTTCAGAGGGCAGCATTTTTATATGCAGCTACAGCTTTCACTAGAAGCTGCTATTAGATTTTACATTTATAGTTAGTATTTAGGTGCTAAGCATATGCAGAATCTAACGGTGGAATCAAGGTATAGATGAGCCTGCCAACTTCTTCATTAAATTTTGTAATTTTTTCCTCTTTTCACTCCACTCACTCCGTTTCTTTATTGGTTTTTCTATAAGGCATTTATTCTACAGAAAATAATTGCCACTACAATAGATTATAATCTTCTCTTCTATACTCTGTATTTTTGTATTCTGCATCAGAGTCATCCTTCCTCCTCCTCATGATCTATTCATGGTAGAAAATGCAGGGCATACTTCTGAGACAGACTACAAATGTATCTTGGCTTGAAAACAAAGTTAGTACCTCTCAGCAGAGACGATTACAAGCTTTAAAATATACTTTAATTTGACTCAACTATCATTATAAAAGATTTGAGTTACCTTATAAAGAAACAGCATTGACTGAGATCTGCTAAAAATTTTTCAAATAATGAAAGCCTAGACAGAGTAGCCAAAGGTGCAAACTATTTGAATATACTGTATTAATAAAATATTGTTACTGTTAACAAAAAGTTAAAAGAGCATAGTGCCCGTACTGTGTGTCTTCCTCCACTTAAATCTGCAACAGTAGTATTAGTCACTGGCCTGATTCTGTGGTATGCTGAGTGCTTCTCACAAAATACTGAACTGAAATTCTTTGTGATTATCTGAAATCTCATCTGGAACTTGTTCAAAGAATAAAGCTATGGGGAAAGCATATCTAAACTTTCTAAATGACAAAGGAAAATCTGTATTATATACACAGACTATGCATATTGACCGCTACATTGTTATTACTTAACTGTGTAAAAATCCATTTGATAGTTTGTTGATAACTTGACTTCATGTAATTTAACTGACCCTTATTTGCTAAGATACTGTGTAAGCCAGAGTTTGGAAAGTAGCCAAAAAAAAAAATAAAGAGAGAGAGAAAGAGAGAGAGAGAAAGAGAAATCAGATTAAACTGTAAATCTGTGGTTGGCATAGGTTTAGCAAGCAGTGCAGAACATATGGAATGCAGAATCTTGTGCTAGTTCTTTGAAACACTAGTATTAAATTTATGACAAACGCCTGAACCAAACAAACTACATCATCTTTTTCAGTTCTTAAAGATATAATGTGACAAAGAAACAAAATTAGAAAACAGCGCGCCACTATTAAATACCAGTTCATAACTGAGATAACAGGAAATATTCTTGCCATTTTGGTTTATTAGTCATATTTCAATTGAAGATTAAAGTTAGTATTCTCCAGTTAAAAACCATCCTGTGACCTTAAATCTACAGTCCTATCTACCCAAACTGCAGCATAGAGTAAAAAAAAAAAAAAAAAAAAAAAAAGTTAACAAAAACTAGAATATTAAAATAAGATTTGACGAAGCAAACAATACACTAAGGACAAATCTGTTTTGTCAAACTCCTCTCAGTACTAAACACTGCTACCAATAAAAAGTATTACTTTCACTAAATACGTAAATTTGAATATTTATCAGCCTCAATTTATTACTTCTGTAACTCTGCAATTCAGGGATGTCAAGAAACAGTCCTCCATCACATATCCCAAAACCTACATCAGTGCATGCCCACACGGACCTCATCAAGTAGCCAAAGAGCTGCCCTTTCATTGCAAGTAACTGACTAATATCTAAGCTGGCTCTAAAGAAAGACACTTTTCATAATCGCCCAACAATCTGCTAAGTGAAAACATATGGATAGGCTTAGGTAAAGCCTGCCAGGGGTCTTTACTGAATGGAAAACAGGTGCTCCAGTTCTGCGCCATGTAATACCCCATTTACCGTTAAGTCCAAAGGTTACAGGACTAATAGCTGCCTTGTGGTAATCAGGGAAAGCAAAGACACTAGCCATGGCCAAACATCTGGGACATATTTTACGTACTTGCAACATATGCTTCAGTTTCAATTAAAGTGAGGCTTTGGCACATTTATTAATCTTTTTACTTTTATCGCATAAGAAGACCCATTGACCTGACTTTTCTATTATACCATATGAAAAAACAGAGAAATAATAAAAGCCAGAGGTCACTACCAGCTGGTGTTACAAAACGTGCATTTCTTCCCTCAAAAAACTTCATTTTGCACAAAGCTTTACAAATACATACATACGAACTAAAATAATGTGAAACTGTGCTCCTTTTATTTTGACACATACACACATAAAAAGAACAGCAGTAGTTAACAGAGTATGACTGAGTGTATCACACACACAAAAAACCCAAACCCTCTAACAGAAAAACAAACTGTCCTAACTATACACTTAGGTTTTACAATTTAGCTCAGTGTGCTATAATGCCCACTTCAAGTACTACTGAATGTACACAGTAGCCCATATATTTTATTAAAAAAAAAAAGAAGGAATTTTACATTCAAATGGGGTTTTTGACAGCATATTACATTATGAGAATTCAAATAAATTGTACTAATGAAGACAGCTTTGAATTTATAAAAATCAACCTAAACAACTTTTGCATAGAAAGATAGCCTTAAATATGCAATAAAAAGGCTCACTGAATGTGTACATGGTAATGTTAAGTACTCGCTTTTATTCAGCCTCGCTAACTATATCTAGAAAAACATTAGAACTCTGGTATCAATTTCAGAAAGCTAAATATTAGATCAGAACATTAAAACCTAGAGTGATATTTCTAATTGGATATGTTCCTCTGGGCATTTGTTAACAGCCATAGAATAGGGATTTTTTTGCCCCCCTGCCCCCATTTCCCCTTTTTATGGAGTTTGTTTAGCAATTTCCAAAAACAACTAAGTAGTAACTAAGCAGACTGGCTTAAACTACAAGTAGTGAAGCATTGTTTGTGACCTAATCATAGTTATTAAAATTTCCAAGAATACACATACTGTTGGGATGGTACTCTTGCACCAGCTCTAATAATAAAGCAAGAGAAAATGGCTACAAATGGATGGCAGATCAGTGTTTATCAGAAGACAAATGATGATTCAAAGCCAGCACGTTGAGTTAAAATACAAGCTCTCCACAGCTACATGACTGACCTTTGCAATAAATCATATATTTTATTGCCAGAAGTGTATGCTCATATCATTTAGTGTTAAAAACCACCACATATGTGTTTTGTAAAAGACGGTTTTGTCACTACAGTGTTTGCTGATTCTGAAATGATGTAGCTAATGGTTTAAGTGATGTATAGAAGAATTTCACATAATATCTTTCTGTCAGTTGTAAAATGTTTGAACTGGCAATGGAATGAGGAAAATACTCATTTTTTTATCATCTCTCAAATCTTAGGTGTTAGCTAACAGAAAAATAATCATTCAGGGGATTAACTAATCACAGTGAATTTTCTGACATTTCAAATGCTGCTGCCAGCATATGAATTCTTACAGTGGTATATAACTGTACATCTCAACTAGAAACAAAGGTCAAGGGCATAAATTAAGATACACTGTTTTTCTCCTCTCAAAAAAAAAAAAAAATCATTGCTTTCCTACAACAGGAGTGGGGGAACATCTGTGAAGGTCAAAATCATCTGTATTTTAATTCAGAGCTGTTGTAAAATTATCTCTTTTTTCTCTCTTTTCTTTCACAAATATCATTTTACTGGTATGAAAATACCAGAAACAACAAGGGTATCTTCACTATACTTGTCTCACCAGAAAGCTGTCCTGCCAGTGCTAGCCACTGCTTCAACGGTGCAAGGTCATTCTAATTTCTTTTTTCTGTTTTTTCCCCTCTCCCTGGGGGACAACCAATCCAAGCAGTCCCATAGCTTGGCTCAATGAGATGTGGAAAACGAGCTGTTATTTACTGTGGTTGCAATCCTCAACCCAACCAGCAGCCTCCAAACTGAACCACATTTTCTCAAATAGCTGAATGATCTGCAATAGTTTCCCTGCTTGCTGGGCCACAATGCCAACTCCACGCCAAGTGGATGTCTATGAGAATTGTGATTATTTAAATGTCATACAGAGTGCAAAACATTTCAGCCATTCTTCCACCAAGTAATTCTTTGAAAATTATAGATGTCAATATCCCATCTTTAACCAGTATGGAGTTGCTATTTTTACACCATCCTTCCCCTAAAGTGCAGCCCTATTTGTAATACTCAAGACAGGACAAATTTTTGTCCTTCAAAAACAGTTGTCACTGCAGTTATCTTCACAAGAGCTATCAAGTTCCAGACATGCTGAATTATTTTTGTTCCTGGCAGAAAAAATATTTGACCCAGCTCTGGACCAAAAAAAAAAAAAAAAAAGAAAAAGAAAAAAAAAGCAGCAGGATTTATAGTCCCCTATCCTTTCCTGCAACACACAGTAGCATTGTTAGGATGATAAACAGCTCTGTCCAATTTTCTGGACTAAAACACTTCAACTCCTTTTTTTAACTGTCTGTAAAAACAGTGTCATGTCTAAATTCTCCCATCCCCAGGTACCCAAGTGCTAGGAAAGATAATTACCTTGTCATCTCTGTCATCCTCTTCTTCCTCGTCCTCTAGCATGTCCTCCACTACCTGCAGACAGAAACAGTAGTAGTTGTCATGATTTAAAAAGGAAGAGTTTTGTTCTGTCAATTGTGAACCTTTTGTAGATGAAAACTTTATCAACATTTGAAATAAATGCACAGAAGGAAAATGTACAACTAGAAAAAACACTTGATCTAGAGATTCAAATTTAGGAAAGCGTTATAGCTTTAATTGACCTACGTTAGGGAATTATACACTGAAAATCTTTCCTGTAAAAAATGCTTGCTTGACAATTTAAGTATTTAAAAGGTAGTTCAAAATTCATTGCGTGATAGATTTAACTAAAGGAATCCCTTGTCAGCTCCACTGGTGGCTACACAGTACACACAAATGCTTACTTTAAGTTTACTGATATCTGGAGAAACATGCAACATTTTTAATAGAATTGCCAACGTTCACCAAGAGATTTTTAGAGAATTCAGTGCTAAGAATAAATTCATACTAGCTTGTCTCTTTATGATCTGCAACAGTGATATACACTGCACATTCCATTAGCATTAGCACTATGTTTCTTAACATTGATTTTATACAACCTGTGCATCATCTAACCTTCTGCACGTTCATTGCTAACTGCAGTTACCACACGTATGCATCAAAGCGTTTTTTCCATCTAAACAAATTCATTTCAGTCTAACACTCTGAAATACATAAATATATACACAATTCATTTTTTACAAATATTAATTATTAATCACAGCATGAACACTGAAGGAAACGCTACTAAATCTCTTTACAGAGAGAGGAAATGACTTTCAAAAGATGGTCAGTGGCAGATTCAGACTTAAAACCCATAAATTCCTCTCTCACAACACTGTGATCAAGCCCGTAGCCTACCCTGTGGGGAAACTTCTCTATTAATGAAACTAAAATAAAGTTGTATCTCTTTATACTAGAAAAGAACGTGGCTCTTTATATTACGATTTTTTTTTTATTAAAATATAAGAACATCCACAACGAATCTGATCAATGATTCACCTAGCTCTGTGGATGCTTAGTACATCACATACTATAAAATATACATAAAAGGTTAAGAAAAGAATAAACTCATTGATGCAATATATTAATTTTTTGACTTCTCTTACACTGAGTTTCCAGCAGTTGAGATAGTACTTACTTTTTTATGTAGATGAAGTTATAAATTATTATTCAGTATCATTTTAGTGTACCTTGTCATTTAAAACAAAACATGAAAATTATAATTTTGTAATTTCTCCCCACACCACAGCTGAACAGATATTCCCATTAGATTCAAGTCCACGTGCAAGCACTAAAGGACTTTAACACTAATCCAAGGGCCAAATTCATTCTTAAAAATGTTAACAAAAAGTTAAAAAAAAAAAAAAAAAAAAGAAGTGAGATAATATAATTCTGAATATCAGTTGAGGCATCTGGCCTTTGGAGTGGCAGGGCCGGTCAATTGTCAAGATCCCAGTCAGTCATGTTACATGTGCCCATGCACAGACAGCTATAAACGACATGTACACTGAGACTTGATTTAACATGCAAGTAGAAGGAACAATTAATCCTGAATTCATTCCTGCAAAACAGAACAATTTCACTAGGAGTGTGACCAGCCTTCTGCAACCTAGCACAGTCTCCGACCTGAGGATGGTCTTTACAGAAAGAAGGCAGGTGTGAGTCTCCATAGGTTGTAGGAAGAATCAAATCCATGTTCTAGTGCCAAACTTAAAAAAGCACCTCCCTCACTAGTTTCTCCTGTGCTTGCTGTTTAAGTCAGCTCTGCTCCGTCAGAGACAACAATCAGAGTTCAGGACTGTGACAGGTGGGTCACACTTCTTAGCAGTAAGAGAGGAAAATGTTGAGAGCATACTGCTGAAATGCTTGTTAGCTATTTTTATACAGCTCCTGGCTAGCTCAGTGGGCTATTTTATAGATCCCACTTGGAGGTGCTTGAGGATGTGGTTTCATATACTCTTCTATGGAAGCAAAGACATTTTCATTTTCCCATGCACCTGCTTCATCTTGAACTGCTTCCTCCTGTCCTCTCTTTGTAGCACACTGTCTTCTTAATTGCGCTGTTCCAAGCGTTTGTGGAGCTGAGCTATAAGCTACATCACTGGAATGATCAAGTTGTTCTTTTTTAAAATCTACCCTAAATTTTTTGACTTGGATCATTTCAGTGGCCCAGTTTACAGAACAGCTCCAGAAGCACTTGCATCAGCTCTACTGAGGAAATGGTGAACTGAGAAGAGAGGATAAAAATAAGCTGTTAAGGGTTGCAAAGAGACGGAAACCTCTTAAATCAGTTTTGCCACACACAAGTCTCCAATTACATCATTTGGTGACTAAAGCCCAAGGTATAAACCTGAATCTGTTGACTGAGACACTGCCTACGCCTAGAGCTAACTCAGCAGGTCTCTTACTTTTCAACACTAATATTCTCCAGACATTTAAAGATCTCTTTTATGTACATGCAGAAATTCATAGTCTTGACAGGATTGAACAGCAGAATGCCTATCTCACATTAGTTTGGAGACAATTAGATGAATTGGAAATGTCTAAAAATTGTTGCAAATGATGGCACCTCACTGAATCACTTACATGACAATACCCATTCTAAATTATCTGGATAATAATACTTCTAACTCATACTTTATTTCTTCATCTAATGATTTCAAATGACTTTACAAGCTTTTACAGAGTGGCAAAATGTTAACTTGTTCAAAGGACACAAAAAGTCCTTTGAAATCCCTTGAGCCAAGGACTGAGCCCAGATTTTCAGCTTCTCCATTCCATATTTTAAATCCAAAGCCACTACCAATCTACACTCATCTACACAATGAAATATAGTCCATGCTTTCACGCATCTTGAAATTCAAAAGTAGGAGTTAAAAAAAAAATTCTTAAGAAAATAACGATACAATATTACAATTGATTAAATCACCCAGGGCAAGTTTCTTCAGGACTTTGTTACACAAATTGAAACACGGAAAATAGGTGATTTATAATCATATGCTGTATGAAGAACTGGTATGCTGAAGCCACTGAAGTACAATCCATTTTTGCAGAAGAATGAAGCAAGAGTTTACAAGATAGGTTCAGTGAACCTGAGCAACAGATTTTAATGTTGTGCTTAGAATACTGTAGAAACAAAAGCCCACAATGGATTTTTTTTTTTTCCTGTGATTCTCACGTACTGCTATTCAAATAAACTACATGTCTGCCGTTTCGGTTTGAAGCAACATAGTACAGTTACTCAGATCTCTACATCAACACTATACCTTTTCAATGGTGGGGCTGCAGGGAGGAAAGGGAGGGAAAGAGGCAGGGAGTGGGGAGAGAGGGAGAGAACAGGAAAAAGCACACGAAGATAAAATGAAACATTAGAGTTATTTTATTAAAAGTTCTATGGCAAAAATCTTAGATTGCCTCTAGAATACTCGCTCTAAATTATGCCTTCCGATACCTTGCTTGAAATCAAGTAGTATTAATCAAACAAAGGAAGGGCACCGGGGAAATCAGAAAGATCTAATGCAAGCAGTTAAAAGTGACATGACCTTCTGTAATGTCACTTGTCACAGACTTATATGCCGCATACTGGTAGAAGGTCTTGAAAGAACCTGATTCTTGGTACTGTTCCTTGAATGTAATACTAATATAGATGACATTTCAAAAAACACACGTAGACGGCCTCAAATATGGCATGTCAGCTACTTCATGGCCAAACAGTAAGCAGATGATGTTTAAATGTTGCAAAATAACATCCTTTCTGCACAAAATAGTCCTATTAAAAACCCACTAATCAGACACAGCCTACAGCCTAATTTGTACATACTGCCATTGCTCTTGACCCATCCCCACCTTCTTGGAGGTAAAAGAACTCTGTCTATAAATATTGTATAATTCATACAACATTACCGGGGCGATTGTTCTGTAGCAGCAGCAACTACACATAATGACGATAAATCAGATTACCAGAAGCAGCATAACCATCATCTTCGCCTGGTGGAGAAAACCAAATATCTGCGGACCAGAATGCAGTCCTGCTAAGAAGTTGACAATTAATTGCAACTTGTATTTATTCTAAAAATGATCTAATGACTAGCTATTAATAATACATTACAGGATAGGATTTTTGAGAAAATTATTCATTTTGACTTCAAACACCAATACCTGCAAAATATGATTGAATTCTAGTTATTTACAAGCATCTTAAATCCAAATTCCATGATTGCGCATGATTTTGAAACACGGCCCGAATCTAAACATTCCATGGAAAAACAATACGTTGGCACTGAATAGCATTTTTAATGAAAGAACCTTTTCTCTTACTGAGTATCTGATACAGAATGTGCAATCATCTACTCACTCATGAAATGTCTTCTGTTACAATTTCTTTGGCTAATCCAACAGAAACACCTGCTCAGAGGATACTCTGATGTCTTTATATGTTAACAATACCAGATTTCCGTTTTGCGCTAATAGGCAAAATAATCAAAAAATTAAAGGAGAGAGGCACTACCACACTGCAGATATGCCTAATGACTGTTACCTTAGTACATTTTTTTAAATTTTTAATATTTTTATTAATAGCTCAGCTTTGTAAAGTGCGTGGCAACCCCCTATCATTAGTGCCTCTCTAGATTGGCTTATATTTTACCGGATTTAGTCCTTCAGAAATATATGGTTTCAAAGGAAAAACAAAGAAAATCCCACTTTCTATGCTGTAACACACGCTACATTGTCAAACTCTGCAGATATTTATATTTTCACATACAGATTTTAACATCCAGAAGCTCTAGTGAAATAAAAGAGAGAATGAGATTTGAGCTTGATTTAAATACATTTTAGAAATGCAAAGAATGTGGTTGGAATTGTACTGTTCAGGACTGTTTGGATTTCATTTAACTCATTTTGTCTGGACGTAATCTACACCATATGTTTGTGTGTCACTCAATTTACAGTGTTTATGTGTAAATGTAATATAAAATTACGCAATGTGTGTGGATTAGGGAGGATGCACACAATCACTCAGGCACTTCCAGGTCATTTCAGAGCGTTCAAGATGAAGCAAAGATTTGTGTTGTCAATAAGGCTGTTTTAACTGTGTTTTTGTGGTCATTTTCACAACATGACACCTGCTTCTTTTGCAGAATTGCTGAGCAACTACACACAAGATATAATCTGATTAAAATGTCCACCTTCTTAATACCACATTTATAAGAAAAATAAAAATCATATTAACAGATTCTGATTTAATAGCGTACTATATCTGGAATACAGCCAATCCTGATTTATACTGTTCATGTTTTGACCTTGGAGCATTTAATCTGCAGCAATCATCAAGAAAACTCAACCACTAGATTTAATAATAATTAGCACGATAAGCTTGCCAGTGAGGTTGAATATATTGCAGTACAAAAGACAGCAGACTAAAAAGAAAAGCATTAGTACCTAGTACCGCTAAAATACTTCCTGATATTTACAGAGACACTCAAATACAATTATTTCTTCTTACAGAACGCATTTTGTTAGCTTATTCTGGGAACTGATCATATTGTAATTTAGTCTGATTCTTAATAGGAAATGAGACTTTAATACAGCTATCAGATGCTTTTTGATGCATGCTACTGATTACATGTAGTTCTGTAATATCAACAACAGAATTTTTATTTGCAGTATAATACGTTTCTTGGCAACATGCATGGGTAGTAAATACTGTTTATTATACAAGAAGATGTAACCTTTTTCCTGTTGTCAGCTTTATATGCCCACAAAATTCAGTTACTAATGTAGTTAAGACTAAGTCATTTTTAACAAAAAAATGGCCTAAGTAGAAGGATTTTTCACTATATTTCTTTCAATACTTGGTTCTCAATTACTTTAGCTCTTTCTTGGATTTACACAATGCACTGTGAACTGAATAGCAGGTGTTTATTTGAAGTATGTCTCCATCTAAAGGCTTCAATATGTACTGTACATTCATCTTGAAAAATATCAGATTTTTCTGGCTTTAGAATGCTTCATTTTTAATTCAGCAGAACCAAAAAAAAAATTCTTTGCTTGGCTAAACATCAAGAGAAATTTTATTACTATGCAGGAATTTGAAAAATTAACACCTTCTCAAAATTGTCAGCTAGAATTCTTAGGCAAAATCTCATAATAAAATAGTTTACTACATATGTCAACAGTATAAACAGGCAATTGCTTGTTTTCATTGTGATCATTAATTGTCTTCAGCTACTTTTAAGATTTTAGAAGGCCAAATACCTTTCTTGTATAAAACGGTGTTTAAGTTTGCGGGTGTGACAAAATCCATTACAGTCAAAGTTGGGGCTGATAGGCTTTTTATTAGAAAAAGGTTCTTGTGTATGTTATGGGAAAATGTATATAATACGTATATTATGATAATTTTATTTATTTTTTAAAAGAATTAGGTATTGATATATTTTGATAAATATATCAATATTGCAATGTAACTCTAAAATCATTAGCCTTAATTAAAATGTTCTAAAGCAAAATAAAAGCAAATCAAAGCTCAGTGAGATAACTGCGGGACTATGAGACTTTTTTGCTACAGACTAAACTGATCTCAGTTAATAAAATATTGATTATTTATATAGCCACTACAACCTGCCAAGTCCATCTTCTTGCCACGCAAATCTGAATGCAAATACAAAAAAAAGTTTGTCTCATTGAAAAAAATGCCTCTACCTGCAGTGAAGTGTAATTTTATTTTAGATGCCCAGAGTATTGCAATAATTTATTTGAAAAGTGTGGCAAAATTAAAAAAATCTGTTTATGAGGGAAAAAAATACGCAATACGCTTTTTTATATTGCAAAGTCTAGGACAGGATTTTGGCTCTGGTGTTTTGTTTTCAAGTGACCAAATCCAGATATAATATTCTGAATCTGTAGTGCGTTTTTTTATGCTACGGGGATGCAAACAGCTGGGTAAAGTTTTAGCAAGGAGTTAACGTATACCTTTATACTGCGTATAAACCTCTGAAGCAGGGGATTCTAACTGCAGCATAGATAGTCTCTTTAACTGTAGCTCCACAAATAGCCAATTGCAATATTACATTCCATTACGTTGCAGAAGAGAAATGCTCCCTGCTCGACTTAGATCTTTATATAGTGTACTGTGAGACTGTTAAATTAGTGCATAATGCATTTAAAATATTTATAGTACCAACATTTAGTTAAGTAACCTTTATGTAAGATTTATGTTGATTTGTTCATTTCTCATTTAATGGCAAATTATGAAGAGCATGTTTCATAAAGATAATTCTCCATTTAAATTCAGCAGGCCATTAAATATTAAAATTATGTTTCTGATGCAATCTAGAGCAAATTTGTCCAGCTTCAGCGATTATTTGCTCTCATAAAAATTAGACTTGATTAATAAAATTTAAATGCTTGATTAAGCTGACATTTTCATGTTTCTTTCTGATTTATTAAAAAAAGCCCCTGTCCCATAGTGGGGCAGTACGGTGTGCTTTTCCTCCCTAACTATATGGACAGTACAGAAAGAGCAAACAGCTGTCTGAGGACAGCAGTGGTTCTCAGGAGACTACTTAATATTCAGGCACATGTTGCCTGTGGTCTTTGTGCTCTGATAGCATCCAGACTGAACACAGAGTTAGATGATGACTTGTTTACAGAAGCCTTTCCAACTTACTTTACGAAGGATAACAAACAAGCAATTGCAAGCTTGCACTTCTGATTAAGTTGGTAAAAGCAAGGAAGGCTGCTTGTTTTAAGAAAACCTGAAGTACTTTCTTGCACCGTCTGGCTCAAGCAGAAACAGAACGAGCCACGCTTTCCACTCCGACAGAGGAGCGCAGAAGGCTAGTTAGCGGTGGATAGTGAAGAAATGGTAAAACCCTTGGCTGTATAATGTTGGAAATCATTCTATAAAAGCAACTGTATTTTCCTTACTTTCAGAGGTAGGGTATATTAAACTGGTTTTATATACTGTTCTATATGCAACTCCTTTCTCAAGCACTTACATTTTGGAAATCCTGTTGCTGCTTTGCTGTTGCTATTTTATTGAAGGTAAAGCTTTTCAGCAAAGTATGCCTAGACCTGGAAGCCAAGGTGATATACCCAGTCTAACAACCCTCCTTTGTGAAATCTTGGGCAAATGACGTATTCCAGTCTCTCTCTAGCTAGAACAGGAGAACAACAACACTTATTTTTGCCACAAGTTCATAGCGAAAATTTAGTCCACAGCTAGGAATCATTGCTGACTCCCTGGCAAAAGAGACACTGGCCTTCAAGAACAAGTGCACAAAACAATTCTGCACAGCATATGCAATTGATCTGAAACATTTGGTGTTTGTCCTGTATTCTGTCTGTGGAAACCCTTTCAAACTATGAGCTTACGGATCCATGCTTCCATGCTTTAAGATAGTAATGCACAGAAACACACCAAAAGCAACAGTGCCTTGTTTATTTGCTTGGCAACTCCGTTTTCAGTTTGCAGAAGAATAGGTGATTAGAGTCAAGTATTATCTCGGTGACGTTTGTTTATTTATAGACTATACATGAAAGTAGCATTTCCTGCCTCAAACAGGAGCAGCAACAACACTGCCACCTTGTCCCCAAAGGAAATGATTTGCACTGCAATCATGAAAGCTCTTCTAGCTGCAACTGAGCTGGGGTTACACCGCCACCTCAAGCTCCTGTCACACTTACCACCCTCTCTTGAGGTAAGAGGGAATCCAATGAGATGGAGATATTCATCGGCATCTTTCTTCCCCTTCTATTTTTCTCCACGTTGTAATTTCCAGAACACAGCATAGAGATAGTTGGAAAAAAAATCTGAATATACACACACAGATTAAAATAAAAGTATATAGAACCCAGATATTCCATAACTCCATCTTTTTATAATCAGAGAAAAATTCTCTCAGTGGTCTTCTGAGAATCTAAATGAGTAGTACTCCATGAAACTCAATGAAATGTACCAACAGAAACTGGTTAAAAACTCAAAATGAAAAATAACTTTTATAAAAGTTATTTTTCTTCTAGTCTCAAAATTTAAGTCTAAACATGTCCAGCTCTACCTTGTAATGGCAACATATACTCTAGAAATTTAAGTCATCAAAGCCTATTTTGCAAAAAATCTCCAGTGAAACTAAAAGATGTATTGTACCATTTTATATCACTCTTACAAGATTAATAATATGTGTATATACTCTATTATACAGACTCATAAAAATTTGTATATGGCACATTAACTCCCAGCTGCTCACCATCATTTTCTATGCAATGACATGTGCAACTTGAAACTTCAAGAGGAAATTAGCTATTTAATATTTCCTTAAATGCCCTAAGTATTAACTATAAATGCAGGATGTGAACCAAAGTGATTACACATCTTCTCCACAGTGCTATATATGGCAGAAGACCACTCATAGTTAACTCCAAGTATGTGCAACGTCCTTCTATTAAATTTTAAATTGCTTGGGAAAAAAAAAACTGACAAACAATAGACCAAAAGGAAAGTAGGACTAGTATCTGCAAACAGAATTTACTGATATTTAGGCCAGGATCATATAGGCTTCAGCAAGCAGAAATTTTAGCAGAAATGAGAAGGAAAATAATTCAGGGAGACAAATATAGACAAGAAACATGACTACCACTTCCCCTCCTCAGGCAAACTTTTGCTAGAGAAACTGCAGCTCCAGTCCAACACTGCAAGGTCCTATGCAGCTGGATGAACTCAAACAGCATCTACAGAATTGAGTGGATTGTTTAAGATTTTCTCCACAGCCTCTGTTGGGCAAAGACACGACTACAAACTAAATGTATAGATGGTTCCAGTACAGAAAGCACAGAAAAGAGAGGAAAGGATAATGGTTCCAGCCATGAAGCCAGATTTTCCTGAACTGCAACATTAAGGGTCCCACCAATACACTAAGGTTTGATATGCACACCCACTGCAGCTTCAGAGAATCCATCACCAACTCTGTGAAAAAGCAGCACATATCAATTGTTATTATCTTCCCACTATAGCCTATTGAGAATCATTGAGAATGAGAGTGCTCCAGATGTGTGATGTTAGCTACAGCGTGCTAGCAAGAGTGGGCACTTTAAATAGACACCGTCTATTTGAATTTTGACGAATGTATTATCTATAGAATGCAAGTCTCTTACATGCCATGTTTTCAGAAATGCCTCCTATTTCATTCCATTGTAAAAACTATACCACAAGCTTTTCTGGCCCCGAACCTTTTTTCTAAAGGTTTGCTCCTGAAAAATAAAACAAAAAACAAAACAAAACAAAACAAAAAAATCCCACCCAACCAGTCTAGAAACACTGCCTCCAAGGAGATGTGAACTCTTTCCTGCTTTCGCATTTCTGTTGCTTACTCTCAACTCCTAGCCTTTTTAGCTACGTGTAGAAGAAATTTTCCAATTTCATGGCAAAAATTATGACCAGGGAAATGAAAGAGAAATTTTGGCCAACCCTCCAATTCTTGCTGCTTCTTGATTCTCTGTAGAAGACCCAAGAAGAGACAACATATTTTCTGCCTCACACAGAAGTAGTTGATAACATATTTGGTAGGAGGACATGAGCATGAACAGTTTCCCCAAGAGCAACTCATGAGTGTCCTCATCAAACATTCATGAAGGAAGGAGATAAAAATCAAATATCTTAATAGCTTACACATAATTCCTGTCAAAGGCACAGAGACACCTCACTATAGGTGTCTAGATCAGTCAGTGTGGCTGTATTCAAGAGCTGATGAACAAACTGTTAATTATTTCACAGAATCACAGAACGGTTAAGCTTGGAAGGGGCCCCTGGAGATCATCTAGTCCAACCTACCTGCTCAAAGCAGGGGCATGGTTTCAGGACCATGTCCAGTCAGGTCTGAGCATCTCCAAGGACAGAGACTCCACAACATCCCTGGGCAACTTTCTTCAGTCTTTGATCACCCTCACAGTAAAAAAGGTTCCTCTTAATGTTCTGCATTTCAATTCGTGACTTTTGTCTCTTGCCCTGCCACTGGGCACCACTGAGAAGAGTTTGGCTCCATCTTGTTCTCACCCTCCCATATGGTATTTATACAGATTCATAAGATTTCCACCCCACCTCAAGTTTTCTCTTTTCCAGGCTGAACAGTGCCAGCTCTCTCAGCCTGTGCTTATATAGCAGATGCTTCAAACTCTTAATCACGTTTGTGGCCCTTTGCTGGACTTGTGCCAGTACATCCATGTCTTTCTTGCACTGGGGAGCCCATAACTGGACTCAGCATTCCCGATGCGTCTCAGCAGTGCTGAGCAGAGGGGAAGGTTCACCTCTCCCTTGACCTGCTGGCCTCACGCAGCCCAGGATGCCACTGGACTTCTTAGCTGCAAGGGCACATTGATTCATGTTCACATTCAATTTGTTGTCCCCCAGGACCCCTAGAGTCCTTTCTGGAAAGGTGTTTTCCAGTCAGTCAGCCCCAAGCCTGTACTGCTGTATGGCGTTATGCCTCCTCATGTGCAGAACCTGTCAATTCCCTTGGTTGAATTTCACGAAATTCCTGTCAGTCCATTCCTGCAGCCTGTTGAGATTCCTCCAAATGGCAACACAACCATTTGATCTATCAGTCACTGCTCCCAGTTCTGTATCATCTGAAATCTCCACTCTTGGTGGAGATTATTATTTCATTAGGTTAGACATCCAGAAATATTGCTATAGGGAAATACATTTACATATTATAGGTAACACATATATGTACATACTAAGTATGTTATAAGGATACGGACAGCATTTAAGTGAAACAAACATCCACAGAAAAAGCAGTTAAGTAAGTTTCAGGTAAAAGTGTTCTGCAAACATTCTGCAAAACCCAGAGGAAAATGTTAAGAACACCATTTTAGTCATTCTACCCAAGTGCCTTGTTCAGTATTGAAAGAAAACATTCATTCTCTGACTTTCTATTCCTACCACATGACTCAACGCCAGAAGTTCATTCATCCTAGATCAGTTCTGAATTCTCACAGATTCATTCAAAGGAGACTCCGCTAAAACTGTATCTAGCTTGCTCCTCCTACACTTCCTGTCTACCACAGGCCATGAAATCTCATCCTGTTATCCCAATATTTAACGCAAGAGTTCGTTTATGATAAAAGCGTATATTTGGGAAAGGCAATAAATCTTGATCTCAATGTGATAGGGAATCCAACACTTCTAAGTTTGTGCCAGCGTATAACTGAAACTGTGACGATGATCAATCATATATGGAAAGTCCAACTGAATCCTTGAAAGCAAGAATGCCATGTATGCTGCTTCACCTCTCCCTAGACTTTTCCAATAGACTTATCTCCCACAACCAAGGGCACTCCTCCTTGTCCCAACCTCATTTCACTTTTATTTCAAGTAAGGACTTGCACACATAACTGATTATGGGTCAGAGAATGTGGCAGAGTAATCACTCTCATTCTTAAATGAGTAGGGGCATGACTGAATACCTCAGACGATGTCACATTATTTCACAAGAAAGTAAGTTCCAAAATACTTCAAAGAATCTGATGCCTGAGAGGACAATGCAAATGATACCTTGGCTGTAAAGATATTCAAATAAAGGTAAGTTAAGGTTGTTTCATCTGTCATATCCAGACAGAAACTTAGTGAATGATTTCATTGATCTGCAGAAGAGTGCAATCTCAAATGCTTCAGCTGATTAGACAACTGATATTGTTATCTAGTGTGGTTATTACAATGGAAGAGAACTCTTCCAAACTCCTTTTCAGGTCTGGCAATCTAAGTATCTTCCATGCTCATGAAGCAAGTTTAAAGTGCATACAGCTCTTAATTACATTTGTCTCATGTTAATTGAGTAAAAACAACAACAATAAAAACACCCAAACCCAAACACATTTATCTTTTTGTCTTATCAATAACTTGAGGATTTCAAAGCAGCTTCAAAGAACAGACGATACCTCTAAGTAGTCAATGATTTTACTGAGGCACACAAGAAATCTCTGCAGACCTGGGAACAGACTCTAGATCATCTGAATTCTAAGGCAATCTCTAGCCACCAGGAAACACTGCTTAATTAATTTAGTTAATATTTACACTCCACATAGGAAAACAGAAATATTCTAAATGACTCCTAATCTAATGATACTGTGTTAATGACCTGAGCTAAGGACTTGTGATATTACTAAAGATTTGAGAGTTAATTAGAAAGACATCCAGTGTGTCTGCGGATTACATCATAGAAGACAGATGCTAACCATGATGATAACCAAGTTCAGTTCATTAAGAATGAGGTAACTAAGCTCAATTCACTAAAAACAAGGTCCCAACTGACTTGCTATAAACCAAAAAGTGTAAATAGTAGCACAAACATAAAAAAATCAGGGAAGAACTCTACTGGTTGATAAAAGCTGTATTGGGCTTGGTCTGAAAGAATTTTAGCAAGAGAAACATTTTTAGAGCAGCATTTTGGTGTCCTCATCAGAGAGCCTATCAACAGCTTCATTACTTTGTTAGAAAAGTTGCCTGAGTCAATTAATCTTTACATGCAGGTGGTATTTTAGAAAGAAATGAAGTGCACTGCAGCTCACAAGTGAAATCTCTCCTTTCACAAGGGATTTCAGTTACCCATAAAACCCTCAGGTTGAAAAGCTTCAAGAGTTTCAGGAAGCTAGAGACCAAAGGCTATGATTTAAAAAATGCATCTTTTAAATCTTGATTGCAAATCTTAGACTTTTCCCCATAAATGTAACAACCTTTGGGGTCTACCTTTGGGAATAACTCTAGCATCTTTATCCCTAATTTTAGATGACCTTAGGAGTTACAACAACCTGTCGTGGAGAGGTAATACCAGTGCCAGGATCAGTTATATCAATTGGACCGGCCACTAGTAATTGCAGTGGCTGGACACTTGGGTGATTGGATCATTCAGGCTGGAAGGGACCTCAGAAGGTCTCTAACACAACCACCTGCCCAAAGCAGGGGCAGCTGTGAAGTCAGAACAGATTGCTCTGGTCTGGGCTTTATCCACTCCTGAAAACCTCCAAGAACAGAGATTGCACAACCTCTCTGGGCAACCTGTTCCTCTGCCTGCCTGTCCTCACGGCAAAAAAAGAGTCTCATTACACATATAGTCTGAACCTCACTTTCTTCAACTTATGCCCATTGTCTCTTGTCCTCCCATGATGCACTATTTGTGAAGAGCCTAGCTCCATCCTAATAACCTTTCTGTACATAGTGGCAGCCCACTATTAGATCCTCCCCAAACCTTTCTCCTCCCCAGGCTTCGTCAAGACCAGTTCTCTCAGCTTCTCCTCAGAGGACAAGTGCTCCAGCCCCCCGACCATCTTGGTGGCCCTCCACTGAACTCATTGGTGCCCAAAACTGGACATTACCCTAGATGCAGTTTAACAAGTGCTGAGTGAAGGGGAGTAATCACTTCTCTCAATCCACTGGCTATGCTCCTATTAATGCAGCCTGGGATGCTGTTGGTGCTCTTTGCTGCCAGGCCACACTGTTGGCTCCTGTTCACCTTCCCGTCTATCAAGATGTCCAAATCCCTTTCAGCAGAGCTGCTGCCCAGACAGTCAGTCCCCAAACTGTATCACTGGAAGGGGTTATTCCTCTCCAAGCGCAGGACTTGTCATCTGTCCTTGTTGAATTATATGAGGGTCTTGTTGGCTCATTCCTCCAGCTTGCCTAGGTCTCTCTGAATGGCAGCCCTGCCCTCCACTGTATCAGCTGGTCCTACCCCCATTTAATGTCATCTGCAAACATGACAGAGTGCACCCCATCACCTCCTCCAGGTTATTGATAAAGATGCTAAACAGGACAGGTCCCAGTACACACCACTGTGGTATTCCACTTGTTATCAACCTCCAGGTACCGTATATCACTACCACCACCCTCGGAGACCAACTATCCAAACAGTTTTTTTACTCATCTAGGTGTCCACCCAGACCATAACGTCCTAGACAGCACACTGCTTTGGGGATATGAATACTGAATCTAATATCAATTTCTTAAGGCTCAAGAATAATACACATGCAAAACCCTTGAGCTGCCTGGACACTAGAAAATTTACATAGCACAGAATACAATTTCAACTTTTGAGGCATACTTCTGGAAGTCTGAACCATGCTTTCATTATTAATAAATGTCTGTTTTTAGTAAATGTTTGTTACTTTACATCCTAACTACATGCATTTATCTAAATACATTAAATGAGAAGGAAGTAAGAAAAGGTTTGTATTACGCCCACTGAATGTAACATAATACTGAAAAAAATGGTAAATACATTTTGAAACTGATAACAATTTGGAAACATTTTAACCTTTAACATCAGTACAAGGATGAAAAAGTGCAACATATGCACTTAGCGGTATACAGCCATTTTCAAAGAATTTGTCTTCTCCTGACCAGTAAGCCTCTCCTCTCTTCTCCCACATAAACCAGATTCTGAGGATAGTACATGTTCTACTATATTTTTAAATGACATTTTCAACAAAAACAGACACATTTATTGGACAGCTGGAGAAAAATTCAATTGCAGGTGGGAAAATTGTCCATCAAGCATCGGGAACTGAAATGTTTTTGAAAAGATGTCATATTTAAACTCAGTTATAAAATTTTATCTCTGTGTTAGTTAAAAAAGAAAAGGACATGTATGTGCTTGAAGTAGAAAAGACTTACTGTATCGTGTTGCCGGTTATCTTTCCCTGATACGATCAAGAAGTAGTTCCATGCCAACAGCAACAAGAAAGCCAGTGGTATCATGTAGAGCTCAAAGTTCCAAACCACAAAAAGGAAAAGCTAGAAGACAGAGGAGGAAAAAGTGATTCAACGCTCCATTACATTAAACTCACGAACAGTTAAGACCAATGAATTGAAACAGTTCTAAACAAAATCATCTCTCCATAGCAGGCAACAAGAACACTTTTTTATATCATTTTGCTGACCAGTCACTTACATGTGTAAAACAATTGCTACACTTTTGATTTGTTTGAATCTTAATTCTTCTGAAAGGAACGTTGGTATAGCGTAGCCTAAGAGGGAACATTAATTGTTCTCTAGTGAAATAATGCTTATGTGGACAAAATAATGCAAATTGGCATAAAAATAAGATGACAACATAATAAAGAAGAGGTTGAGTTATTTCTATGGATAATTTGTTCAAAAAGAAAAAATACATTTTTTAGAAGATGTAAACAGTACAATGAAAATCTGAAGGATTCATTTGTACAGAAGACTCAAAAATCACACTAAAAAGCAAAAAAGTCCAAATATTTGAATAAAATCATGGTAACACAGTAATGACCACAGAATCGCAGAAAATACAATTAAAAGGAATACTAGGAAGTCATTTAAGTCCATCCCTTTGAAAACTCTGATTTGTTGAATTTGTAGTATGCCTTCAAAACATCTTGAGCACTCTTTGATCCATGTCTGGAGGCTGACACAAGCACAAGCCGGCTAAATATCCCAGGGGCTGTTCTCTAACATGGAGCCCCTGGAAGCACAGAGATCGCAGTCCAGGCAGAAACCACTGCTCTGTGCCATGGAGCTGTGAAAAGCTTGATACCATGGACTTCTCTCTCGGATCTGTCAGACCTACCAAGGCTAGGAGCTAGCTTGATAGCTAGGCTATCAGAGGTAGCTTCTGACACCTGAAAGTCACAAACATTTGTCAGAGTCTGTAGCTGCCTAGCAGAGAGACTTCCAGGGAGATACTGCTCCCTGGTGATTCTGGAACAAAATTATTGTTTTTTCAGGAAAGAAATAAAAATATTTGGACTTAGGCGAGTTTGAACTAAAACCATTTTTACATCCAATTTTCCCCATGAACAAGAAGCTCTGTATTTTACCCAGCTCTAGTCCTAACATAACTTGGTTTATTTTCCTCTCGTATGACAAAAGTCAAAAATGAAAGTATTATGGTAAATTACACTATTTACCACAGCTGGATATATGCCTACTCTTCAGAAATCTTGCTAAGCTGTTTTCATTCAAATCCTATGACTTTAGCTTTTGAATATTTTTGTTTTTATAAACTAAAATTAATGAAGGTGTTATGTCTCAGAACTAGCAAACCTAAAGCAAAGCCAGTAACTAAATAAAGTGTCTCATTTAGCCAAAACCAATCATCTAGATGGATATAAATTTGAATAAGAACAAAATGGGGATTTTAATAACCTTCTGCTGTGAGGATTTCTGTTTAGAGTTGAAACAAAATGCTCTTATCAAATACAAACATCCACGTACAAGGAAAAAAATCGGTATTTTAAGTAATCTACTGTCTCAAGGTCAGCTAACCTACCTTCCTTTCTCTACTTTCTGTCACTGAATGCTTTGTATCTGGAAGTCTTGTGAGACTGCAAGACAAACATGACGAATACTGAAAGAACTGAAAAAGAAGTTTGTGTAACATATATAAGAGGATACTGGTGCTGTTAACAGTTAATATTTTATTTGAAAGAAAATTAGGTTTTGAGGGGTCATTTAGTTTCAAAGGAAATCTGTTACAAATTGTAATGAATAAGAAGCAAGCAACAGCTCACAGAATCCTAGAGTTCTTCCAGGAGGGAGGTGATATATAGGGATTTGATCTGGCATATTTGACATAGCCAACCTAAAACAAAATTCTAATCTCAAAAGAAACACAAGGAATCCTTGCACCAATTAACTCCAGAAACGCCCTGTGTCAATGGATACATGCTGCGCTGAGCTTTGGAAGTTGGTGAATAATATCCAGCTATCAGAAATGTGGATTCCAGAGACTACTTGTTGAGAAATACCAATGTATACAGCCTGTCTTATGTTCCCATTTTAAATTTAGTTAGAAAGACGTAAAGAAAATCTTCAGGTAATATCCAAACGATCCATGACTCCAGAGAAAAAAAGCCAGCAACCTAGATGCTTTCGGGAGATATCTAGAGGTCTCCAGTCTAACCCCTTACTCACAGCAGGGTCACTACTGAATTCAGACCAGGTTGCTCAGGGTTTGTCCAGCTGCATCCTGTAAACCTCTAAGGATGAAGAGAGACCACACAACCACTGCTGAACCACTGCATGTCACCATGAGGAAAAAGTTGCGCCTTCTGGAACCTCACTGTCTCTCACTTCTTTCTTTGTGCACCTCCGTAAATACCCTGGCTCTTCTCAGTAGCATCCCATTGGCATGGGCAGGTTGCTGCTAGGTCTCCCCAAAGCTGTCCTTTCTGCCAGCCTTTCCTTACAGGCCTCGAGCTCCAGGCCCTGACCACTCTGTGGTGGCTCTCTGCCGAACTCATTCAAGTTTATCAACGTTCCGTACTTTCTCATATTGGCAGGGAGAGGGGAGTAAAATTGGACTCAGTAATCTAGACGTGATCTAATGAGTGTGAGAATAATGACAGAAAATTATCCATCTAAAAGGACAGACAGCTATCAGAAAAGGTGTCAAAAATAAAATCCAAAAAGCTCCAAATTCACAAAAGTCTCTTTAAGACTTGTATGGACCTTTGCAAAAGTGGGCACTACACCTGCCATCTCCTTTAAAAGATTTCTCTGACTTGCCAGCTTCATTTCCATCTAGTCTGGCTGAATTTTAACTGGTTGCTTCTTTCAGAAGCACCTGTCTCAGCCAGGCACTAAGAAAACAGGGACTCTGTATTTGCAACACAAATGAGATGTATGCTGTGTGAAAGCGGCACAGTGATAGCACTGCAAGTGAAATTGCCTCACTATCTCCCCCAGAAGAAAAATGCACTCACACAAACACACGAGGGAGAAAACAAACAGATTCCCAGCATTAGGCAAAGACTTTTAAGTAAACACAGCAGCCCCAAAAACTAGTGCAGAACAGCAAGAAAATCCTGGGGCTCAGTTCTTAGGCATAAAGGATCTTACAGCTAGGAGGAGAAGGAATAGAGGGGAGGCTGTATGTATGAATCTATTCCATTAACTTTATTTCATCCACGAAGAGGAGGGAAACCTACATATCCCTCCATTAAATAAGTACAGGGAGAAAAAGCAGAGCCGCAAAAGCACAGGATCAGGTATAAAAGGTCAGTCCTGGGACCTGCCCATGCCTATAAAGCATCCAGTGGAACATGGACTGTATCCGGTATGATCTCTTTCAAAGAAATAATGGCTCTACTCAGTCTAAAAAAGGATCCTCATCACTACTGAAACAAGCCAACTATTTTAAGGGAGGAGTGGGAGTCTCAAAGGTTACAGTTTAATATAGCTGCCATTTCCTACACATAAGACAGTGAGGGAGGACTTTTTTTTCTTCTCCCCTGTGAGATCAAGATTTTAAGAGTCACCGGCATGAACCGGCCATTTACAACACCACATCAGTTGATACTCTTAGTGAGAGACACATGCATTAAACGATCATTCAGTGAGACACATGACACTATCCCTGGTGTACAACACTTCAAAAAATAATTTAAGTTGGAATATTGAATATCCTATTCTTTTGCAAACTACAGTATATTTTAAAAAGAAACCTCATCCAAAATGATTAACACTTCCTACTGTTCAGAAAAAAAGCCTGCCCTTTCAGACTAGCAGCTGTGGATCATTAGCTTTCCAGTGATGAGATGTGTTTGATGAGTATTTTTCTTTCTAATTAAGAGATGAGATTCTCTATTTGACTCTCTCTTCAGACAGAAGTGAAGAGAAAGATTTCTCCCTGTGTGGAAAGGCAGTATTCTACAGAACAATTATTTCAGATTTCTTTTTATCTACCTCCACCCAATTTCATTTCATTTTTAACAGAACCCTGTTTGCACCCACAGACTTCACAGTATTAACCCTTTTGTTTCCCAGCTCTTTCTTACTTTTGCTTCTAATTTTGACTACCAGCAGAAAAGAATAATTAGAAAAATGGATCACCCCACACAGGAGATAATGACCCACATCTTCAAGTGCAGAAGAGACCAAAGTGCAGCCGGGCTGCAAGTATATCTGTTTGAGAACTTTCTGACAGAAATTAGAAAACGCGCTTTTCACAGAAAAGCCTGGGTTCAATGAAAGTCACAGAACGGAGCACAAGATGCTTCCAGCTGACATATACGGAGCTTTGCAGGACCTGCAGCCTCGGAGCAACCTTGATACGAGGATTCCCTTGAAGCAAAAAGCAAAGGGGGCTTGACAGCATTCCCCCTTTTAAGCTTCCCAGGGCTTCCAGTCATTTTGTCTGGGAACTGAAAGTCTTAAGTAGATGAGTCACCTAGTGAGTCCCAAGACTGACCGAGGAACCTTGAAATATGCATTCACAGTACCCAGAGTCCTGAGCTGTAATGAGTTTAGCAGTACAGTGAGATATGGCCATTTCCACGACCACTGCGTCACACAGTGCATGACACAATACTGCAGCCTCCCCTTCAACGTATGGCTGCTGCCGTTCTCTTTTAAAGAGGATTCTTATAGCTTCACTTATATATATTACCTGCACCTTTGCCTTACCAGCATTACCCAATTGCTGATTACCCTGGAAATTTAAAAGTTGGCTGTGTGGAGTTTTGGCACAATCACAGAAAGAGCCTGTTTGCCACTCCAAACTCTATGCTCTAATCATAAGATCATCCATTCACCCTTTAAGCTTAAAAGGACAATTGTGTTTCCTGAGGCTTTGCCCCTTGCACGCATTCTTGGAAGACTAGAAAGACTGAAAGATAACCCACATATCTGCATGGTACAGACTCTCTATTAAGTACTGCAGGCTTAAGGCTCTAGTACAATTCTGCATGGTGTTTATATGGTAAAATACTGAAAAATTCATTTCACTGTACCTTGGAGTGCAGTCAGGAGTCTCCTTCATTAAAAAATTAGGCTGTTGCCTCTGATGATCATGACCCTTCTTATCTTGTGTGATACTCTGAGATTTTTTTTTTAAAAATATTTCCTCTACCCGCATCAAATCCCAAACACACTAATAGTATTAACATAACCATTTATGAGAAGCCATATAGAACGTAGTGCCCTCAGTCAGGTACGTCTGGAAGAAATATGCCTTTTGAACGTATTTTAAAGCATCCCACAACCGTTTTGGTTTTTTTTAAGCACTCTTGCAATTTTCGTTCCAACTACCTAAGTGTCAGTAAAAGGCGAGCTCTGAACGATTTGAGTCTTAAACACAATATCTGTTACTGTTTCTTTGAATGGACAGAAGTCGACTTGACAATAGCAACAGCATGGGACATTTAAAAAATACAGAAAAAAAATGTATGCCATTCCTGGCTATGTTATTTTTGACAGATTTCTAGTGTAACCTTGGACAAGTGGTGGTTCTCCTTTTTATACTGTAGAGGCCTTGGTAGTCTGAGAAACGCTGAATAATTAGTATTCTTGATTCTGTAAGAGCTTTTCCTTTATCTCAGACACAAACTTAACAGATTTCCTGCATCTTCTCTCTTTTTGCTGGAATAACAAAAGAACAGCCCAGTTCACTGTAATTTAGATTTTGTCTCTATTTATTCCAGGTAGAGCAAGAAAATAAAGATACTACCAAGATAAAAAGTAGTAAGATCTTAACTGATTGGACTAATTAGTATTTTAATCGCAGTCTTGATAAGGAAAATTCCTATTGAAAAATTGATGGCAGCTCTAGCTAGAATACTTCAGCCCCACACTCAATAAAAATATTTTCGTTTTTTACTATGCAAGACATTTCTGGTCCTGGCTTTTGCATGTTGATTATTTGCATGATAAACCCATAGTTTTATTATATCTGAATTATTTCATTTAAGTATGGTGTAACTCTAGTTATTAAAGAAGCAACAATTAGATATGAGTCACCTGATGTGTTTCAATTCACCCAATTTTTTTTTGAAACACATCTATAGCTAAATGGACTTATTTCACCTGAATATCCTCCAAGATGATACTATCATCCAGTCATACCATAATGTAAGCTACCTGACTCTTGACAGGATTGTCAGCACCAATAAAACCTTTTAGTTAGAAGCTTGAAAGTTTTCATTTAATTTTTTTTTTCCTTTTTCAACTTACAACTTGTACTAGCATTTCACATCATTATCCAGAAGTCACAGACGAAAGTGCTACGACTTTGCTCTGAAAATGCTGACAATTCCAAGAAAGTGAACCCCAGAGCATGAATATAGCATCATTTTAAACAGCACATGAATTACTAATGTTAAATTCATGCCACTGTTTCTAGTTTCATATAGCAGAAGTTAGGTGGAAATAAAAGTAACGTATTCACAAAAAAAATCTGTAAATATTTATAAAATGTTGAGTCTCTTGGGTCATTCTTCCCTTTCACTTACAAGTTTCTGAGTTACATTAGTAACGCTGCAGAGTTAGTAGCCAGCTCGCAATTAGAAAAGCAAAATGTGGTTCACTGAGGCCATTACCATACACAAAGCCTACTGCCATTCTCAGCTGCAGTTCAACGTATAGTTGTTTTCTCAGACTTCTATCTAAAATGCAGACAAACTAGGAGAAATTGATATTATTTTCCCTATGAGCAATCACACCTGGTATCAAGTACCAAATGCCCTACCAGGATACATTAGATCAAAGGCATGCCTGAAAATGGGGCTATTAGGTTCATTGAACCTTGTCCCTTTTTAGTACTCCATTTTCTCCACAATATCCAATTGTTTACTGAATGACCCATTTCTTTGTTTCAGCAACATTACTTAGAAGACTATTTTACACATTAATTATTTTCTAAGTAAAAAAGTGCTTTTAATGCCTGTCCTCAATTTGTTTTTGCTTTGCTTTTATGTATGCCTTTTAAGCTGATTTACTCTTTTTAGTACAGTTCTGCTGAGATGGGTAATCACCAGCTATAAGATTCAAGCCATTTTATAATTCAAAGTGTCTAATTTTTTTCTGTCCCCACTGCACATGCCTTTTCCACTTGAAATCAATCCAGTCCTTCCTAATTTTAAAATTCCTTAACAATTGCCTAACATACTTAGAGAGCTGAACAAGCCATTTCACTTGGAAGCACCATACTACAAAAGATATCATACTAAAAAGTACATTTCACAGGCACTTTAGAGATATTTTTCAACACACAAATCTGTATCACAAATCCATGTCTCCATTCCTTTCACACAAAAAATTGGAATTCATCAGATTTCTCCTCTATTACAATTGCACTGATATAAGGGTAGGAATGTTGAAAGTGGAAATATATGCACCACTCTAGAAGCAAAATCTAAAGTGTTGGCTTTGAAAGTGTAAAATCACAACATGGATCACGCTTAATAACTACAGCTGTTTATTTAGTGGATTTCCCCTCCTCTCCTTATAGCTTGGGTAACCAAGCAAGGGTTGAAGGACTTTGAACTTGCCTCTTGTTCTTCCCAAATTTCACAGACGATAGGTATTCTTACCGTCTGCAGGCGAGCCCTCACTATCTATTGAGCTGCGTATAGGGAAAAAGAAAAATACCGGGTTACTTTCTTTAGCCTACTAAGAAAGGCTTTACTTTAGATCCACTGTAGTCCAAACTAACAGAAAAATGTCAGAGCTTTTTATCTATACTGCATGAATGCTCTTCCAAACGATGTGTTTTTATTTATATGCCATACTGGACCAGATTCATTTTTTTCCTCATTTGCTCACAGTCCCTTACTCTCTGTCCATTTTTGTATATGAAGGAAAATCATTTAGCATTCTAAGACAAGAATGAAAACACCATAGAAAATTGTAATATGCCACAAATAGTCTACCATTACCCAACTACTATAAAATAAATGTTTGGAAACATATTTCCTTTTTTTCCTCCAAAGAAAAATAAGACAAATATTTCAAAAAGTTATCAGCTGAAGGTAAATTACTTACGTTTAACAAATGTTTAAATTGTGCTTATGTGCTGATGCTAGGAAAAAACTAAACCACCCCTCCCCACCGTTCAATTACAAATAACCACCACTGAAAATGGACCATTAGGACACAAAGTAGTCTAGCCCCTGAAAAGTGAGCCCTGTGGCTGTAGGGAAATCTAGATTTTGCCAGCTGTCAGTTAGAAATGAAAAGGGTAGCAATAGCATTTAAATTGTGTAAATCAGGACTAAAGTAGCCTAAGAGGGACATGGGGGCAGTCTGTGATTTCCAGCACAGACAATAAAATGCAAACATACTGATTTATATTTTGATAAGTATCCTCATGCTTGGAACAAACAAACAGCAGATTCTATTAAAAAAAGTAGAGACACTTCTGAAGTCTCATTTCACTGAGTGAAACTGTACTGCCCTTACTGTACTGAAGATACTCTGAGTTAAATTTTCAGTTAAGGCTTAATCCTATAATTGTGTCTCCTCTACTATTTGAGGACAGTTGCATCCACACACTGGTTTCTCTGATATCCTAGAGATGTCAGCTATTCACACAAAGAATCCCTTTGCTGAATCTGTCCCTTCAGTCAGAGTTAAAAGTGAGGTTGAATCAAGTTGTCTTTCTGCTTCTCCCCTTTTCCTTCTGTTTCTAAAAAAAAAAAAAAAAAAAAAAAATTGGGGGGGGCTTTTTGGAAGGAGAGGAGGGAGTCGCAGTGGAACAGGATGATGCAAGAATCATCAAAAGGCAGGATTGCTTCTGTTCAAAACTATAAAACATCCCTTCATGAGAGTACAAATACATGCAGACAAATACAAATTTCTCTAGTGATTTCTGTAAAGTCTATTTTATATATTAGGTCCCCTTTTGAAAGGTGCCACTTGCCATCAACTATCATTTGATATCAATTAACTTGGTGTAATGTTGGCTTATTTTAAATTTTCAAGATCATCAATCAACTTTAGTGAGCTTTCTATGTTGATTTTTATGCTTCTGATTGATGACCCATTTCATTTTGTTTTTTTTATAAGGTCTGGAGTATTGGTTAGGTATAACTGCAAAATAATAAATAAATGATCAAGAGTTTTTGCTTTTGATTGTCCTGCTTTCCTTAAGTACTTATTCCTCAAACTGAAAGTCATTCAGTCAACGTAAGAAAGCATCCTTCCCCCTTTTTATATACTTTGCTGCAAATACATCTTAAGGAATAACAATATATTTCAGATATCTGAACACTCCTGGTAACCATCACCTAAATCTGTCTCGAAATATTCTCCTTCCCTAATCTTAAGACTTTCCCACACCACTTCAGTTCTGAAAAAAACACACTGAGTTATGTTTAGCATCTCTAGCTATGTATGCCTCTTTCTATTTGCAACTCTAATATTAATCCAGGGCTGATATAACTCACCTCTCTTTTCTTTCAGTGTTTTACTCTGTCTTTCCCCATAGGCATCATGTAGTGAGTGCCTTCCCCCTACCTTGATTGATCTAGTTAAACCTGCTTAGATGCTAGAGATCTCCTCTATATGTCCATATAAGAGGTATATTTTTCTTCAGTATTTACCAAGCTTCTAAACTGTCTTGCACAGAACAAGGCTGTAGAAATGAGAAATCAGTAGGAAGTACTAGTTTAGGCAGTAAAGCAAGGCAGCTCTCAGTGTCTGAACAAGCTGAATTCTGTAGTAAAAAGACTGGCCCTGGGCCAAGGCCACTGAGACGAGCAAGTATTTTTAGTTCCCTGGTAGGATAGCTATAATTATATCCTGCAATGCTTTCTTTAAACAAAATGCAAAATAAACTCTCCAAACTCATTTTAAGCTGCAAGTTTTCTTTAGAAGACTAAAATAGATTCCAAGAAAGCTAAAGTATGTCCATGCCTTTCTAGGTAAAAGTAGAAAAAATGCACCATAAGTTGAACAATGATAATTGCTATTAACATAAACAATATTAACACCAAATATAAACACCAGATTAATACTGCAAGAGTTAAAATACAGTTCACAGAGTGCAAGGTGTATTGTACATTTTCAATTTGAGACCATTATTATTGTAAAATACACTACAAAGGGATGGTAAGACAGCTATTAATCCCTGTTACGAATTGGTAGAAACAGTCATGATTGGAATAATTTAAAAAATTTAAAGAATAACTAAGATATTTACTATTGCACGACCATTCAAACTTTGGATGACCTTAGTTCTTTGTGTCTCTGCTAAACTTCTCTGGCATGCAAAACTCCCTTCATGTGCACTTGAAAAATTGACATCAGATTCTTACAGCATTTCTTGCAAGAGTAGCATCATTCTGAACTGCTGGAGATGAACAAGAACTGGAAGTGATATACTTAGTTAAGATATATGCTAATCACACTTAAGGATGGCTACTGCACTTTTATTCTTGTGAAAAGATTCCCTCAACACCCACTTAATTGGGACAAGTGCAAATTTGTCTTAGTACCCTTCTTTGTGGGAAAAGCAATGGAGGAGATGTAGATCTACTTTTCAAATAGAACACATCTGAGAGAAACCAAACGAACTACATGAAGAAAAAAGAAAAGTAGACTTGCAAAACAAAAAAGTGACTTCTTTTTGTTAAGAAACTACAGAAAGAACCTCATATTCTCACTAGAGTTAAGAAACAATTCATATAAGATGCTGAAGAAATAGAAGTGAGGTGAAGATAAGGGAAAAACAAAGGTGGACAACATCCAGCAAGTTCTTAGCAATAACAGCAAGCTCTATGGACACCAAGCAAGCTAGATAGGGCACAACTCTTCTAAAAGAAAGAAAAATTTTTCTATCTATGAAAGATACCATGTAATCATGCAAGCTAACTGACACACGTGTGAAAAAAAATTTGAGATTTTTAAAACTGATTTTTAAGGTTCACTGTTGCCAACTAAATTGAGAAATAAAATCTATAATTTATAATGTAATTTGTCAAGGAAAACAAATTCAGAAAGACATGACTTACTTTCTTATGATCCTAAGTGGAAAACTGTGTTCTACTGATCTTGCTGAAGTAACGCTACCAGAGGGAAATGTATACTTTCATGCTATTAAAAAACAAACGTGCCCTTCCAATTGTTTCTCTGTAATAAACAGAATTAATTTTGTATTTCCACAAACTACATTAGATCATTTTTAGCACAAAGAGGTGTGCCCTGGCAACTTGCCTATTGTTTCTGTAGTTATTTTTCCAGCCAACAAATGCTGCGGTCCAAGCTGTTTCTCTCTTTATAACTGGCTTTCTCCAGGCTGTACTAGCTTGCAGGAAGTGCGGTTGTGCACTCCAGACACATGATGTTTTGTAGAATCTACCTTTCCTTTCGGTAGTTCACTGTCTCAGCAACATTACACTTCATTTATTTAGACGTCTGCCACTCCAACATGTTTAACCATACTTCAACAAAGAAATGTTCTACAGCTCTAGCAAAACCATTTATTGAGCCAGCAACATCATCAATAACATTTACTAACCAGTGAAGAATGCTGCATTTTATAGATGCTCATTTCAAAGCACATCCTTAAAAGATGAACAGGAGAACAGGAGATTTTATTGCTATCTACAGAATACTACATCATCATTCTTAACAGCCATTGCTGTGTTCTGAACTTTTTTACAAAGTAGCATAGCAATGAGAACATCAGCATCAAAGCAAGGACAGTACTTTTTTCTCTTTTTTAAAAATGTAGTAGACATACCAGGGAGAGGAGTATTCTCCTGGAAAGGACCACACTCTAGGATTAGGCATTTCACAAAGTTAAGCGAGCAGAACTTCAGACTTGGAATTCTTATAGATTGCTTCTAAAACTTAACAGCCTATTCATTCTCAAAATTTTTCACAGCCAGACCAAAGCAGCTGAATAAGGTATTACAGAAGCTCTCAGAATTAAGTTGCCTAACACTTGCCGTTCTAAAAGATTTTTGCAATTTTTAAAGAAATTCTAATGCATTTATTAATCACAATGGGTCTTTGAAATTCAGCAAGAACTCGTCCCCAGGGCGAGAGGAATACTTTTTCTTTTTCCAACAGGAAATCACTAACATTTAGTTGAGTTACACACTATTGAAAAATATCACTTCCCTATTCCCTTGAGCACTCTTAGCATGCCAAAGTAATAACGACCAGGAAAATCCAAGACTAAAACTTGGCCTTGACACTCTCATAGTCAAAGCAGCTGAAGCTTGCAAGGTGTAACTACAGACTGCTTGTGTATTTGTATTAAGATAGAAGGGAGCAGACTTGAGGTTTGAGCAGGCAACCTTTCTTCTGGTGTCACTCTTTGTTCCCCAAGTACCTGGCTTCCACCCAAGCTTTTGTTAACAGAGGGGAGAGGAAGGCAAGGGTAGTTTTAGCTGGGATTTTAAAAACCCTACAAAACATTAACCTATCAGGTTGAAATAGATCGATGGCTTATGATAGCAGGACTCTCCAGAGCTGCAGCACACTATTCTATCACTTGAGCTAGCACTGTACCTAATGGCAGTACTTGGCTGCTATCCGCACATAAAACAGCATACGAAAATGGGCTGTTTTGCAGATGTTCATAGCTATTTGCAAGACCCCTGACCAGCTCTAATTCACACACTTCTCATATTATTCTCTTATTTTCTATCTGTTCTGCCTTCCCCCATCTCTTGCCAGAAGGAAACCGGGCCCACTCTCAGCTACTGTGTTTCACTTAATTAATTGCACCCTCCCCTCTTCCCCTTGTTCTTGCCTCTCTTCCCATGTTCTGTTATGATGCTGCATAGAACCTTAAATTGTCCCCTTTCCTCAGATAACATCCCATTCTTACATGATGCCCTTCCTCCTAATCTCCAAAAAGCCACCCTGTTTTCAAGTCATGATTCTTATTCCCTTTTCTTGCCTGGACAACAACTAGAGGAGCCCTAGGAACACGCGGGGGATTTTCTCTCTCTCTATCCCTGCATCTGGCCTTTCCCCATGCCTGCTCTAGAAAACCAATTGCAACCTTTGGTACTTCAGGAGGGAGCAGAGAGGCTGCTAGTAGAGAAAGCGAATGTATACAAGAACTCGGTAGCCAAATTCAGAAGGGATTTTAACTTGTATCTCTCAGCACACAGACAGCGCAGTTTTTTTAGAACAGACCAATCTGTGTCACTAGTCAGGCAGAAAATAACAGGCAAAACACTGACAGTGCATGACCCGTTTAAGGAAGCCCTGCTAAATTTCAAAAGGTAACAATATGTCCTCAAAATTATTGCAAGTATTTTAAGGTGAGCATAAACATAGAATTTTCTCTTCAGAAACAAATGAGCTACATTGGCACAATGAAAAGTTTCCACCCAAGAATTTAAAGGTTGACAAAGTCAAATACAGCTAAAGAGATTACAGACAGATCCTAACTGCAGACAGCATTACTGAAATAACCCATAATAAATACTCGGCAGAAAGAAGGTATTTGGGTGTATGACCAGAACAGGATCTGATTGGAAAAATTGTCTATGGAGATGAAAGTTAATTACCAAAGCTCGCTCCCTCATTAACAGCTTCACAGCAGTACAGTTCATCCAAAATAGAACAAACGACCCAGAATCTCTTTGTATAGTCTCCTCTTCTATCCCAAAAGCATGCAACTTCCAAACCACCACACTAACTCATTCACCTAGCACTTCCAGTTTTTCTTTCGTAGCTTTTGGTCAGCAAATCTTTCACTCAAAGTCTCAGCTGCACTTTGTGTCAGCTCCAGAAAGCACTTCCTTTTGGGTCTTTGAAAACCCTTCATGGGATTTAACTAGAAAAGACATATTGTTGTCTTTTCACAATTCTTTTACTTCAAAATAACAGTGAGGTGGAAAACACCATAGCCGGAAGACACCTGTCATGCACCAAAAGTAACACATACCAACTAGCAGCAGAAATGAACGAGCCTCAGAAAAAGAGAGTACATTACGTACATGCATAATCTTACACGCATACAGATAAAAATATATATTTACATAGTACAGTAATCATTCCTGTATGTATTTCCCTATTCCATTTTTAAACCTTTACATATACTTTGGGCCGTGTATGGCACTTAGTAACACCTTTGTCAAGATGAGACTTCATCCCTTGGTACCTCATTTGATCATTTACATCTTTACATAGTTAAGAAATGAGACAAAATAGAAAAGCTCCCTCTGCTACTTTCTAGGGGTTTTTTTGTACAGGTATAAATGATGTGTAGCATTTGCTCTTATTGAAAGGAAAATATGTTTCAGCCTACTTTATTTATCTTCCCATTTTTCTAGGGGTACCAGAATACTTTGCAGTGCCTTGACTTTCCATTTACTGGGGCAAAACAAATCAAAGGTAGCAACCTGTTTGGTGCTTTGTGAAAGCGCAGACAACATTTAAACTGAAGGAAAAGTGTTTACTTTCCATTGTTCTGCACCTTGTTTTGCAACTTCCTAAAATGCAATGGCAGGACAAATGGCAAAACAGATGGTAACATCCTCCGTTCTGACGGGGAACAGTTTTGCCTTCATATATGACTCTATATGGTGCAAAGTAAAGAAAAAAATCAATGGGATATTCTTGTCTGCAAGAAATGCACAGAGTAACTCAGAAATTAACACAAAACCATCTTCCTGCTTCCCGTGCCTTGGGCTAGTTTGGACTGGTCCCACAGACAACTTACGTTAGCTTTTTATGACTCTAAGGTCCAAGGCAGCAATTTGGCACACAACTACTGCATACAAGGTTCATCACACCCTTTTTTGGACAGATTTTACAAGAATGGTGAGCAAATGGAGTGGCACTGCACAAGCAGGCACTCCCCTGGGCTGGCGTCCTTCTCTTGACTGACCGCACTGAGGACAACATCTGTACTCAATGTCTATTGCAGAGGGCAGAATTACCTCTGGCCCTAGGAAAAGTTGTGTTGCACCGTAAGCCCAGAGCAGAACAGGTGGTGTTGCAAGGTTAATTGCTGATGGAGAGAAGTCATATATATGATCTGGACAGCTACAGCCCTTTAAGCTGGGTGTCTAACTTCCATGACAGCTTTACTCAAGTCACTGTTTACGTCACAACTTCCTGTGACTCAAGAGAGCCACGCCATCACCAGAGCCAACTACACTGTATATATGTTTTTCTTTACTACCTCACTCTCATTCAGGGGCATTACATTAAAGAGTAAATGAACAGAAGAAAGAACTAGCAGGCAGTTAAAGGCCCCCAAATGAGTCAGGAACAGTAAGAAGTATTAGAATTTAAAAAGCCTATGGCTTCCATTTGAAAATATTCCCGAAGACTTTGCAAGACATCTTCACCGTTTCTACCAATTTTACTCATAGGGTTGTTTCGTTTTCTTTTAGTTTTACTTCCTTTGCTTTATCAGAGAACCTCCCCGCCGACCCCACATGATTTCATAGTGCATAAGCATGTCTTAAAAAGTCGGGGGGGTTGTTTTGATGGTGCATTAACAGTTAACAAGCGGGCAATTACTTTTGGAATCTTGCATAAACACATCAAGAAAAACACGACACAGATGTAGATAAACAGATGAAATTCCAAATATAGCGACAAGCAATACTGGTGCTTTACCACCTTCTCTGAACTCTGAATGCTTTTTATCATGCCACAGGCAACAAATGTCAGTGAAAATCTGGTTGAATGTTTTCCGTCGTGCAGTGGATAAGTACAACCAGGCCATCAACTACTGGTGTTTCTCAAAACTCAATTTAACTACTGTTCAGAGTGCTTTAAGCATCATTCTTTGAATACTTGCATATATCTTGTATCAAGTCCTGCCACAGTGAAGCGATCTGTAGTGAAGGAATGGGAATAATTTTACACTGAAGAGTCACCAGCAAAGCACAGGAACAATGTCGGAAGCAGGGAGCAAAACCTGGGATACCACTATCCCACAATTATGTCCCCTTGCAAGGAGTTACCAAATCAGGTTCCCTCACGTGCTCTCTCCTGTCCTACTGGTCTTGCAATCTTTACTCAAAGATGGTCAAAGAGAAACCATGCCTACAGCTTTTGCTATAAAGAGATAGGACACAGGAGAGTATCTGAATTGTAGGCTCAGGTTTCTCACTTCCTTGATGAATGAAATGTAGCTATTTTCTGACTTTGATGAACAGAGACCATTTGATTACATGACAGTTGAAATAAGGGCGCTCTGAATAAAGCACAGATCTCTTCTAGGCATTGTTTATACCACTTTTTTACCCGAAATTTCTCACCAGTGCTTCTCCACATATGTTAACAAGCAGCGGAGCTTTCAGAAAACAAACCATCACGATGTGTATTAATTACACCACTGATGAAAAATCAGAATAACGCAGTGGCATAAGCCCCAAGTCTACAGGCACAATCCAAAATTGCCAGTAAAAACAGAAGCATTAAATCCTTCACTCGCAGCAGTTGCAGATACTGCAAAGAAAGCCCTAGCACAAGATGTGCCAGAGCAGTCACTGCCATGTTCTCCAAGGCCTCATGCACACTTACACAGAAAAACTGGATAACCTCTTTTTTTCCTGCTTCGGGAGGAGGAAGACTTGCTCTGACTGCAAAGCAGGATATGTAGTGATGAGACAGCATGCTACGAGTGAGTTACTCACCTTAACTTCATATCATTCAGCACATGGATATACCTCAGTGAGTCTGTACTGCCTAGAGCACTGCTTCTCAACCTTTTCAGATGACAGGCCATTTTAAAATGATCACAATTTCTTCCAAACTACCACACATCCTTATCACCGAACTTTTAAATAAAGGCAATGTCAAAATACCATCAGATAATTTATTAACTCTTTCATTCCAATCATTCTGTTACAAACCATTCAGTACTACTGTATACTGCGGTTTTATTTGTGAATTAACTAACATTAAAATTGACTCAGTATAATATGTTATGCCAAATTAGCTGCAATTACGAGACACTTACTCTAATTTTCTTTAATATAACTTTAGCGCAGGCAGTGTTGACAGGCAGAGAAACATAAATTTATATATATGTATTTGGTAACTCTATCTATGTATAGATTTAGCTATATCAATCCATATGAATAACAATTTTGTTTCTAAGAATAAAAAGAAATACAATTGGTTGAATTATTTCTACAGTGTATTTTTATACTTGAATATATTACTATTAGTTTTACAGATTTTTTTCTCAAGCTCTGATGGCAATCTTTGAATATTTTAGTAGGCGAATGGTTTTTGTTGTTTTTTTCTTCTTCTTCACATCACCACCATGAAACTGTCATTCCTACTTTAGAAAAAAAAAAAAAGTTTTCTAATAGTACCTAAAGTAAAAAATATATATATATGGTAATGATGATGGCTTTTTAAACCCACACTGCAACCTAAGATGAATTGAGGGGAATAGAGAAAGATATTTAAAAACACAACTGTGGCATTCAGGTAGACCAGGAATTACAGAGAAAAATTTTTCTCATCAAATTTGAATCCAAAACAATTTTTGACTCTCTAAATTTTCTATCGTACTTAAAATCTCTTCAAAACCTCTCTCCACGGTATTTGAATCTCCATTTTAAAAATAGCCTTAAGGCTGATTTTCATGCTACCTAAATTTAAACTTATAAACAGGCATAATCAAATGTTGGCTTTACAGAGACGGAGTAACAGGCATACGTCTCATCCTCAATCTGGGAAAAGGATATAATTCTTCCTTCTAGTAATTCATTTCAGAAAGATGCCTGTACACACTCGTATGTATGCACACACACAAAACGACATGCATAGGAAGAGGAGAGGGACTGTGCGTATACTGTACCCGTGCCAGTCACGTCACTTTTTATATCAGCGCCTATGCATAAATTTCCGTGTCTAAGTGCCCACAGTTTGGTTACTGACTTTAAAATGCAGAAAAAAATAACTTAGTAGCTCTTCAGCTACTTCCAGCTCTTCCAAAAAACTGTAGCACCAGTGAGAATTCATTTCAGTCAAGAAGATTGTGACATATCTGGAGAAAGCTCTATTTGCAATTGTTGGAATATCATTTGCTCTGACTGTGCCCGCTTCAAACATCAGAAAACAAAAGCTTATTTTCTATGCTCTTGCTTCTCACAAGCATATGAAGGCATGAAACCCCAAATGCTGTAGAATTATTTTCAGTGTCAATTTCTTGTTTATCACATTTTCCACCCTATCTATTTTTTAGTATCTGATAAGTCTCCCTGGGATCTAGATACATCTCTGATAAAGAGCTGTTTGACGACTGCATTCTCGACAAAGCTTTCTTACATATATTTTACCTATATGTAAATACACAAAAAAAGGCATAAAACATATTTACAAGTATAGGTGTCCCTGTTATTATATTCAAATACATAAAGTAAATGTATGTATGCACTGATATACATGCAGTGATACAATGGGATTTCCATAGGGAAATGTGAAAGTTATTGTTAAAATGTCTGTCATCCATGTAAGAGAAACAGAAATGAGCTGGGCATTAAATTTGCATACAGCCCCAAGCACAGAGGTTCCCCTATGTGTAGCGTTCTCCGGTTCTTGATGATGGGCATATCTGGTAGGAAGATTCTGTCAGGATGAGCTCAGGAAAAAACACCCCCAAGGAGATAATTTGAAGACATACTGAGAATTTGCCACAGTACGTGAAAATAAACATGAAATCCACTGCAAACTATGCACACTAAAAGTTACCACAAGCACTATGCCACACACCAGGGGATAATCTATTTCAGCTAATTAACACCCAGCCATACACTACACCGTTGGAAATGCCTGCCACTTAGGATTGATTTAGGTCTCACATTCCTTAAATAGACTCGGAAAGAAAAGGTCTTAAACATTAAGACAGGAAAAAAAAACAAAAGGGAAAATTAAAGTAGCTGTGAAATAAATAGGCTCAGATTCATTTGATGGTTTAGCTTTCTAGACAGTAACAGAATAATGTTAAGATATTATTACTGCTTTTATAACAAACACCAAAAGGTACAGCGCCCTTCTTGATTTTAACCCTGCTTTTGGCAAACTCAAAATAAATGCTAACAACCTGTGCTCCAAGTTACAATCAAGATTTTTTTTTTCTTTATAGGTATAACTACGTTAATAGATTATGCCTTTCATCAAGGCATAATGATGGTGGTTTAGGTAGAACTCCTCTCTTTTTAAAATTTAAGCAGAAAAGAGATACTAGAATGTATATGATTTTGTTTTAAAAATTTTATCACTAACATGCAAAAAATACCTTGAACTGAAATCACCTCGCATAAGAGAATGAAGTATTTCTCTTTCTCCTTTCCTTCTCACTTTCACCAACCCAATCCTCTCTTCCTTAGTTCTTGCTGGGAGAGACAGCATGATGCCGCTTCAGAACATCTACATTCTTAACACACAGATGAAGGAAGTAACAGCATACTGTATCAAAATTAGGACACGAAAGCACATCTCCAAATGTTCACAGCTACACATCATATTAAATATCTTTACTGCCCTTGAATAGTAATTGAAGTTATTCCAAAGATCTTAAACGCTTTCGCATTGGCATGCTAACTTAACTGTAGTTACCTTATGGTCAGCTCACAGATACTACTGAAGGGAGGAAAAAAAAAAGATATGGCTAAAAATAAAATCCGCTGAAGATTATTACTCACCTACCCACAAGAAGTTGAAAGTAAACACGTAAACCAAAGAGTATGTTAACTCAGTAATACTATTAGGTAAGATCAAGATGGATCACAGAAGGAAAACTGAAGCAGTTTCTGCAGTGCGTTCGTGGGGTGTGCTCAGCTGGGCTTGACTTTTCTCACATCCCAGTGCTCAAGACAGTTGCCCTCTGCAGAGGAACAGCTAGAGTTTGAGCCAGCAACTGCCAAGTCCCCAAGCATCTCAGTTGGGTTCAGCAACTGCACACACAAGATCCGAAACCGTGATTGCTGTCCTGCCAACAGTGCAGACAGGCAGGGAGCTTGGGCTTGATGGCGACCTTGAGCCCCAAGCAAACATGACAGAAAAACATATACAAGGACACTAAAGATAGAGGGGAACAGGAATATAATATGAGAATGTGAATGAAATCTAAATTCAAACAACGAGAAAGGATATCTTCCAGTATAGATATGCAACCACCACACTGAAAATCAATTCCCTTCATCCAAAATGGCAAGTTTCAGAGTTCAGTAAGATGAACTATTAAAATTACCACCAAAGCAGCAACTTGTGGAAAGCCCTGGACAGGTTATAACAGCTTACTCAGCAAAAGTCCTTGGGAAGCTGTCCCCAAGTACCAGATACCTGAACATACGGGTGCAGGGACTTAACTATGCAACTTCCACACTGCAAAGGAATCCTTTCCCAATAGTAACGGCAAGCAACACCCAGCTGAAACCTGACAGAGGCAAGGGATTTAGCTGTTTGGACAACGCCTAAGCAATGTGTACTGCATGGACTCTGTTCTCCAAAACCACTACCATAGCAAGCAGGCATTGTTTGTGACAGTCAGGTGAATACACTGTAGGAATACTCCCAGAGACAAGCACCCAGACTCCACCTATTTCCCAAGTGCCTCTGAAGGTCTAACATGAGTCAGAAGGAAACACGAGACATTATGCTTTCGTCCAGCAAATTTAGTCCATTAGAATTTGGGCCAAGGTGAATTGCCCGAGACTGGGCAGGGACCGAACTTGGACCTCCTGGGCCCATGCTTAGTACCACCACCAGACAGCCCTTCCTTTTCAGTACCAGCTGTCTTTCACTTCACCTCCTTCTTTATCTGTAGTTCCTAACAGCTATTGACATTTTCTTTTGCCAGAAAATCTGTTACTACATCATAAGTGGCCTGAGAAAAGAATATGGGCAACAGAGTCCTTGTCATTTGGTTGGTTACAGCTAGTAATGGGGAGAGAAAAGCAGAGCTTGCTATAAGTAACTAGGACAAAGGGGAACTGTTAGTTTTTTATTCCTACTGTAGGAGGGAAAACTAAATTGAACTTTCTACTGGAAGGATCATTTGTCTGTCGAATAAAAGATAGGTAATAGAAGGATGGCTCACCTAATATATTTAAAGAAGCAAGGGTTAGAACTATAAAAAGCAATTTTGAAAAGGCTGTTCTGCTAATTATCATTTCATTAACCATGATTATGCTTAATATTAAATTACTTAAGGTACAGACTTATTTCTTTTTCTGCAAGCGAATATGTCAGTGGTACAGAAGGAAAGTTGGGTAGCAGATTCATTGACTAGTGGCAGAAATTAATACATTTTATCTCAGAGCAAAATGATTACTGTGGTCTAGGAGCAGAAGGACAGGAAAATTTTAACACGGTAGTACTGTTGACTGGTATACTTGAGGACTTCCGATTAGAATAAAAACCAGTGAGTAACTGCCAAAAGATTTTAAAATGGTAACATTTAAGGTTTACTAATTAGAGTACGAAGGATTTGCTCAGGAAAAAAGAAAAGAACTTTAAGATTTCTTTGTTGGAATTGCATCTTGGGACCCTCCACACTGATTCTAACTTCTTCACAAACACAGGAGACTAACTGCTGGAAATAGGATAGGAGTGATGCAAGAAAGGTCCTTCACGAATTGTAACTACATGTGAGAACTGTGAGGTTTCCCAACAACACTGTTTTTTGTTTTCTAAATGGCTGAATATTTTACATTAGGGGTTGTTACTAGATTTCTCACTACAGATGGGTGAAAAATCTGATGACTTTCCTTTTCTGGAGGCATGAATAACTTGAAAAGGTCCAGCTACTTCAGAAAGCCAAAAGCCAAAAACTGCGCAGCCTAAGTTTACATTCCACTCTAAAATATCACCATATTAAGATCAGAGATTTAGGATCACAATTGGCTGTAATTTTCTTTAACTCTCTTTTAAGAAATGTTTTTTCTTTTATATCACAAGTTGAGGCACTAGATTACTAACACCAGAAAATGAAAATTCTTGACTAGCCAGGAAAACACCTTACAAGTGATAGAAATGCAGATACAGGTGGTCATCTAGCCATAGCTCTACTGATGTCAGGAATCTAGAAATCAGTGCATTCTAAATCTCATCAGCACTGATTTTAAACTAATTGAAGGTGCCATTACTAAAAATAAAGTCCTTTCCCTCCTAAGAGGCTAAAGGAATAGTTACCAGCACTCTGTCCCAGTTCACTGGTCTCAGCTACAAAATATCTGGAACTTTATCTAAAAGTGATATAAACTAGGGGAAAATTCAATAACGTTAAATCTGATGTAAAACTAGCCTAATGAGAACAGAATCTGGCTTCAGTTTTTTCACATCATATCACAAAGTAATACCAGTAATCTCCTAAAACAGTACTCCAATAATGTTTATCCGTGTCAGATTTCAAAAAGAAAAATACATTAAAAGGAGGACCACAATACTCAGTGTCTGCTTCATGAAAGCTTGTGATTGCATTCCAGTTTTTTCCTTTGAAAATTTGATCTTGTGTCTTGACAGTGACAAATCACTGGTTCTTTGCTCAGTGGACCTTCCTGATAATAGAAGATATTCTTCCCCAAGAGAAGGAATATTTCAGGTAAACACATTCACATGGACTGAAGCCTGCCCTTTACTGAAAAAGAGTCTGATCTAATTGCTTGAATGTCATCATAGGACAGAACATCTTAAAATAGATTACCAGGTAAATTTTAAATGACTTCAAACACTAAAAATGCTTCTTTTTCTTAAAATTCTTTTCATGGTATGTGTGATATAGAAGTTTTACATCACCCTAATGCCCCAGGCATGGTGAGAGCTAACTAGCATCCATATACTGAACAATTCTTGAAAAATAATGAGTTCGCTTTAAAAAATAGAAAGAGAAAACAGGGTAGAAATCCAGAATGGAACTACAGCAATTTCAGCATTATAGCAGTTTTAGCATAAGTTTATCACGAGATATTGTTTTATTCCTTCTCTTGATATTTTCTTTTAAGTTTAAAGGAAGCTACAGTAGCGGCATATAGCTGTATTCCTCTGCAATCTTTCTACCACAGAGCCCAACGGATTTCTACCTACTGCTATCTAACTATGAAAAGTCGAAACACATCCTCCTTCAAGACAAGCACTTAAATATTTTTCCGTCGCGTTTTCTGTCATGTTGAGAATAGAAATATAGAGAAAGGAACATAGAGAAGAAACATTACTAGCCATGTCTGTACATAGCTATTTCTTGTTATGCAACTTGGCAACCACGTATGATCTCTGTATAAAATAGCCGGCATAAAAACACGCATCATTGTGAGGACATAACAGGAGGCTTAAAAAAAACGAAATGTTCCTAAAACAAGATATTGTATCCCGAGAGAGAAAAGCTGCCTTCCCTCCCGCTGAATCTTTTCCTTCCCCTTTCTCCGAGCACCTGCTCGTGTTTGATGGAGCTCAGGCACCAGGAGCACCCTCGGGGGCTCCTCTTCCCCAGGGGACCCCGTGCTGCAGGATGCCTCCCTTCTCTCACTAGTTAACACGCGCGCATTTGCTATGAGCCCCAGAGGCCTTTCTAACTTGGCTACCGACACTACAAATTGAAGCAGGGCCTTCAAAAACAAGCCAGCTCCTCTTGCTAATCATGCTGCGCTTGCCCAGGCAAAACAACTGAAAAAAAAAAAAAAAACATCCTTGTTTTTTTTTTTAATGGCTGCATTCCTTTAACGATTTGAAAGACAAGGAGATTCACTTTTTATAAAAATCACCAAAGAGCAGCGATGTGTGTGCGTGTTGGGGGGCAACTCTATCTGTGCCTCTTTATGACAAAAATGCATTCTGCTCTAGCAAACAAAACAGAAAAAAAGAAAGGCTGGAAACTCTGAGGGTCTGATCAGTTTGAAAGGCTGATAGTCCTGATTTTTTTCCTTTTGCTGCTACAGTGATTCAAAGGTTACTTCCCTCCCCCCTGCATCTCACTCTGAGTGTTTTAACATACAACCAAACATTCAGATGATGCAGTTAAAAACCAGTTTGTTCACAGGAGGCTCTCAAATGTACAGTGCTCCCTTCTCCACCACTCCAGCTCAGCACACCGAGAACAAAAATGAACCTGTACATTAATAACAGCTTTGTATGATCGTTTTAAACCTACTTAGTGAATTTGAGCAAAGCTAAATACAGTCTTAGCCAATACACAAATAAGCAACAGAAAATGTATGTGCATATTAGGTCTACTTTTAATGGCAAGTTACAGGAATGTAGCTATCCTTCTCAGCGCTCTACTGTCAGATAAGGAAACAGAGCAAATGTCAACATTTTTATTCAGTGTGCCATGATCACGGATTAGGATGATAACCCGATCTTCTTTGGCTAAGAGAATAACAAATCTAGAGACATTCTCCATTAAGCGACAGAACAGCAACTGCCAAAGAAAAACTCCCAGGTTAAGGGACGGCACACTGCTGCTGGGCTGCGCACACCGAAGCGGTGACAATAGCAGGCACGTACTGAGCCACAAGTTACAAAGCCACAAACTCTAAAGATAACTTGCAGGATTATTTTCTATCTGAAAATTCCTGCTTTTAAAAGTAAAACCTATATTACATCTGCTGCTACTGCATACTTCAAAAAGTTGAATAAGCACATAAAAACACCACTAGCAAAGAGTGATCAGCCCGTAGCGATAACGAGCGCTCTGAGAAAGCCTGACCGTGCGCTATCGCGATTGCGGTGAAACTCAGGCAGCAGTGAGTCAGTAGAGAGCAACTCAGAGGATAGCTGCTGACTTGAATAAGCACTGGATCAAGGCCACAGTGAAAAGGAGGAACAGCAGAAAAGAAAAAAAAAAACCACCACAAAAAAAGGGTCTTAGAGTTTGTTTACAATCACAGAGTCTACCTTACTGATGAGCTGAAAGAGATCAAGTATCACGCAGTTTACAGAACAGAGAAGAAAATGTTATATATAATTGCAGAATTACACACATGTATTAATTCCTGATGGACAGTCTGCTAAAACAAATAGTTGCAAGGTACCTTCGAGAATCCTCACTAGTGTTCAGTTGTGCCTCTCCTCTACCAGTTCCAAAGAAAAAAAAAAGGATATATCTTAAGAGAGAAGTGAATCACAAGGCCAAACAACTCAATGCGTAATCTTTAGGCTACTGTTTTAAGATCACAGATTGTCATCAAAGTCTGGAAATTATGCAAATAATACTAGCTACATTTAGAGGTCTACACAAGTAAAGACTTCCCGACCTAAATAGTAATTGTGTCTCAGAAAAGGCAGGGTTTTTTTTGTGATGCAAGGGTGCTACCTACAGGTTTTAGCGGAGAATGACATTCAGGGAAGATCAGGAAAAAAAAAAATCCTATTTTAATGGGAAAATAACACAGCATTAACATCACCAATAAATTAAATCCTTATTAACTTCAAGGTAAAGAACGTATGTTCTACCGACAAAACAAATTTTTAAACCAACACTCTCGAAGATTTTTGGTTAATCCAATTTAACTCTTAAGTCTTAGAACGGTGCTAATTTTTTAAAAATCTATGTTTAAACTATTTCTTGTGTCATTAAGAACATGCTCTTTTTAAATCAACAACAAGAAAATAACACCTAACTCCTTCTGACACACATTTTAGAAATTAAGTTGACAAATAATTTTGGCCCTAACTATTTAAAGACCATAATTCAGTGCATGCATTTGTAAATCATTAAGTTTCTGGGAAGAAATATTTGTACCCCATAAAAATATTTCCATCCTGTATCTACTAAAATACTCCACAGTCCAATTGCATGGAGAGCTACTTGCAACAGATTAAATATAACGGTATTTCCAATATTTTTAAGATTATGAAGAGATGCTTGGAAAGCTTCAGGAATTTATGTGCAAGCTTTTTCTTCCCTGCATCTTTCTTTCTCCATCCTGGTCAGATATAACAAATACTTTTGGCATACCTGTAAATTGACTCTTGGGGACAGCCTTACTGAATAGAACTTAACATGACTTGAATTTGGTGGAACAGGCTCAGATTGTTAAGTCTTCAAACCAGGCACCATGTGATGAGCCCAGGATACTGAAGATGCTACCTCAGTGCAACCAATAAATAATAATAGCAGCAGTAGTAGCAGCAACGGCATTTTCTTGCAGTTAATGAACAACTAAGATTCAGACAAGCCATGCAGTATAAGTACATTCTGGGGTTTTTTAAATTTATTTTTTATTTTTTTTAAACAAAATAGTGACTTTTTTTAACATCTCCCCAGGTAATACAAAAATAGAAAAAAGATAAAAATTAAATACATTTTATATTGTATTATACAGTAATAACTGATAATTTATTTTTTCTTCCAGATATAGAGTTCAGCACTTTTGTATTTAAAGGCCGTATTTTTATATGCATAGCGACAAAAGGACATCAACCTGTCAAAAGTACAATTACATATTTTAATATCACTATGAAAGAGGGTATTTTAAAATGAGTTATTTTTGTGTCCATTTGTCCGACTCCTGAACACCTTTCACCGACTACATGCGAAGATATGCTTCTATTTGCATTAACTAATTACGGAATTTAAAATTAGTAATCCAATGAGCTGAAAAATGCTCTTTTTTTTTTTTTTTTTTAACAGTCCTAGTTGTATAGCGTACATAGATTCAAGCACATTTCTGAAATAGTCAGGATATAATTAATAACTAATTTCAGCTTAGCTAGGAAAAAAAAAGAAATCAAGAAATCAGGTTCAATTAAAAAACTGAATCTCAGAAAAAAAAATTAGTACTGATGTAAGACATATTATGAAATAAAAAGTATTCAGCAATGATAAATAACTTTATTGCTTCACTCTTAGGTATGAGCAGGATACATAAAAATACATTTTAGGGGCAAAATATTTTGATCCTACTAGTACTGTAACTGATTTTTAAACTCAAGCAATCTAAAAAATTCAATTATTCACAGTTTTCAGATGAAATTTCAAGGATAGTTTTTCCAAAGATTATCAGCTTTTTTTTTCTCATTTGTAGAAACTGAGGGGAAAATTGTTTATGTTATTTTAATGACGTTCTCCTATATATAATAATATAATTACATCACAATTAAATGAGCTCAATTCTATTTTAATTAAGGCGATAATCCTGAATCATTCTTTTTAATAGAAATGTCTCACTATAATTAAACTGTTCAAAGGACGCCGTGATGAATGTTGAAGAGAGAACCACATAAGCTGTAACAGTATATTCATAACAAATTTGCTCTGAAATTAATATTTAATACATTTAAAAATACTTTATGCCCCCTATACAGTTGTCTGTAAATTATTTTAAGCTGCCTTTCCCACTGACTGAACTTATTCATATTTTATTTAGCTCTCTCGATTTTTAATTGCATCACAAGGCTCTGTGAGCACACTTAGTGGTAACACTCACAGGTTGCTAGAGAAACATTAATGAAAAGAAAAGTTCCTACTAGTAGTTTCATTAGGCAATCTAAATTTTAAATCATATGCCCATTTCTTTTCATTAATTACTCGTCTGAGATAAACTAATGCATCAACATGGAATCTCATTTTAAGATGTAAAGATTTTTTTTCAGATTTTCTAAATGCATTACCAATATATTGAACTTTTCATACAAATGAGGATGGCACATGACAACACCACCCCTATGTTATAGGGGAAGAAAACAATAGCCTGTTGCTTACTGTAAAAATATTTCTGATAAAAAAAATACTGATCAGCCACATGCAAATATTCTTTATTTTGCTGAATACAAATGAACTTGTAAAGCTTAACTGCCGCTCTACAAATCACAACTGACTTTAAACGTGAAAGAATTCTAGTTAAATGTTTTTACCTTCTTGTACTGCCTGTGTGTTCTAGCATTCATTCCTTCTGTGAATTGCTGTAACATTATGTTGCACAAAGTTTCTATCAGGAAAACTACCGTCACTTTCTTCTTTGTACTTTTTCCCTGAAATGTTCATAAAGTTGTTCAAAACACCACTCAAAACTTAAAAAATAAAATAAAAACACTTCCTTTATGAAAGCTCGATGGCCTTTGGCACCACTCACTATTTAGAAACCCATAAAAGAATAGATAACAAATATATGACTCACAAATTATCAATTATGAAAAATAATCTGAGGTAGAATGCTACACTAATGCAAAAAGATGGATTACTTGTCATAAACCAATAAAGCTTTTGTTTGTGAATCCAATATCTCATTTCTTTCCTTCAGGTTGGGAAACTTAAAAATGATTTTTAAACTGCATTAACTTTAAAAAAAAAAAAAACGCACGTATCATAAAGGTGAACACTGAGATTACCCCCAGAAAGAATCTGCCTTTTTTTAACCCATTTATGTTTTAGATTCAGCTATCAGTTCTAAAAATGAAGTCAGCAGGGACGAGATTCATCACAAAGCAACTAGACAGGCTGGTACTTCAGCGGTGCACGGGGGTGCTGGTTCTACCACCCAGACCTTACTGCGATCCCAAAGAAGTGCCATATTTGTCACTGCAAGGCAGACAACAGAATTTAATTAGTCTATAACAACATTTTAGAGCACAGACAGCTTGTTTCAAAGCGCTCCTCAGTCCTTCTATTAGGATTCTTCAGGGTTTGGGGTTTATATCTTGCTCCCTGTAATCTGGGGATGGGGAACAGTTAGGGTTTTTAATAGACGAGGTTAGGTAAAGGGGAGATGTCTAGAAAATTAAATGGATATCAGCCTAGGAATACTACAGCGCAGTGTCATAAGCTGTCGAGGGGTTACCTGCAAAAAAGCCCTGACCGGTGATGCAGTAGAGAATTCATTACATTCTCTGACTGGCAAATGATAGGATTGCTCAAATATCAGGAGATAAAGCAAGAAGAGCTTTATTTCCATCCTGAAATCACAAACCCCCTGCTCAGTCTGCTCATCCTTTCGCCTTCTCTGCAAACTGTGGTACCAGCGCTCGCAGCACAATGTGATGAAAAAAATAGCAGCAGGAACGCTACTGATGTACGGATATACAAGAATAGCCACGATGACGCTTAGTTCTAGCTTAATTTGTGATCATCGTTTCACAAATGACTTTTGCTTTGCATGCTTCAGAATTTACAGTCATCTTTGGCTAACTAATTTTGGTCTGATCAAGTCAAGATACCTGATTTTTAAGTACCGTCAGCTACAGTTCGCACCTATCTTGCATTGTGAGAAACAGTTGAATGATTTAATTAAAATAATTCAATTTAAATTAGGCATATTAGACATTCTAAGTAAAGGAGCAGAAGGGTGAGTTCAGCGAACCGGAGGCAATGAAGCATACTAACCAGAGATCCCCAGGTTCAGATCCTGGGGTCAGATATTCACTGCCTGCTCTCAGCTTCAGTTGGGAGCGTGCCTGGAGGTGGCTTTCTCTGCTTTTGGGAGAACGGAGGCGCGGGGCTGTGTGTTGGGGGGGGGGGGGGGGGATTAACTACATTGTCACTCAGTAATGACAGCTGCCAGCTGATTAGAAATCACATTAAGTTCTTAACTTCAACTTCGCTAATCAGTAAGATCAAACTCCTATAACTGGCTTGAATTTTTTATTTCTATTAAAAAAAAAAAGAAAGAAGAGAGACGATACGAGAGAAGCAGGTTGCACATTTCCTACCTAATCAGAGTGTAAGGGAGCGAACAAGGACACAACTATAAAAATGAACTCTGATCAAATAAAATACCGTGATTGATTTAAACCAGCTTCATCAGCACCATTTGCAAGGGCTTAGTTCTCCGAGGCATACAGGACAAGGGTTTTAAACAATTAATATTATTATTTTTTCCTATCAAATGTTAGCAATTAAGAATCAACCTATAAAAGGAAAATCTTATTTGAGCATTTTGACATGTTCTTCAAGAAAGTGGAATAGGAGAAGAACAAGGCTGTTGTATTTATTGTAAAAAGGGAAAAAACAAATCTTGCAACAAATGATCTGAGTAGTCTTTAGGGTAATCGTTCACTGGGTAGGCGGTTAGTCAAGGCAATATTCACATTTACTTTCAGGAAACTTCTAATTTTGCCATACTCACCATACAGACCGAAGCCTTTCTTCTTCAGTAGTACTTTTAATTTAAGTAAACTCAAAACAGATGCTTAATGCTGAGGCTGTAATGAAAATATTTCCTTTACAACCTATGACTCTGATAAGGCTGCTTTCGGAAATATAATGGTTACACATCCCTTTTATGGCTTTAACAAACCCTTATTTTCTGTCTTCTATTCTATACAATGTAGACTCTATTTGCACCCATTCAGTACTAAATTACAGATAAAGTTACAGCAAATTTGTTTTCTCAAAAAAGCAGTGAGGCCTAATATCCCCTGAGTAATAACGGCCTTGTCTTTCATTCAGAAGCAGAACTGGAATAATTTTCTCTCAGAAACAAACGCTTCTTCTAGTGACAATAGACCTGTTCTTAAAATTGTGAATGGGGGGCAGCTCAATTTGCAGGTGTTCAGGGAGAAAGGTAAGAGGGCATTTGACCCAGGCGGACAACTCTTGCTGTGGTAGGTAACTTCAGTATACGCTATCATTCTAGTAGACTGGCTGCCAGACTTTTCAACTCTGAATAAGTGGGAAAATAATGCTCAGGTGAATCAATAATTTACAGAGATGTATCCTGCTCATTCTGATGGAATCCAGATAACCTAATAAAAACCTCGAGCAGCTCTGGAACAAAAGCAAAAATGTCTTAAGAGGTCAAAACACACACACACCCCTCCCCTCACCCCCACCCCCAATGATTCTTGCCTCAGAAAGAAATACTTCTATCAGTGTTTTGAAGTTACTTTCCAAATGCTTTAGCTAATAGACTGTGATGAATAAATACTTTTAATGTGTTTCATTGGAGCTGCACGAGGGAATATTAATATCCAATATTCAAAACACTGTTCAGATTGATTTCAAGTTGAAACGCTATGAACACATTGACAGGAGACAGAACGCTCAAAATACAGAAGTTACAACACGCTCCAGAAAGGTTTCATTAGTTACCTCTTCTTTAAAATAGATCCCTAACATGATTCAGCGTTTACCTGTTACAATATTACAACATCATTCCTTAAAGGTGAAAATAAAACATTTAGGGACCTAGTGTTGAGCGCTGTTAATGTGGCCTTGCGCTGTTAATCATTATCTCGGGAAAATTACATTGTGTTTTATATACTAATACTATGACATTTTTATTAACTCATAATCCCTCTGCTAACAGTGGTGCTTTAAGCAAGTAATAATTAAGATGGCAGCAAATATTACAAATATCCACTCTTAAATTCATCAGTCATGTTAAAGGTCTACTTTATCTTCTAGCACTAGACCTTCTTCAAGGAAAAACAGTAAAAATACTGAATTTAAAACAGAAAATAGTCATTCTTGCTTTATTAAATGAATGCTTAAATAATCCTTAGCAGTATCCCTTACAGTATTGATCACACATCTTCAAAAGCGTTAGCTAACTTCAATTACTAAAAATACCTTTTTCCTGGAGATTTAAGAATTTGTCACTGGGAAATAGAGTTCCAAATGCATTTACTTCTGCCTTCTGGTCTGAGATAAGGAAGAGATTTTTCTGCTTTTTTATAAATGAGAACCATAAAAAAGGTTCCTCAGGACAGAGGGAGAAAAAATAAAAATTTCATACAAGCTGACACTATTAAGACGAGAATAATACAGAAAGGAGTATCTCAGACTAAACATACACACCCCACACATTTATACTCCGCAAACTTAAAGAATAACATGAAATAAAAGGACATAGCAAACACCCATGCATTAGCACTACCGGTGCTACTGTTAAAGATTTATCTTCAGCTTTGCATGTTTACCCCTCAAGTTATGACTCACAAGAGATGTACTGAGTGTAGACGATCACAGATATGTAGTAACATTGGCTTGAGTTTATTTTTTCAGTCATAGCTTTCCCAAATATACAGTATCATTTCCTGTACTGATGAATGCAAAATATATATGCAGTGTATCAAAACAATTCATTTTATTCGTATTTCTTTGCTAGCCGTTTTTTTTTTTTTTAATGGGGTTACGAAGCGTCCATCTCTGCTCAATAATGAGCAGCGTCTACCTAAGGAGGCCAGTCAATTAGAACTGGCATACAGGCACGCCTAACCACAGCTACTATACAGCTCGAGAGAGAAAAATCATGTCTGCCGTTCAGTCAGTACTGCACACTAATTGCCCAAGAAGTTCCAGTCACATAAGACCAGTTTTAACGGATAACACTGCAGTGCTAACAACAGCCGGGCAAGCAGTGGTCAATCTCAAATAAACATGACTAAATTATGCCAATTTCTGCTTTTTCAAAATAGCAAGAGTCTTTTTATAGTATTTGTATCTCTGGAAAGCAGTTGGTATTTTGCAACTTCAGAGCAACAGTAATTCTGCTGATGTTATTCATGGCAATGTACAAAATCCAAAGATTTGCCATGCCGTTGCAACTCTATTCAGTATCAGGTGCAGCCATTTGGATTAGAGTTATTAGTTCTTCTTTCTCTTCAGTAACAATTCTGATGACAAACTTAGTCATTTCCACTGAATAAGTGATAACACGTGGATTATTTTGACTCAGCTATTAATCTGGAATAAATAAAATCCACCAGTGAAACCAAAATAAATTATGCTTTCGCTGGATCTTCTCTAGTACGAGTTACAAACAGATTTTGGGATATAAGCCCCTATTAATTTTGTTTTAAAACTTATCTAGCTAAACAAAACTAATAAAATGGTTGTTTATATCAAATCAGTGGCTATGACGTTTCCAGGCATTTTGTTTCAAGGTCAAATGCAATTCTGCCTTCCTGCAGAAGGTAAATCACTCAAGCATGACACTTGGTAAAAATCTAACATTCCCCTGTAGTCTGGAAGAGCAGTTTCACGTACCAAAAAACGACTTAAACAACACTGTTTGGTGCAATGATACTTAACTGAAAGGATCTTTAAGGCAGTTTTTCCTGCTCTTTATTTTGCTGTGACCAGGATAAAAGGGAAGCGTGCAAGACAGGCCACTGTAAACCAAAGTTTTCGCCATTGCCCAAACTTTACCAGTAACACAGCGAAGGCAATGCTAGGACTTTCCTCATACCTTTGCTATCGTCGGTATGGCCCTTAATTAAGAAATTTGAAAGCAAGCATTCTCCCCGGACTGTAATCTGCTCAATGAAGCTGTGTCACCAAGAGCTGCAGCTGCTGCCTAGGGTCAAGACCCAAGAACGTCTAAGGGTCTCAAAGTGGAAAGGGGGAAAACTATGTGGATGGGTAGTTCAGAGAGGCATCAAGGTAACCCTTTTTATACAGGAATAGGCTTAACCTTAGTTCTTCAGGTATGAGAAACAGCCTGTGGGCAAACAACGCTTAACTTGACTATACTACAAAATAAAGATTATGCTACTAATGTACTGAATAACTCATGCCTACTTTAAAAGAATAAATGAAAAAATCCAGCACTTTTGAGCTTCATAAGTAAGTATCGCTCTGTAACATCGTGCTTCAGTGGTTTGTCCACTTGACACAAACGCACACATCATGCCAAGCAAAGGACAACCACTGCTTTTTTTCCCAGCATTTTATCAGAAAGAAGTTACTCTAATTGTGAAAAAAGAAGCTTTCTTAGTTTAGGCATAACTGTCCAGTTGCTTCATAGCACTTTCCCACATAAATTTTATTGCAGTTCAGGTGAAAGTGAGTCTTACTGTACGCAAAGCGCACCTTATGCTGCAGAGGAAGGCAGAATGGCCACAAGGAAGGGAACAGCAGAACGACACCTGCCATTTTCTGAATGCAAGAAGCTACAAGGAGCTGATCAGCTACCAACACCATCATGAAGCACAGTTTCAGATCTGAAAGAGAGCGGGCTGGTGAAGAATGTCTCATACATGCCTTTTTTCACTCCAATTTCCTACTGTCCCAAGAGATACAGGGAATAGATTAATCATTCATTCTTCATGCCAGTTCTGCTAGTTTTGGGGATCATACAGCACAAGCAGCACCACCTATCACCACTCTCCTGCTACTGCCAAAGTGGGAAGCAAGTCTCCAAGCTCCCTCTGGCCCAACCTCACCGTTTCTGGAATGGGAAGCATGCAAACATCTCTCTCTTGCCAAAAATGCAGGATGGAACTGCACAGCAGATTGTACCATATTAGGTATATGCTGTGAAACTTCCTGGGTAACTTTTGCTGTGATTACTTAAGGTATTTTTTGAGACTTTATTTACACCACCAATAAAACCAATTACATACAGCATGTGCTACAATCATGGTTTTATCGCGCTAGCAGAAATAAAACATGTTTTAAGCCTTTTTTCTGATTAATAGTCTGGATTCCAGTTTCTACAACCAAGATTCAAATTATAAAATGGAGTGTTAAAGATAAGCAGGATAAACATTTTAATTATGTATATTTGAAACATTACAAAGTTACCCTAAGTGTTTTCACTCAAGTAAAATTCAATATATTGAAAAGTAATTCTTTTTTTCTGAATTTGTCCCTTCAGTCATTGTAGCTTATAGTATCACCTAACATCTACATACCTATTACACAAGCAACTTCAATACAGAGACAAGCACACTTAAGACTCATTAAGAAGGATTAAGAAGAAATTGGTAACTTCATTTCTGTCTTTTTAACCTTCTTGCATGTCTTATTTCCAAAAGCTTTGAAATGCTGCTTCTCTATTGGATTTTCCTTAGATGGCTTTTCTCATGAGCATACAATGGATCTGGTTATTATTGCCTTTTTCTCTGCTACACTGAAACTTTTCACAAAACAATAGCGTGTATTCACTACTGAATGTTCCAGTAAAATCAGAATTGCCCATAATCCTGCTTCAAGCCGGACTACTGTAACACTTACTGCTGCTACAATAAAAAGAAAGCAAAACACTCGCTTTGTAATACAGTTTTATGTGTTGGTTCTCATATGACTCAACTAAAAAAGGATGAAAAAGTATGATATTTTATAATCCACCCACATATACTATTTAAATAATCAAAGTTTAAATGGCCATTTCCTGCAGGGACTGTGAAACAGAAACTCACGGAACCCACCGCTGGCAAGGTACAGAACTACTTTCTCTTTAGGATACCGTTACTAAATAATTATCCAGATTTAATATCATTGCAGTTTTGGAAGAGTTCCGACAGTAATGTTTTTTATTCAGGAGACTTTTGAACACTCAGTAGGACAGTATAACCAGGAATACATCACGCTTGCTTGTGATGCCTCTCTTGCCCAGGCACAACCCTCCGGCACCCCGGTCTTCCAAGAACACTGAGCAAGTGGCACCTCAGCAGCACTGGGCAGCTGGGGACCTCCGAGTAGCAGAGAGACTCCACAGCTCCATGCTCATTACCCCCCCCCCCCACCATCTTCAGCAATAGGAGGCAGGGGGACACTGGGGATAGCTAAATCCAAGCTATATTTTTGCCATTACTACTATGGAGCAGCTGGTGGTCCGGTACTTCCAAAGGGTCAGAATAAGGAGAGATCAATGGTAACAAAACTATGTTTGTCCCTCCTTCTCCTCATTTACACTAAGTGCAGCTAAAGGCCAATAAAAGTCTATCCTCTTTTACTTCTCAGGCGGTCTATCTATCCGAGAAATGAATTCTCTTCATTTACCTATGATAAAGTACTTTTGTTGGTGTGACTTATGCTAAAATAAACACTTTAAATCCAGCTTATCACAAATTACACTAGCTTCTTCTTTTCTCTGATATTGTCTGAGTGTTGGACTGCTAATGACACATCACTAATTTTCTGTCTATTGCCATAGACCATTGGGACCTATAAATTTTTATTTAGCATTACTTGTATCAAACCAAGCCACTTGCATTTTCCCTTACTTATAATCCTGCATATGTGTATGAATCAAAGTGTCCTAATCACTTATGAAAGCAACATCAAACCAAGGGGCTGCAGTACTGAAAACTTACTCCAGAACCAAGATTAAAACTCTAAAAATTCTGCTATGTAGATTTGTACTCAAGTTTCTGCCTTACATTCTCAAGACTTAAGAGAAAAATTAAAGTTCATTTTTAGAATTTTTTGGATAACACTCAGTGTAGGATGGCAAATAATATTTTTCTTAATTTTAATAATTTTTGATCAGTCGTATTTTGGTGCATCAGAGCTTTTGGATTAGGAACCTTTTTTTGTTCCCTATAGTAACATGTAAAAAGCTTTGATAAGCAAGTACTTTCAGTACAAAGTTGCTAATTCGCTAAACAGTGAGAAAAGGAAACCAGGTGGGAAGAAGGGTCTGGCAGGCAAGGGATTAGCTTAAGGCTTGGGATACCAATGGTCTGTTCTGCCATATATTTCCTGTTCTGATCAGACACAAATCATAACGTCTCTTTACTTCATTCTGATTTGTAAAATGAGGAAAGTATTTCCCTACACCACATAGGCATTTTTGAGGTTAAAATTCAATTAAGATCATGAGGAACTTGCAACAGGAGCTACGTAAGTACCTAGAATAGACACACAGGTAAAATAAGCACCTGGGGAGCAACTCAAGTGCCTAAAGATAGAGCTAGCGCCATTTTAGATGCCCTGGAGCATCCAAGCCTTCTGCTTGGTGACAGCAGATGGGGTGACCAAAGACAGACACGTGCCCTCCTGGAATGGCAGCTGGAGGGCACACAGGATGCTCTAGATTATCTAAAATGGCACCAAATCTGTGCTTTGGCTCTGAATCACACTTCTAAACTGCTTTAACAAGTATATACTCACTCTATTACGCAAGCTAAAGGGAAGTAAATTTTTAGAAACAAAATAAAATACTGGAGTAGAATGTTAAAGGTGTAAATATTGTCCAATCTTGCTTTGTATCACACGTGCAAACACACAGTATGCCAAACATACAATGACCTAAAACCCAACAGAGTGCTGGAGTAGACATGGATTGACGAGATCAAGTACTTTCCACTTCTGTATTGCACCTTGATGGCTATAGTAAGCACAGAGTTTTTTTAATGGCTTTCAGTGCTGGTATGATCTTAAGGTATGAAGGGTGGCTGATGGATCCCACACAATCACATATACCAGGATCTACCAGCCATACCTCTGCTTACTTCCTATTGCACTTTCCAAAATACGGCATGGAGTATAGCTAAGTGTTGCAGAAAGCTCAAATCCCACTCTATTTCTGCAGCAGTCCTGCATTAGTTCTACTGGTTAATGGAAAGTCAGGAAAGAGGAAACAGGATTGAGATCCTTGTTCTTTTTTGTCTGCTTTACTTTCAAAAGCAGAAAAGGACAGTGGCCTGGTAGAGTTTTGTCTCCTTCTTGTTGTTGAAGATGCAGCTGACAAAAAGCTGAAAGACTCTTGCCCCTGTGTCTGCCTTGCATCAGAAATGAATTTTGTACCTGGCTTTGCCACTGCCATGTCATTCTGCCTTTGCAAATCTCTCTTTTGAGAGCAGATAGTTTTGACAGCAACAGGAACTTTTGGAACGGCTTTTTTAGGTTATGAGAGGTTTTTGCAACCACTGTAACAGCACCTTCTCCAATTTCACACTCTGGACAACAGGTGGCAAGGATGAATCACATTTCATCTGATGGACTACCTCACCAACGTTTAGTAAGAAGCAATTTGAAGATGTCAATGCCTTTTTTGAGGGTATAATAAATAAAACAATATAAATACCAATGAGCTCTTAAAATACCACTGCAAATACCTGCAAAATTCTTGTTGACCTGCATTTACAGTGTACAAACAACAGGAAAATATGTAATAATTAAAAAGCACATTCACACTCCTGATGGTATCATATCAGCTCTCTCCCAAAATATAAGCTTTACCCTTCAGCTTCTAGAAAAAAAAAAATTCTTCCAAAATATGTAGCACTGAGCACTTCTCTTAATAGGGAAAAGCTAAGCTAGTTGTCAAAGCTACCATCTCATTTGTTGCTGAAGATCATCTTTTTTTTTTCTTTTTTTGCTTTCTTTTTAGTTTTGATTAATTAGCATCACACCACTTCTCAATGGTGTATGTACAAAAGAACTAACACTTAATCAAAGGTGAGGGAGACTATTATGCCATTTTCACACACGAATTGTGTAACATTAGAAGACAAAGTGAAGGTGAGTTCGACCTGACAAATGACTAGGATGTAGAGTGAGTCATTTTATCAATATTTCAAAGCCCTAGGAAGAAAAAATATTTCCTGTGTACACACAAACACGTGTATAGAAAGATTCAGAGGAATAATAATAGGAAAAGAAGAATATGTTTATAGAAATTTTTAATTGAGGACACACTGAAAAGTATGTGCCTCGGACAAAAGTACTTTGCATCCAAATGAGAAAGGAAACAAGTTTATTTTATGAGTAACAGTTAAACGTTCAAGCAGACAATTAAAGTGCTTTACTGAGGCCATTTTGGGACACCAAATACTTTGAAGATTAGATATTCCCTCATATTTCATGTTCAATGTTCCTCTAAGTAAAATATGTGGTTCCCTTTAGTTATTCAGTTATGAATTGTACTTTAAAGGCAAGGGGACATTTTTGATAATGCACATCTTAAACTTTTCATTAAACTACCAAATTTAAATTCTACCTTTTTGTGCACTCTGACATTTTTGTCTGGCATTTTCATTAATTTTGCGACATACATAAATGCAGCTGAAATGTTAACTGATCAATACTTTGTCTCTCTCATGTAGCACTAGAGCGAAGCTCCCCAAGGACCACGTAGCAGTACAGAAATTAAATGTGTAAAATATCAAATGTTAATGTTAAACACAGCAGCACTTACTGTATAGCGACTGAAAAGGCTAAAAGAATTCCAAATGGACAGATGGTAGCACAAATTATCTACAATCACATTTAAAGATTAAAGTTTGTCCCGTAAAATAATTCATTGACTCATGTTGAAGTGTGTCCTTTTACTGATAGCTCAGTCGTCCAATTATTTTTGTGCTCATTACAGTGAGAAATGACAGTACTGGAAAAAAGAGTGTACACTTTTCCCCCCTACGTTGCACCCACTGACATCTGCAAGAACACAAATGTCTGGTCAAGAGGCTGATGGAAATTAGGCCCAATTTACAAGACATTTCAGTGTCCACAGCCGATTAATATGAAGGAAAAAAAAAAAATCCACTTTTGCATACTCTAGCACAGTTCTTATGCACGAAACATACTATATTAACTACTGAACTAAAAAGTTTCTACAACAAAAGCTGTTAAAATTATCTAAAGATCTGTTTTAAATACAGAAAATCAAACAAATTTTCAGTAAACGCTCGCTCTCTATATTCTATTCTTTTCATTGACTTTAGGTGCTTAAGAAGTATAAACACAAAGAGGTAACACATTCCTGATCAGCTTCTAGGCACCAACAGGGCTATTTTTGATATAAAATTGCTGTTTTGGAACCGAAACATTAATTTAACATTGTTGGTATTCACTGCCAATATTTATCAGAAAAGAACAGATATGAAGAAAAGAGAAGGAGAGAATATCAAGTCTCCTGATATTTCAGATTCAAGGTCATATCATTCTAGCCCAAATCAACCTATGCTTCATGAGCTATTTACAAATATTTTTTAATATCTGAAAAATGATGCCTTAATACATGCCACAATAATGTTAAAGCCATACTATAAAAAATTATGTTTGGGTAACAATTATTCTTCTGCTGAGAATTACTGAGGCACGGAGGAAAAACAGAGAGAGTCAAAACCTTAAGTCATTCAGACAAAATCCTGGTGAAGGCAATGAGGTTACAAAGTACAGCAGAGACTGGTAATATACTGTTTAGTCCAGGAAATGCATAATCCAGAATGTTAAAGGCTTAACTTCCGTGTCTCCAGACAGAATGCGCAACACCAGAGCTGGTACCTTGTGATACCTTTGAGAAGAATGACTTTAAAAAGAGCTGCAGTGAGCACTTCAACGTGCAAAGAACAAAGCACATAGCTGTTTCTTATTACAGAGTTACCACATAAATCAAAGCTTTCCATGGGTTTCCAAAAGTAGCCTTTTTTCTCCTTAGATTTCTCTTATATTATTAGCTACGACTATCCTTGCCAAGTTGTAAAAACTGAGCTAGTCTACCCCAGTTTTTCCATGTGCAGTCTTCTACAATAGTGGCTACCTTGGAAAGTAAAGACATGGAGTGAATTGAGAGTAATGGGTACCTGTGATTTTAAGGCTAAGAATTTGGGGGCAATATGAGATCTGAAAAATCAACCCTAACATATTAAACTTATGTGAAATGGCTGTAAATCTGCATTGTGATGTCATTCATCAATGTACATCTTCAAATCCTCCAGGAAATAAGAAATGGTTAATCAAAAAGTTTTCTACTACTACATTATTTATTAGTTTGCCTACAGAGCTGGAAAGCTACAAAACCGCCTATTTCTCCTCTCCTTTCTGGCACTGACATTTCACTGTGACATTCTGTAATCTCTGCGAGACAACTTCAAGAAGAGGTACAATTTGTATAATAGTGAAGAGACGAAAATGATACACAAGTTCAGCGTTATTACAGAGTCCACTGAATTCCAGCAGAACCTTAGCACAAGTGTCACTCAGTACTACACGTGCAAGTGAACCATTCCCAAGAGAGATATGAGATGTCTTAGGGACACACGATAGCTATGAACCATCTACATCCAAACCTTCACAGTCTTCTCAACCACAACAGAATTTCATGGAGATTTGGCTTAGCTAACAAAAACTTATGCTACAAATGTTTTGTCCAACGGAGGGAAGCTTCGATCCTTGGAAAGGATAGCAAATACCAAGCTGACAAGCACAGGCCAAACCTTCTCTTTGGGCAGGAACACACCTCTGAAGTCACAGCACTGATGTAGACATAACGTATCTATAACTACGCCAGAGCAAAATAACTATTAAGAGGAAACCATCAAAAAGAAAAGCAGGCCTAAGTTTATACAATTAGAAACAGGCTTCTACCGCAATGCACTATAGCTGCAGTAATAAAGTATATTCACCACGGCCCAAAAAAGAAAGTTCTGCGTTATGTATTTGCAACTATTTGTTATGACACTGAATTTGTTCTATGGTCAGAAACAGCTATGATTTAAGAGCATTACAATTTTTTTCGTGGCCACAGCAGTGCACCATGAGCAAGCAACCAGTTCACTTGCCACAAAGAACAGGATGTCATTCCACTTCCTTTTCTTCCACTGATAACAGATGGGTGTTTCACGTCCATATTAAAAACAGAACTGGTCAGATGAATATTTACTAATCTGAGTAGTAAAAGCAACATGGACATTTGAATAGAAACATACGTAGAAACATGCAGAAACATGACTAGAAACATGAGTGAAACAAGAGAGATCATCCCTCTAAAGTAAACAGCAGCAAAAAAAAAAAAGACTGTTTGAATAGCAAGTATATCTCCTGTACTCTTGATGAAAACTGCAGCCAAACACAGGGTGCTTGCTGTTATCCTTTGAGAGGCTGCAGGAAGTTTAACATGTCACTTAGTACAAATTAAGCCCTGCTTGGAGAAACTTCCTGCAAAAAAGCATGGTTCATTGAAGGTCCAAAGCACCTGGATTTTGCTGCTAAGGCAGGCAGCTCCAATGCCTGGTTTAATTTCTCCAAATTCCAGGCACCTAAGCTTCAGGCACTTCAGCTAGAAGCACTGTCACCAGGCTCCCGCCGTAACTACCCCACGCGACATTCTCTGTGGGCCGTATATATGGCGGATATGCTCCTAACTTCAGCATTTCAGCTGACTTCATAAATTAGATGTTCCAAACAGTGTTTTCATGCATATATTTTTACTGCTGGTGGAAATCACACAAGCAAAAACTAAATAGCAACTGGGGTCTTGTTTGCAGCTCATGTCAGTTTGAAAACAAAGACGTTCATCCGGGAAACACAGTCTGCGATTAAGCTTGGGATTTTCCAAATTTAACATGAATGAAAGGGTTAATATTAACAAAGCTAATGTTTATGGAGAAATAATAGTTTCATTTAAATCAATAAATACTGAACTATGACCATAAGTTGATGTTTAAAAGAATACTACTTTGTTTGCATTTATGATTTTTAGAATTTTTGTTTTTTAACCAAAAATATTAAATGTCAGCAAGGGAGAAACTACTCATGTCAACAGCTTTGTACTTCCAAAAAAATTATTTTATAAGTATTTTAAGCGGTCCACTACAAGTGAACTAGACAGAAATGAACAGAAGCAATGTTTAAGAAGATCAAGATGTAGCCATAGTTTGTCAACTGTATTTCACATTGTACCATACACTTATCTTATTGAAAAATTATAAATGAAAGCAACTTTTTCTTTCTTCTTCCTGTGATATTTTAAACTTTTTTTTTAATGTGAATATAGATGATTTGTGGTATCTTCATAATGCAATAAAATAAAAGAAACAACCCCCCACATCCACGCTGTATTATTTCTCAGTCTAGAATACAAATACATTATGGTGATATAAACAATATTTAAAGTGTTAAAAGGTCATACCAAAAAAGCAGCAAGACTTCTTGGGGGTGAATCCCAGTCAAAGCAACTGTTAACATAATAGGCAGCATTTATGAGCACCATGACACAACGCTTCATGCGGATAAAGTTTCTTAACAGCAACTGTGAAAAAGATGAAAAAATGAAAATGTTTTAAGACCCCAAAAGCTTTGCAAGACGGTCACATTTACAACATTGTCATTCTTAATTTGGGTAAAGGCTGAGGAAATAATGCATTAAGATTTTTTAGCTCATGGATTGAGAATAATATTTTAACATTTTAGAAACCCAGAAAAGAGAGAATTTAGTTAGCTATAAGGGTCATTTATCCATTGTTGAATTTAAACATAAATGATACACAAATTATTGTCTTTATTTCTGCAACTAGAGATGAATTTCAAAAAAGACATTTGCAAAGTTTCGAGAATAAATTTTTTTATTAAGACTTCAGGGTTTTATTTTATTAAATAGGCAACAGTTTTCCTGTTTTGTAACACTTTGAAAATTCCCACCTTCCTTAATAAAAAGATGCTGTAGGACACTAACCTGACACTATGTCAGATTACTGCTCTAATCAGACTTAGATCACCCATATTCGTTACATCTAATTTTTCCATCATTTGTAACAAATGTGTCTTCTGTGATGTCCTTTTGATCACCACGTGTTTTACAGTATCCAGAGTAACTTTTGCTGCTTACATTTATCTCTGTAAAGATCAGCTATAAAAGGGCTAGGGTTCTGTTTTGGAAGAATACTCTTAAACCCTCTAAAACGGCAAAAAACTTCAATTCACTAAAAAAAAGTGAACAAACCAGTGAATCACTTAACTTGTGTTTTGGCCAGCACACAAAACGCTAGGTAGGTAACACACTTTCAAATTCTCAGAAAATCTGGCTAGTCTAGAACGCTGCTGCCTCAGTCGTGCAGAGATCCCTTTTCTTAGTTTAGGTGGCCTTAGGCTGGGATATTCTGCACAAACTCATATCAAAAAAACAAAAGCGGGTATTTAAAGTTAAAGCACAATGCCATTTTCTGTTATGAAAGTAGAGAGAAGAATCAAACCCGAATAAAAGGCCTTCTTGTTTCGTGGCTGGAATAAAGGTGAAAGATGCAGCTTTCCTAACTGCTTTACTCACAACAGTAAAGAGAGAAACATTCTGCCTTTTGAAATCTCTTTAATGAAAGTAATTGGACAATGGATATAAAATTCATCCAGCAGATAATTTAAATTATGCTCACATTCAAAGGTTCGTTACTACCTCTATAAGGGTGCTGCAAAACAAAAAAAAGTTTTAAGATTTCTGTCTTTCCACTGCGAAGAACAAAAATCCTGTTCCCACAGCCCAGTCAAAAGCCCAGTTCTCCCCAGATAAAATACCTCAATCATGGAACATAAAAAGGCTGAATCAAATTTAAGGGGAGAAAAAGATGCGAGGTGTGTCTAAATAGTTCTCACCAAAATATTAGCACTGTCAGCGGCAAAAATACCTGGAGGGAAAAGAAAAAAAAAAAGAAAAAGAAAAAGGGTCCACAGACTTCCTACCCAGACGGCTCTCAGAAGAATAAACAAACTGTTTTAGGTTTTTTTCACCTGAGATTCAAACCTGGCTCAACTTATTTAAAATCTGGCTAAAAGAATGCTGAAAGACACTCCACCCTTGAAAAAAAGGAGATCTTTCAGGTCAAGGTTAACAGCAAAAATTTATGCAAGACTTAGTTTACATGCACCTGTGCTATAATCTGATATGTGTGGAGCCTCATGGTTTCAACTGTGTCCTTAGTCACATATTTCACGGAAATCAAGCTGCAATTTATAAAGAAGAGATAGAATAAAACCCTGTATTCTGTTTCTGCCTTTTCCTACCTATCATACGTTTTTTGCAAACGGGTGATGGAAACGTTATTCTTCACCTCTAGCAGTTTGATATGAGATATTTAGATGTGCACACTTGATACGAAGGCTTTCCAAAAGGATTAGTGTTTCCTTACTCTTTACCTGTTTAGACAGTCTGTTTTCCTCTTCAATGTACTTCTGTTCTTTGGGCATTAAGGTTCGTATGCTGGCTTTCACCTACGCATTAAAACGTGTGTCAGTATTTCAGGCTTCCTTGTTACTCACTAACACCACGCTCTTCAATTTGCAAAAATTACAAAGTTCCCAAGTCACGGCTGCCAAGCCGACAACATATAAACACATACGCAGGCGTGAGTTGCCGTTTCTTACATTAGCAGCAATAGCAGCAGCCAGCAGCAGCAGCAACAAAAAGAGTGGGTGTGCCAGGCAGTGGCAGAGGAGTACTCTGCAGTATACATCAAGGCTTAGCGAAAATGAGGAACGACAGAAATTCTCAACAAATCAGGAACAAAAGCCTTCACGAAACTGAACTCTTTAGCGGTACAAAAAAGCCAAAGTTAAGACTTACAGCATTAAAAATCACATCTATTTCAAGATAGATGACCCCCTTTGTTGGCCCTGTCAGCTGCTTGTTTTTCAAGACGTAGGCTTTCTGTTCACCATTTTGAATCTGCAGGAAAAGGACATGACAGCCGTCTGTCTGGCGGTCTCCGCTGAATACCCTCCCTCGCTGACCTCTCACCCCCGGCTGCTGAAACTGACAGAGAACCCAAAACAACTGTGGCAAGGCTGACAAGTACCTGTTCATTACCAGGACCAAGTCTGTCAGGAAAAATTAACTATCATGGGATTCAACACGGCCGTGAATCGAGTATGTTAAAATTTTAGTGTTCCTATTACGGACCTTGGTTGAGAAATGACAGACACAGAGCTGCAGTCCCCCCCGCCCCCTTCAGCAAGAGAAATACAGAGCAGCCTTGTCAGGTGGATGAAACTTACAGACAGCAGCGGTATAGCAACTTTGCCGAGGAAGTCAGCACTCCGATCGCGGTCTTCATCATAAACTGTCACTTCCAGAACTGAGTGGATGTCTTTAATATTGCTACAAAGGAAAAGGTACACGCACAAGGGGCCGGGGGCGATGGGGGGGGGAAAGAGTCACCTATACCAGCAGTTATCAAGGACAAAAGCATAAAAGGTCAGCAAAAACAGACACCCGTGTATTTTTTCAAGCCGTAACAGAGAACAAAAGTAAATAAAATGACTCTCAGTATAGCCAAATGCTTTCTAAGAAACACAGCAACTGCCCTGCCTGCAACGCTTTGCCAGCAGAAGTTTTTAGGAGGATGTGTCTTTAAACGCTCTACCTGGCGTTCGCACTGCACCAGCCGCAGCGAGAGCCAGCGCAGAGGAATACCATTTACAGAGGCAGGCAGCAGGACTGAGCGCCACTACACACTATCCCTTAAACGCTGCTATCCTTGGGGTAAGTCTTACTGAAAATAATGCGATGTCTGGAGGTCTCTAAAAGGAAAGAATTACAAACTACACGAGCACATCCTTGCATTGAGAATGAGCTCTCTCATTCCAAAATTCTGACTTAATTCAAAATACGCAACAGCCACACTTCAAGACATCAAGAACAAGCAGTAAGAAATGATGCAGTTTTCAGCTATTACTGGTTTTCACCTACAAGCTGGTAAACACGCCACCACCATGCACAAGAAATGTCGCTGCACGTTGTAAACTCACGAGTGAAAATCTCATCTTCCTTACTCAGAGGAAAGGAACAAAATTGTTTGAGTCCCCATCTTTGATCAGATTGCTGATCCCAAAAACATGAGCCAAAGAAAAAGAGTTCAACCTCAGTAAAATACATATCTCTAGGTGAAACTGTATTTCCAGCCCAAAAATAATTAAGAAATTTCAGGATAAGGAAAAGAATCAATGCAAACATATGTATTAGAGGGGAAAAAATTCTCCTTGAAGGTCTTTTTGAGTTTTTCTATTTGATTTCTGATTAGGCTTTTGTCCTCTGCAAAAACATCCAATTCCTCATGCAGAGAGCACTGTTGAGCAGAGGAGGTTGATTAGTTACTGGCTCTCTTACTAGATAACTAAAAATAAATTTAAAAAGAAGTTAGTATGTTTTTGCAGGTACGTAAATGAGAACTATGTTAATAAGCTAATGAGAAGTACAGTTGCCGTGGGATTTTTCTTTTGTTCCATATTCATTCCTGAGAGCCCAGTGCACTGTAAGGAAAGCTAGGCTGTACAGATCCTGTAGCACAGATGCCAAATATATGACTGACAAATTTAGAGGAAAAAAAAAATTAAATCATACACTGTCCTGGAATCAAGAGCAAAGCATTTCTCATTTATGACAACTGTCTCATTTATGACAAAACTATTATGATACTAGATGGTACTGAGAGAAGCACAGCTGGCAAACGAAAGGCAAAAGTGCAAGGAACATAATTCAGAAAAATATACCTGCATTTAAATTTTTTTCTTTTTTGTATTTAGTTAACGTTCCTTAAAATTAATAATCACATTTTAATGAAGCTCATAATCTCAGTACATGTTTTTCCCCAAAAAACTTTGGGACTACATCCACTGTGATGAGCTCTCGAAACTCTCACTGAAGCTGGCAGGAGTCTGGAACGCCCAGCACTCCTCACTTCCAGGTTTCCAAGAAACAGACCTTGCTTTTTTTTTTTCTTTTTTTTTTAAACCTTTAAAACAGTAACTTTTCTCTGATTTTTTTTCATTCACTTAATCCCCCCAAAAGCATTCAGCTATTTGGTTTAGAAATACTAGTACGTCACTGCAATATTTCTTGTGAATTAGCAGTAGCATCTTTGATTTGCACACACCACCTCTTCAAAAGAAAAAAAAAAAAACACATAAACCCCAAACACCTACAATGTGAAGATTTTGTTCCATTCAGGATTGAGGTTCTTGTAGACAGTATGTGTCAGCAGTCTGTCATTGTTCAATTCAACTACACAGAATGGATCACTTTTACCTGTAAAGAGAGAATTTGGAACAAAATTTACAAACTGACAAAGTTTTAAATCAAAATTAGATTTTTTTTTCTAAGTTACATTGTAATTCACACAAGAATTAATTCAGGGAAGTTCTATGTTCTGCATCATATTCAAGATGATTATAACAGACTGTTCATCCCTGTAATCTATTAACATCCTTCAATAAAAGCACATTTTTTTGTCAAAAAAAAAAAAAAAGGGAACAAATAGACTACTCTCATGAAAAAAGAGCCAAGCACCCTTCTGAGGCAGCTAAGAAAACTTAGCTTTAATGGTGTCAATCTTATATTGACTGTAACGATCACCTAACTAAAGCATTTTTATATGTAGGAAGTGTATTACTCCACATTATTTGTAAAAACATCACACCTGTGATATCCAAAGGTTACTATCCCTACATGTTTCCTGCTGTACAGAACCTCTGCCCCAAAATCAAAAAGCCCTCAAGACACTCTAAACCTTACAGCATCATATAAAAGGCTAAGACCAGAGAAAATGGAAAAGTACAATTAAACGACGAGACAATTTCAGCTGGAAAGATGGGCTGCTGTTTCAGCACAGCAGAAGTTCAAATATGGTTGAGATCTCTGTATACATTACAGCACAATGAGGGGTTTTGCACCTATTTACAACATGGTCCCTCAGACCGAAAGTCACCACAGGAGAAAGCATGAAACTACTGCTTTGGAAATGTAAAACACAGATGATAAAAGTGGTATCCTCTAGACTGGAGATGGAAGGGTATTTTTTATCGTTTTTTTCTTAATCTAACGAAAGAGAACAGGGAAAGGAAGTGGGGATGAGTCCCTGAACATGAAATAAGTAGCTTATATCTAACGACAATGGATGAACAGCACGTAGATACCAACCAAAGAGACAGCAAGAGAAATCATCTGGACAAAAAGTTGAGGGGTAAGATTGAAAAGTTACATTTAGATGTTTCTTAGACATCCACCAGGTTAAGATCTGCGTTTGGAAAGAAGGAGGAAGGAAGCAGATGTGCGAGTCTTGCACATAACAGTAGTTTACTTGCATAAATGGAGAAGTTCTCCAAAAAGGCGAGGAGGAAGAGAAGTGAAGGTATCAAAGACAACGCTCTGTGAAACCCTGAAATCTACTGAAAGGAAAAAGGTGTCACGAGGAAGACCTGAGGAACAGCTACGAAGGAAGGAGCAGACAGAAAAAAGACATGAGCGGTATGATGAGAAGACGTTTGCAAAAGCCAACAAAGAGAAGAAACCACAGCGTGGAGTAACTTACTTAACTGATATTTCAAATTAGGAGGCTAATGACAACTATAATTACTGGGGAGCACAGAGATGGCGTCTCTCCTTTTACCTATTTTGACTTCCACCAACAACTGAAAAGAATGACCTAATGCTGCATCGATCATTTTGTATCCTACAGATTAGCAAACCGAAACTGATAAGACAACCAGGTACCTTACAAGTAAATTTAAACAGCACAGTGATGATTGTCCTAGCCTGTCTGACTTTCATGCCTGCTTACCTTTGTCTTTGGCACAGAATACAAGTGCATGTATTATTTTCATTTAAGGCTGCAAATATATTAGTACAAAGCTGTGGAATAAATTGCTACTCTCAGAACCCAAGGGAATTTTGTCTAATGAAAATTAACAACCGAATTGCATACTACAGAGTGGCTCATCCTTGTCTCTGGACTTTCTTTGGACAGCAAAGTGTTTGAAAGTTATTGAGTGGCAGCATTGGCCTTCCACAATCAAATCTAGCACACTAAGCAATTGTATTTCACAGTGTCTTCAATAATTGGGTAATGCTATGTCATGTATTATAAGAAGCCATAAATTCAGTAACTCAATGGGGCTACATTAACGATATTAGAAAGGCATGTAATTTGTTTCATACCTTATACAAATGACAATGAAATCAATATTTAGACAAAGCTGCCCAGGGGTCACATCTTCACAAACTGTAATATTGATTCAAACTACATCAGAGGTTAATGTGCATATTATTAACTTTAATGATAAAGAATAATTGTTTTAAACACATTGTGAATTACAGTCAGAGTCGATGTTTACCTTCTCTAGAAAACTGCATACCACTGAACCTTTTCTATTAAACTTGAACAGGATTAATTCATCAGTCACCAGAGCTAGACATATCATGAATCTCAGTGTTTTCCTGCTTCAAAATATGTCTAAAAGGTTGCAAGAAATTATAATAATTCATGTTTATTTAGGTTTCCTAAGTTTCAATATTTGAAGAGAAAACAGAATAGTTACAATTACGGGGCAGAAATGATATAGAAGGTGAGCTAGGTGATTTTATGGCTTGTTTGTTTGTTTTTTACAGCATCTTCAGTCATATTTGCATATAATTGTACAAAGTGATTTGTGGTTAGCAGTTTTACACAGACACAGGAAGATGCACTGGAGTGTCTAAATGCCCTTTTCTGTAAAAAATAGAGAAAGTATTTGATAAGCTGTTTTCTGTATCTGTTGACATACACTTTTTCAATGACTCACCTTACAATTTTATATGAATATCAATCTAATTAACAAACAAAGGGTAACATTTATCTCAAAGGTCCTTGATCAAACCAAGGACAAATTGTTTTCAGAAATAAAAGAACCCCATCTCTCAAACTCAACATTTCAACTCTTTGCTCTCACCCTAAAAACCAATTCAATTCAATTCAATTTATTAAAACAATTCAAGATTAACGTTGACAAAAGGAAATACTGTGAAAACACACAAAGGGAACCCCAAATAGTGTGCTTCACAAGCGTGTTTCCCCACTATGAACACCTCCCTACTAAGGAATACTGTTTTTACTAGATGAGGAGGCTGCAAAGCTCGCATCTAGCCAGCTCCTCACCATCCTCTATGCTTTTTCCATATGCTAAAACACTCATAATTAAACTGCATATCTGAAAGACAGCATGCCTCAGCTACGCGTTCAGGGCTGTACTGCCCTATTTGGCGCTTGCTCGGACTCGGTGGCTCACAGCCTAGAGGTCACATCCCTTTGAACTTGCATGAGGGATGAGTAGAGTGATTTAGCATCACGAGGCTGGGTCCAGAGCACCCATTCTTACTGCAGTTCAGCCAGGGCGCAGAAAAATTATACTTCATACAGTCACAGCAGCATCTCTAAACATATTGCAAGTACGAATGTTCTTCGAAGCTGAGTATCAACCCAAAAACGTTACTCAAATACAAGAACCAGAAGGGCAAATCCAGACCAATCTACAAGTATTTGGTGAAACTCATATCCATCCGTCATCTTTCCGTTTCTCATTATTAGAAAGAATAACTACAGTCTTAATGCTCTCTGACAGCCATCCTCACCTGCATACCTCAAGAGCATTTAAAGCAATGGGACTACCTCTGGTGAAAGCCTCAAGGCAAAAACATTAAAAGACAGTGTCCTCAGGTCTCCTTAGTCTCTAGGAGGAGGAAGGAAATCTAATAAGTTATCTTTTTGCATACATTCATCGCTATGTTATTCAAAACCAGTATCTTAAAGTACAACACACACTAATCAAGCCAGCCTCAGACAACTTCTGTCTAGTTACAACCAGCATTTTCAAAAAAAGATCATTTCTTTCACTCATTTTTATATAAAAGACCCATGCTTGCCCATAAATGTATGTGACATCCATCTAAGAATTCCAAAAGTACATTTAAAAACCTTCAATTAAACTTGCCCTACCTAAGCTCAATTGTATCAGTCTAAAATACATTGTCATCAAAAGTATGCTATTCCCTGTAGATTAAATCACCACTGTTATATATATCTCTTACTAAGAGAAATTCTACCAAAGTCCATGCACCTACTGTGGTTGTTCTGACTCCCTGCTCTGAGCCTTTTTCAGGCCTCCAGTTTCTCATCTGACGACCTTAGAGGTGCTTAGTTTCTCTACTGATAAGGCAGACTTCCACTAATTTAATCGCCCTGAATTTGGCCCTAAATGTGTGCTCAGTGCTGTACAAGAAATAAAAAGACCACCTGCTTGAGGAATTTACACATTAACAGCACATTCCAAGCACCACTGAAATCAGCACTTATGAGTAATCCCATGACCTCAGTGGGACTAATCAGGCTACTAACTATTATACCTAGTACTGTTTGAAGGAATTTATAAGCCAAGTAGGTAATAAAACCATTGAAGTACACCTTCTCTCTGACTGAAATCAGACCTGCAGTAAACCTCAATAAGTAGTAAAACAAATCTAATTAATCTATTCTGTTGCTGTACTGTCTCATCCTTTTTAGACTAGACTTGTATAACCCTAAAGGCTCCTGAAAGGACAGAAATAAAGTGCTAATTTAAATAATACTTATAATAATCTGGAAGGGAAATAAGCTTCTCTCTTGACTGATTCCTCCTCCTTCGCCCTACCGCCTTCCAATCGTTAATTTTGACAAAGCCAAACTGTCTTAGAACTTCACCTAGCAGGTAGTCTATTTTGTAATGTAAGCTTCCACTAAAAAAAGAAAAAAAAAGCTGAAAAAGCTGCAGAACTATTTAGCTGTTGAAGCCTTCCATTTTATTCATTATGCCACATGTTTCATCTAATTTGACACACATCCTTGTTTGTGCTATACTGTACTGCATTTCATCTTTAGACAGTCAGCAAGACTGGAGTGCAAACTTAGATTACTTTACTTAAATCTGACTAAATTACTTCACTTAGATCAGCTCTGTGTACCTCATGTGGCACAGTATTCACACATAAATTAAAACACCAGTGTTCTGCTTGTCACCTTACCTATAAGAATTACCTCTCTGCAGAAGAGGCTAACCAGGAACTACAGAGATCTTATTTGTTGTCTGCTTCAACACTCTTAAAGTCCCCCACTGTCCAAGAAGTCCTTCACAAAAGAAATCAAATATCAGGAGCTCAGAAGGTTGACCACTGGTACGAGGTTTAGCTCCTGTACGGTTCATGATAAAAAACAAACAAAAAAAACTCGCCAACACCTCTCCTCCCTGCTAAAACTGCTAAACTAGTGACACTTTTGAATTGCTTCTCAAAATATTTAGAACACCAAAACAACAACCCAACAACCCAAAACCCCAACCTCCACCCAGTTTTAGCTTCTGAATTTTTTTTTTGTCAGGAAGCTATAGCAACACATTATCTAATATTTTTGCTGTGTTTTACATCTGGAAAAGTTTGGGAAAGGACCCTTGATCAGCTGGTTCACTATGCTGGAACTCATTTGTAAGCAGCTAAAGAAGTTTAGTAGCTTGTGAATCTCCAAGCGCTGATGTCCTAGTCCTGATAGGAATGTACATGGCGCATTGACCTCAGAGCCATATGTCACTGGAGCCCAGTTCAGCCCATCTCCCAGGCTAGATACCACCCACTGTCGAGAACATCAGTTCTAGGGGGCAGCTGAAACATTAAAAAGTTTGGCTTCATCTCAAATTCAGTTCCCAAAATTTCATTTTTTTTCATGAGAGTTTTCATAGCATTTGACCACTTCAGATGCTAGTATCCTTTATATAAGTATACACATGAACTTCATCTGAATGTTCGAATTATCAAATTGCAATACTATTAACTTTGCATTTCTGCTCAACTTAAATGGTTTTGTACTTCAGTAGTCCCCTCCATCAAATTCTAACCCTGAAGGGTGAAGTTGTCAGAGAAAACATTTTTGATTCTTAGTAGATTGTATTCCCAGCAAATATTCTTCATTTCAGGGCACACCAATTATTCCAAACAGGGACATTAATTCAACATAATTGCACTTCTGCACTTGCTTTCTATCTCTACTTATAAGCAATTGGTAATTTTCCTTGATAAAAGCCTACCAAAGCTGAAATTTAAATTTCTTGCTCACTATGCTTTGTATAAGTTGAGTTTTGATGTCTTTTATTCTCAAACACTATTAAGCATATGCATGTCTCCATAAAAATGCATATCAGCTGCATAATATTATTCAGTTAATAGGTTAAAAGAGGAGACTTTAATAAACAGATATACAGAAACATTCATGTTTTATGCAGCCAGATGATTCCCTGTGCTAGACAGGAAAAAAAAAAATCCTGTATATAATTATTAGCATCATGCTTTATTGTTTTCAATCTTTGAGAATCCAGCTTGTCAGAGAGAAAAAAAAAAAAAAAAAAAGAGCATCAGTCATCCTCCAATGGCTCTTGTTTTCTTTATCAGAGTTGCCATGGACTCTGATAAACAACAACCATAGACACTATTATTTTTCAGACCAGATCCAAGCCAAGATATGGCTAAACTACATGTGCTCTGAAAAACCTCTTGTACTTCATGAGGATTAACATTTGCAAGGGAAGACTAATAGCATGAGGCTAGCTTCCCAAGAGCTTGTGGAGATACTTCTACAGTGGATATAAAAAGCGTTCACTGATTCAGTGTGCGTCCATGTTGTTTCTTCAACGGTTTTCCTCAACAAAAGGAGCCATATGGCAGGCTACATCTAGAATGTCCCTTAACATTTACCTGCCCCCAGTCTGTTTATACAGTTACATGGACCGATAGAAACCCAACTCCAGCATTTGCTAGACTATAAACTGATTTTAAGCAGATCATCAGCTCTATTCCAAGCTGAAATTACACATCAAAATTGAACTACAATCAGAAAGACTGATAATATATTTCGTTTGGATAGTTTAAAAATTTAATAGAAGATTTCAATTCCACTTCTGCTTTCAGAAGTCAGGTTCATGAGCCGTGACCTCACAAAGTTCGACTAACTTTAACTAACTGGTTATGAAGGCTCAAATATTGCTTGAATGTTTCATACGTTATTACGATTCTCCCCTACTGCTGCCCATGCCTGCTCATCCTGGAGCTAAGTCCCCACAGCCAAAAAATGCCTTTATTTTGGGGGAAGACAACACAGCCAGTTCATGACTCTGGGGGGCAGTGCCACTCATGCAGACACTAATGTCACGAGTGCTGTTCCAAGCTCCCTGCCAGCCAGCTGCCTGCAACAGAGCAGTCAGGATGACCTTTGGCCACAAGAAGGAATGGCTCAATAGCATGAGAAGCTGCCTTATCTAATGGATTAAGCACAGCACCCATGCCAAATGCCAGCTTTGACAAGGACTTGCTCTGTGGGCCTTAGCCAAGTCAGTTAACCTCTCCTACTCTTCCATCTATGAAATGGAAATGATAATTCCTCTGTTACCAGTGTTGTTGCCTTCATGTCGCAATGGCCTACTTTCATGAAAGTTCAAAGGTATCCTACCAGGTGATTCAATGCAACAACTATATTCAACTCACTTCTGCAGAATATATGCAGGAAAAAAAGCATACAAGTTAATAATCACAAATCATTTAGCTAGATCCATAATTCCAAATGCAGCACAGTTAAACAAAAATGGCTTTCAAAACCTAATTTTGCCATCAGTAATTTAAAATTGCAACTTTCTTTCAAAAGAATGCAATTTTTTGAGAAAAAAAACACTACATACTGGACTAATGTCTTCAAGTACCTGTACAGATAGGATCAAATGAGATTTTTATCTACTGTAAAGCGCTGTCCACCCAATAGATTTGGTTTTTTTTGTGAAGATAATTCAACTGTATATTGAAATCTGTTTACACTAATTGACAGTGCAAATTACCTTTGGAGCCACGTTTCTAAAAGGCTTTACATTTATTGCTTCAACTTTACATGCACGGACTTTTTGAATTTAACATTTGTGTATATCGCTCTGACATCTGATAGCATTTGAGGAACAATTTCACAGACTGTTTTTGCAAATGTGGTATTAGGATATCTTAGTAGAACAGATTTTTTAAAAAATCCTATAAATTCTGCACGCTTAGTCATCTTGGTATCTTTATCCTACCTTCAACGACTTTAATCAAAATTTTAACATGGAATTTCCTTAGAATAGAGGCTGAATTCCATACTTACAGCTTAGAAAGAAAAAAACATCTCTCTCACTTTCTATATTTAGTTTTTGTTCTTAAGAGGAGGAGACAGGATGAAACCTGAAATGCTTTTGATTGTAAATCTACCTATGGTTAGGCTCTGTAATAAAATCTGCCTTACATACCAGGCTCTGAAATCTCAGTACCCCCCCTAAAACAGACAACTGATTAATAATGAAGTCAAAAATACAAATAAATCTGCTTCTAACGAAGACTGGAGACACAGTAATCAAAGTGTTAAAAATTCATTTCATGCATATCTCATTTGCCTCTTGGCTGATATTTATCACATAATTCTGTGAGAAAGTAGAGGCCTAAGATGCTCCAGATAAATGTCTCAATTAATTGTACAGAGGTAGCCCTCTTTGAGCTGAACCAGAGCTGTGAGCTCTTTATTAAAAGCACTATTCTGTAGCCTGTAACCTTGTTCCTTGACTCCTCTCTAGTTTCCAATTTAAACAAGTCCCCATGCGGCCTGCTCTAAAGGGCTTTGTCTCCCTGTCATTGTTAAGAGAGCCGAGGCATCCTGGAAGTGTGAAATCAGACCTCATGAGCTGAACGGTTCCCCAGGGAACGCTGGACCGCGCAGAAGGTCAAAGTCATGGGCTGGACCATCTGAAAGCGTCTGATCGCTGGTCTGTGACACAGCAAGTGGGGTGGGGGGTAGGGGGAGAAAGAAGCAAGGGGACTAGAATTGAACACATCTTAATTAAAGCCCAAAGACAGCAAAACAAACTGTTTTCTAGGCAGGCTGTCACATGGAGCTTACATTCTGCTCTACTAATGAATCTGAGTTGTTAACTATTATTCTTTTAAACAACAGGACTTCCACTGAAGTTGATAAAACCTGTAGCATATCTTTCCCCACTGTGCTTTCTTCCTTCAATAATCTGCCATCAATAAAAAGGTGGGGAGGGGGGGTTATTTTATTTTCGAAAGGATGAATGTGCCTACAACAATAAAGGAGATGCAATCACAGTCTGTTAAAATAGCAGGCTTCTACCACGCTCCTCCTAAACACAACTTTGCTGCAGAAAGAATACATTTCACCTGACTATTGCTTTAAGTGACACTATTTCATTTGTGAACAGTCTGTTGCTTTCCAAAACTCATATGGGCTAAGTAAACAGAATATGTATTAATTTGAGAGGTCAACTGATACGATGACTCCACTATACCTTACCTTCTACTGTACTAGTAGGATATTTCTTCACCTACAAGAGTCTCACTGTAGCCATGTACGCTACAACGTCAGTGATCTGCTAACAGCCGAACCCTTCGGGAAGACTGTAACAGTCTACCAAGGGAACCACAAGCAAGCAAAGGAGAAACGGAGGAAAGCAAAAATAAAACTTCTTGTAAGTGGAGTTTATGCGGAAAACAGCACTGTACTGAATAGCTAAAACACAACAGAAGATTTAAATGAAACTTTCTTCTCAGGAAGAGAAGAAAAAGTCAACAGTACACTCAGTATTCATTCCATTGGTTAAATTATAATTTCAAATAAAATATACATATTTTTCCAGGAAAGGACTTCTGCTGCGATCCCAATCTGCAAGAGAACGTAACTTTGTACTGGTGCAAGTCCTAAAATTATTTTTGATTGATGGAGAGAATTCTATGACTGTTGGAGAGACACTGTTATTTCAGGGGAAACGTCCTTATATACTAGTCGGTTCTTTGAAGGGCCCCAGGCCAGAAAGACACCCTGTCCTTCAGGTCTCCCTGAAACCCAGCCGAGATTCCAAGCACCCGCCCGCTGGGAAAACTCTCCATCCTTCAACGGTTATCCTTTTTGCAGATATTCTTATACGCAGGCTGAACGAAGGGAGCTTTATTTTGCTTTTTTTCCCCTCACAATATTTTTCAAGTCCAGTTACTGCACCTTTTAGCAGCAGCCAGTTTTCGGAACTGCAGTGCCCACTTTCTCAGGCTGTGAAAAACTGCCCACACCTTTCTGAAATGTCAGCTCACCCTGGCGTCTTGTTCAACGCACGTGTACACGTGGGAGGTGTAAACTGAGGCCTCAACCACCAGCGTTAATCTCTCCCTCTCCCCCCCCCCCTTTTTTTTTTTTTTAGATCTGTATTAACCTTAATGATTTGAAGTGCACTGTCCAACACTGGGCTATTGAGACTGAAGAAAAAACTACCCCCAACTATCAACAGTTTATTAGGGGCTTAACTGAAGTGACCTACTGTAGTAGTATTCAGCTGAACAAGGCTATGGGCTTTCTGTGGAAAGGAGAAGAATTGAGGGTTTCATTAAAAAGTAATTTGTGCTTTTTACTCATTCATTCAACGGGAGTCTCAATTGCTCTTTATTCACACAGAGTTAATACAGTATTACAATGCTTCTCAATGAATGTATGGTAACAAAAGAAAAATTTTACATTTTGAAAGGAAAAAAAAATCTTTGTAACTGTAGTAAGATTGATGACTACTTAAAAGATTACAGAAATCTTTTTCTGTCTATGCCTATGCTTAATGATGGAATATTACGGATTTTTAAAATCCATTCAGCCCAAACCAATAAATTTTGATTTATTACTTCATATGAAAAAATGCCTGAAAGTGAAATGGGATATGTCCAACAGACAGGAAACAGAGCAAATCACATAGGTACTATACAGGTGTTTCAGGCGCTTTTCAGACTCAGGGGAGGGTAAAAGATTAACTCTGAAAAAATGCTATATTAAGAGCAGCAAGCTGGTGCTTAGTTTTTACTCACATAAGCAATCCTTAATCATGTAAGTTACATCACTGATGGCAGTGCTCTCTACTCAGACTAATAAGTATTATTCATTTGAATAAAAGTAGAGGATGAAGATTTACATAAATCTTTGGAAACATGCTTTATTGGCAGGATTATAAATCAACAATCACCAAATAACCACTTTATTATAAGCCGTTTCTAAATACGGCTATTCAACTTCTAATCTGAAGATGAACTATCCATCCATGCCTACAGGTTACTAAAAATAGCTATAAATTACAATAGTGGTTAATAAAAAGCCTTTGGTCTCTTCTCAAAATACCAAATATTATCATCCAAGCTATACAATGATTTCTGTAATGTTTGAAAGGCAGTGTCTTTTTAAAAAGCACGTGCACTGTATAAATGTTTTTTCTTGCTAAAGAACAAAATATTCAGGACGGGGGAAAAGTACAGGGTGTTCTTCCCAGTCTTCCTGAATGTCATTCTAAATGCAGCATCTGAAAATTTTTGGTAGCTCTGTACATCTTTAATTGAATCAAATGTATTTCCAAAAAAATTTGTTCCACCAGCACAAACGACATGTTGATCTGGAAAAGTCGAAGACTGACCGAGGTCAGGGACTGAATTATCCCATTTGCCCCTGAATAACTTAATCTCTCTCTCTGTTCAGACCACTTTGGATTATAAGGTCAAAGCAGAGTGAGGAATCTTTGGAAGCGTTTCTGCAATCTCCACCAAAAACAGAATCTCTTATTTTGTGTGCCACAAACTGGATTATCAGTTTCAGGAATAAAATGTTTGCTCTGTTACCTTTTCTAAGGGGAAAAAAACAAAAACCAAAAACTCCAAACAAACAATCAAAACAATCTACCTAATATTTACTCTAGTTTACCCAAACCATTAAAAAGTGAGTAACTTACTATAAATTTACATCTGCTCCAGTAACAGAACATTTATGTCCAAAGTGCAGTTAAACCAGTTAGATTAGTATAGATCAGACTTTTTTTTTTGTTTTTAACCACAGCAGTGATGGCTATTTTCTGACATAGGATTTTTTTTTTTTTTTTTAAAAAACTTTCAGGAGATAAGCTGGATATTTCTGAAGAAAAATGTTCAGGATGACTGAAATATTTTCTTTATTTCAAAAAGCACAAGATTAGACTCTCCACTTAGCTTATATAATTTAAAATAGAGAATTTAAAAAAGGTGTTTTCTTATTTCCCTTCTGAAATAGACAAGCACTAATTACAACAAATTTGCATTCACTTGAAGTATTTGAAACCAAAAGCAGCCTTGCAAAGTATTTGGCAAGTTCCAAAAGGTTATTCTGGCAACAACTTTAAAGCAGTATCTGAGCCTATCATCTTTCACCACCTCCTCCTCTGGAATTCAGCTTTAATTTCGATCATTTTCGATATTACATCTACCAGAAAAGACATCTTGAATAACTAACTCATGCAACGTTTTTGCAGCAGGACCTCTGTTGGAGAAAAAGGATTATTTCTCCTTTCTCAAAAACAGCCTATGTAGGGCTCTGTTAGCATTAGAGTGACTTGCTACCTTGCTTACAAAGGTTTTGTTTGTTTATCTGAGGAATTTATCCTTAACGAGCAGGCGGTGAGATTGTGCAAACAGACAGCGATATTTAGTTGAACTTCTGTTTTAAATATCTTTCTTTACTTTTAAAAACGCCTAGTCTTTTAGGGTAGTATTTACTCTCACAGAAACTAAACGAGTCCTTGCCTGTGACATCAGCTGCCATCAATGCTTCTGCTCTGATGACCTTCACCTGCAGAAATCCCACATCCTTCAGGTTATGGAACATTCTCATTGGACTCTAAATAACAATAAAAAGAAGAATCATTCTAGACTGCAAAAAAAGAAAAAAGAAAGGCAGTATTGATAGTTTCTTTCAACTTCAACTTAACCAAAAAGGAAAGAAGTATAACACAAAGGATTAAATATAATGCAAATTCTAGCATTTAACGTTAAACCTCTAATAGCACCTATCTGTACAGCTGTGCAGCACAATTTCAAATGCTGTCAGCTTATTAAGAATATTAACGTTAATACGAATAATCACATATTTCCTCTCTGAATACTTTCGTGAAATCCACGTTCACGTTTTCATTACAATAGCTCCCTCAATTCTTTGGATAGTGATTTAGGGCCTCTGTTTCTTTTGTTGTAGTTGATCGCTATATGCGAGCATTTTTAACATGAACAATACGTCTATCAGTAAGAGTAAAAACAATCGAAAGAGGATTCTAAAAAAATTAATAATTTTCATAATAATCCCATGTGAAATGATTAAAAAATGAATTAAAAGATTCTTGGCAAGAAACTCTTACAAGTAAATCTTTTTCTCCATGACCAATTTCTGCAATATCTAGGCATATTAAAAATGGAAGGAAAAAATTTAAAAAATATATATAACAAGAGTAAAATAAATTCCATTTATTCATCTTATGCAGTTTTTAGAAAGCTGCTTAGAAATAGCATTCTGATGCTGCTGTTTTTTCTCAAACAACTAAAAATAACAGACTGAGGGTACCATACAGTTAGGAGTGACATGCCAAATGCTTTAAGCTAGAACTTCAAACATAACTTAAGGGTTGCAGAACTTGAACTGCCACAATAGCAGACATAATTCTGAATCCACAATCAATTAATAGCAACTCTGACACTAGGACACTATCGTGTAGTGTTAAAATAACCTAGGGCAGGAACTCCAAAAGAGGAGACTAAACTTAAGAGTTTCAAATACATATTAAAACATACATGTACGGGGCCTAATTTGGGTTTTTTTTTTTGTAAGTCTTATTTGTAAGTGTTAGCACTTACCTTTACTTTTAAATATTTTAAAATTTGGACACATTTAACGCCAGTGGCCTTTGTGAATGTTCTACTGTAAAGCCGGTGAAACCTTTTTCATTGTTTTTAGTACAGTCTAGATTTCTAGAATATGCAAACATCAGGTAAAACATCAACTCAACAATTCTGAGATTTATTATGAGAGCAAAACTGACTGTTAAGGAAAATCAGAACAACATTACTGTTCTGAAAAATCAAAGGTGCTGTTTCAAGGCAATATTAAATGTTAGGTTGTTGGAAAATTTGATATATTTATTCATAAATAACATGCCCATTAAGATGTTGGGCATGTAACGTGTTCCTGTCTTGTTAATGAAAAGACAATTCTAACAGTCAAATCACACACTGATATTAATTTCACAAGCCTCAACTGACTGCTTGCTATTTATAGCAAAGGTCTGACCTTGGTATACTAAGCTGAGGAAATCTAGTTACACGTAGTACCCACACTCTGCATATATACAAATATAAGTATGCATGTTATCACAGGATAAACATATTAAAAATGATTAAGCGTTATCATCTGAAAGATGATTTCAAGTACTGACGGTCAACTTTAATCAGCACACAGTCAACCTTCCACTTATGTGCTTACAAGCTGAGAGCAGCAGAGGTGATGTTACAGATAATAGCAGTGTTTTGATTCAAACGTGTGTTGGCACCATCTCTCATTTATTACAATAATCAGGTTTTAGAAGCTTCTATCAGATAATTCTGCTTTAAGACCCTCATGAAGGTGAAGGGATTTCTAAAAAGGTTTCCATGCCATCATTTCTTAAAGCTATTTTACTTAAGTTTCCCAAAGACTGAAACAAATACCAAGCTGCAGAAAGAAAACAAAGCCAAAACCAAACATAGACAAATGCCCCCTTCCCACGATGCTGTACATCCCTCCTTTCTCCGTATCCCATCCCGGTAAGCTCTTTCTGCAAAAAGGCACTGTTACTGTATTTCACTTCACTACCTTTGTTCACACCCCACAGAATAATTATTTTTGAACTTTCAGTTCCAGCCAGTCAGCTGATTTAGATTCATTTACTGCACAATGTGACAGTTGAGACCAGCAAAATAGCGTACAGTGTTACTGTAGAGACTCTGGGAGAAGCAAATGACTTTAATACATTACTTAAAATACATAACTTTAAGTAATGATTTATCAGATGATATTCTGTCTTCTTATTTATGATTATTGTTGAAGGCCTCCAAACCTGTATGGTTTCTGAAGCCTGAAATTTCCATAGCAGAGGAATCTGCGATTTGCCGTGAATCTTTTCAGCCCTCAATAGATGGGAAAAGATTGAAATGCTCTAGAGATGAGTCCTCTTTATTTTTTTAATGAAAGGCTGTATAATATATTTTCTGTATGGCTGCAGCAGCAGCTGTCAGGGAGAGCATCTCGGTTCAGCTCTATTATGGGAGAAGCAATACCCCATCCTATGGCATCGAGATACACTGAGGGGCCAGTACTGATTGACAGCTTGTCACCATGACGTCTTATTCCATCTCTGTTATGGAGAAAATTAATGTCACACCACCAGCCTTATGACTCGCTGTCATCTTAGAACTGCTCACCTTTTATCAATGCTCTAAATAACATTTCAAGCCCATCGTCTCACGGTGGACAATCTGGTCAAGGGACATTAAATCGGATGACTGTGAAATGTCATAATAAAAATGGAATGCTAACAACTTCTTCTCTAAACTAGCTTCTCTGGTTTTTAAACTGTGACAAGGGGGACCGTGGGTTGAGCGCACCCGTTCTGAAAAGGTCATACAATCTCACTTGGTCTGAACCCGTTAATGCGTCCCCCCCACTCCACCCCAAAAGGAATTAATCTTTTCAGACAATTGTGGTAAAATAATGGTTCAAACAGTAATGCCTGTTTAATTTGTAAGGCTCTGATGTTCAGCTACAAATGGTTAAATGACAGTAATAGAGTCATTTTCCAAGGCTATTTGATCTGACGGCAAGGTCAGCTCATTAACTGTTTTTGGCTGCAGAAAGGGTGCAAAATACATTTCTCATACGGAAGCAAGATTTTTTTTTTTTTTTGAGGATCACCCTCCTTCCCCAATATACAGCCACTAAGTGGGAATAGCACATCTTTCTAATTGCGTATTATTTCCTTGAATCAGTGGAGATGTAGAGATGTAAATTCCAAAGCCATACCAAGCATCAGTGATAAAAACTGTTTGAATTTTGTTCATCTTCGTTGTCTCTTTCTGCCGCTATCCACAGGTCATCTTAATAAAGCATTAAAATTTCTCAAAAGGTATATCAAATAGTACTATTTCAAATTACATGTAATGAGAAATTTATGCTTCTGCAATAAAAACATTTTCCAAAATATTAATATATTCATTTGAAAACATTTATGTATTTTTTAATAAAAAAGGCACACAGTGTAAGAAATATGTAAGAAATAGAAATAAATAGATCAATCCATACCACATAACTGTGCTTTACATTAGAGAGAAAAAAAATAGAGAATTTAGGAGATATGAGAAATAACACAGACTTATAATATGTTTCTATATTGCTGCTAAACTATCAAAAGCATCAGTATCGCTTGACTCCCATCGTATCATCACATGTAATAATCCACAGAAATAGGGTGTTGTTACTCTCGGTGGAAAAAAGTATGTCACTTCAAAAACAGATCCACCAGAAATTTATCCTATTTATAAAAACCAATTCTGTCAACTACCACCTGTCTTGGTGGATACCAAAATGTGAAATAATTCTCTTAATTGTAATTATTTCTCAAACATGGTACACAATACCTTAGCTCTCAGTTGGTTTAGAAATATAATGTTTAGCCTCACTAAGTCACCTCTATTAAACTGTGTTTATGATAACACTATTGGTGTATGAGTTGTACAAGCATTACCAGACAGCTGATTCAGTGGAGATAGCCAGAATAAATTTGCTGAAGCGCACATCCTGCTAATCTGTTTGAAGAATATTGTACAGCATTAGTACTAGCACTTCATGTTATCTGCACAGCCTGATAAGGTACATCTTTATTAAATTCAGTTATTGAAAGGATGTCAGTCATGGAATAGGAATATTTTAAAATCTAAAAAAAATTAAGCGGCTCTTTGTTAGTCAGAGCTTGGTTTAATGGCTGAGTGTCTAGAGAAGCCTTTCTAAACACCTGGCAGCATTGTACAATAAAAGCTTTGTAATTTTAAGTGGAAATAGCTTCCCCCACCTCCCCAAGCCCCCCGCCCCATGTGCAGTGAGACAGTTAACATTTAGTGACTTAGGTATTAATAAATGCTGGAGTAAGAGCTCCCCTCTCTGTTGCTTTGATAAAACTACACAGATGCTGTTCAATGTGAGGATGCTGGGAAATAAAAAATAATTTGCTTCAGAATATTTTGAAATGGAAATATTGTTCAAAACAGTCATTTTGACAACACAAAATACTGCTCCAGCCCCTAATGTCCAGTTAAAAAATAAGCTTTCCTGCCCTTAGAATGCACTTTAAAAAATAGTAATAAAAAAAGCAACCACTGGCGTTTCAAGCCGGCTGGTATGAATACTCACTAGAAACCGCACAGTCACTAAATAACACCACAGTTATTTTGCACTTGGTAAAAACGAGCATCAAAAATCTGTAAAGCAATAAAATTAACTTCTTTAGGTCACATAAATAAAATAGCTGAATTATTATGTAAACAACAGCTTATAGGATAAATAGGATTTGTAGACTTCTTGATGCTACCCGTATCAGCTGCAAAAATAGTCATAACCAGCTTAAATGGTTGTCTCTGGGCGAGTGAGGGACATGCTTAGATTTTTTTTCTCTGATACTTGTTAATTACTTCTGTAAGCCATTACGCAAACAAAGGGCAAGAGAGAAGAACTCCATACATATCTCTTTAGTATTTCCTCTCGCTCTTTCTGGTCCTCCAAGGAGTTGATAGAGAGGTCAGAGATACTGACTGCAGCTGAGGCTGTCAGAGTGACCAGCAGTACCAGGCATCCCTCTCCCTCCTCCAGTGGCAGCTCCAGCTTGTGAGTTTGTTCTTTACTTAGGGCCGACAGGTCAACCTGGCACCTAGAAACAAACGTTCTGAATCAGCGCGGGGTTTTCTTCACAACAAACACGAGCATATTGCCTTACTTGCTTTCCGCTGGACAAAAAAAATCCCAAACCAGTAGAATTTCCTTCTTCCCGCTTGTCTTTTTTTGCTGCTGTTGTTTTAAAGCAACAACTCTATGCTGCATGTGAACGATAAAGATATTAAAAAGAACATACAAACACTAGAGATGTGGTTAGCTAAAACCCATTACTTGAGCTGCCCACCCCAAAAAATTCAGGTGCAAATTGTACTTTTTAATCATTCCTATTGTATAAGCATAAAGCATAAGTTTCAGTAAGTGTTTTTGAAACTATTCGTCTAACGAGATTAAAAGTCTTCCCAAAAGAAACCCTAAAAAACAAAAAACCGAAACACAGTAGACTTCACTGCGATGGAGTTAACATGATTGCACATGGAAAAACACGACTCGAGTGCCATCCAAAAGGCTAAACTCTCTTGTAGTAGGCTGTGCATGGCTCAGGGTCAACGTTTTATGCAGGTGTCCAGGATACAATTTGATGCTGCCACCCTCTCTATATAACAAGCTCACGTTGTAACGAACAGGGTCTGCTTATAATCTCAGGGAACAGAGTGCTTGAAGCAAATCCACCCTGCTCGATCATCCCCTGAATCACCCTGGCTGCATGGGCTCTGCCACACACTGAACTAATGAAGAATGGCTCCATGCATGCAGGCTAGCAGAAATAGCTGTGCAACTGTTGAAACATCTTTAAAAATAAGAGAGAAAGCCAGGAAGGAAACTATTATTTCTTATAAACAGCTGACCATAAGCTTTTAATCAAAATACGAATACTTTAGGGTCAGTAGTTACACTATGCATACCTTGACATTTTTAGTATTTTTATGTGTACACGTCATAAGTTCAAACGTTCCTAAGATTGCAACTCTGAACATGTCTAGAAGTTCAACAATGGTTTTAAATGAAATGCCACTTGCACTGCATAAGAATTTCTGTGAAAAAACTTCCACTTATACCCTCCCTCATTAATGTTTTGTCAATTAGTTACTCCATGAAAATAACACTGAAGCAAAAAATAAATATATTCTATATATACAGTTAAACCACTGAATGCTCTAGTTTTAATAGCAATTATTTAATGCGACAAGCACATGCTCTATATGCCACTCTCACTAAGCTAAACATCTAGCAAACTCCTTTCATAAAATGTCAATTGATTTTGAAGAGAAAGATAATGTGGTGACCGCAGGGCCAATAAACTGAGAAAAAGGTGGCAGACATGAATAAATAGGCATTTAAGGACAGGAAAGAGCCAATTATGAGAATAAATGTGGCCTCATAAAATGGGCGCTATCACAGGCAGATTAGCTTTGCTACAGGAAATTTTTTAATTTTTTTTGTTTGTTTTTAAACATTTACTGTCGTGTAGCTGTCAAAATTAAACTACTGCAAATCTCATATAGTAGCAAGGTTCAATTATTTCACAATGAAAAATTTTCTAACTGACAAAGCTTTCCGAGTTTAATGTTTAGCGTGTATTTGGAAGGCTTCGGGTGGGAAGGGCTTAGAAATGAAACGAACAAGAGCAAGAGAGGACTAACGTTGCTGCTCTCAGTGTAGACTCACGGTCAACACAAGTTCAGTGCATGTATCTAGACTGTAAAATTTTTATTTAGGCTACAGTGAGGACTATAAAAGCTCTCCTTAAGATAATGAATGTTGTAACCAAGCATTCAAAGCTGGAGTAGGCTAAAAAGCCCTTAGTGTTAAATATTCTTTGAGAGAACATCAGTTTAAACTCTTCAAGTCAGTAAAAGAATCAGAAAGTCTTCATGATACAAATAATGCAGAAGTAGTTCAAAACCTTCAAAAAGTGGAAAACAAAAGCCACCTCCACCTTCAACAAAAAAATCCCTACATACATATAGAACTCATAAAACTATCAGGAGTGTAAAAATAGTGTTTATATCAGTCACAAGCTCCACCCTCTCAAAATCCTGAAGTTACAGTACTTTTTGCAACATTAGTGATCCATGCTATTCATTATTCAGATTAAAAGGAGCAAACTGCCAAACTGACAATTTAAATTTACCTGAAGTCCATGCACTTTTCCGATAGCTATTAAAAAAAAAAAAAACCTAATTGCCTGCCCGAAAGAAGTACGCCTCTATTCTGTTTGATAGATCTTTGCGAACAATCAGTCACTAGTCTGTTATTTCCTAAAATCATACAATGGGGTAGGGAGTGATCTGGAAAACTTTGCTAAGAAAAGTCTTACCCATTTTACAGGAAAATATCCTCCAAATGGCCCTCAAATAATATGATGAAGAAAACTGAGATTATTCCATTAAGAAATGTCACCACTGCACTTAATGGAAATCTAGATCAAGTGTTTCACTGTCCTCAAAACGTTAGGTGAAAGCACATCTCTCATTCTGTACTACGTTCCCTCCTCTGGGTAAGAGGAAGCAGTACCTCATAGGAGATGCAGCCTGCACGTACCTAACTCGCAGAAGATGCTGGGGCTTAAGGAGCCTTCATCATGCAGCAAGTGCATCAGCGGCACATGCACTTGAGTCAAAAGATGAAACATTTCAATTTACAGACACTAAAGGAAAGATTGCGATTTGTCCATTAATTGCAGACTTTCTCCTGCGGGCGGGGGGAAGTGGAATTTCATCTTGCACCAAATTTTCCTGTAAAAACATTACAGTGGTCTTCAGTTTGTTTTATTGCTTGCTCTCACCAGAACTTTGTATGGGACGAAAACATCAACAGAAGCCTGTTTATAGTGAGACATTACTTAAGCACTAATCCTATCCCAAAATAACTTCTATAGTCATCAGTAGAAAGCCACAAAATTATTTTCTGGATTAATTTTCCTCATAATGTCCCTTTATATTTTAAGATACTGTTTTATAATCAAGATAGACGTAGAAAATGCTACATATAAAGTCATACATAGCTGAGATGATGGACACAATTGCTATTTACTCTCATTTTTAAGGAAGAAATATTTCAAACTTCAAAGCTTTAGCAATGTTGACTTTTATGGTTAGTATCCTAGCCTTTTAAAGCAGAAAATACACTTTAAAACTTAGTGGTAAAGGGCTTGTCATTGTGTGGCAATGGCAACTGTTGCGTAGTTGACATTTCTGTCCATCACCGCAAGTATGTTTGATCTCCTAAAATAAATATTACTGTGGATTTTCTGAAGTTATATGGCTCACAACTTTGCTTTCCCCAGAGAAAAAGCTGAACTTTAGCAGGAGAACAGAGTGCAGACACCTTGAAGTGTCCATGGGGAGTGAAAACAGGATGATTACGCTGCTTTTTAAAGACACCTTCCACTCCCTCTTGACCTTTCTGCCCTAACAAGGAGAACTTGACGAAGAAACACTACAAAAGAAGAGGTGATATTTCAAATTAAAGTTAGCCAGTTTATTGTTTTTCCATTCCTATCTCCACTCTTTGATGAGTCAACGTGGAGGTAATGGCTTAAAATGTATTGTAATTATTTTTCATGATTGTAAAACCTCCAAAAAGTAGACGCTTCTGAAGAAGCTGACTACTTTCATAAGGCCTCTGTACTGCAGAGCACAACTGAGTGGAGAGTCTGTAGTTCCAGCTAAGATATGGCCTTAAAAAACATCTGCCATCTGCAACTATTTCCATGCAGAATAAAGATGCTTAGACAATGAAGGTAAACTTACATGCTACCAGAAAGAGGTATAGAGCAAGCAGGTGGTGGTAGAAATCTGTGTTCTCAGCTTGAGACCATGAAAAATTATAGCCATTTTGAGAAGGCCATAACTTGCCTATTACCTGAGTCTTATTGAAAATGGGAATAATAACGATTCTGGGAGTATTCACTTTCTTACGGAATTGCTATTTACATGCTGCTGGTGAAAGAAGTTCACTATTGAAAAAAAACATGATGAGGAATTATAGCAAAAACAGCTGTTAACTCTACAGACAAATTTTCAAGCATAGCTATAAATTTCAGTGCATTTTAGTTTTTAGCAAGTATTTAGTTTGAGTATCTTGCATTATTCTGCTGCTGAGCTCACCTGCACGCTATACGGTCCCTTCAGAGTGCATCTCTGACAGCAGGAGAAGTTCTAAGAAGGAACAATGGAAAAATTGCTCTGTCTAGCTGACAGAATCAGGAAGAGAAGTGGAGATATGTTCCCCCAATACCAGCTCTGCACACGAACACTGTGAGGGACTGGGTGGATAAGATATTCAGGCCTTGATACGTTGGAAAGGAAAAAAAAATCACGTAAGCTCCTCAAGCTCACATGCTGAAGTATTATAGATAAGCAGCTGCAGAAACACGGTAAAACTTCCAGAAAGGACGGTTTTAAGATTTAAGGGGAATCCACCGCTTCCTTTGAAAGTGCGTTCAATGTGTTAATCACCCACACCATTAGAAATATATTTCTGATTTATTTCTAATTTGAGTACATTTGACTCTGGTTCTTTCTATGCCTTTCTCTCTTAGGTTAAAAAAAAAAACCTTTAGTATCCCATATCTTGTTCTAGTGAAGGTACTCATATACCATAATCATATTTCTTCTTGATCTTCTTTTTGATATGCTAAATAGATTCAGCCCCCTATATATTTCCTTGGAACACATTTTCTACAGCCCTCAAATGACTTTTTGTAACTTTTCTGATCCAATGAGATTTTCCTGCAACCTTTTTAAAGTGTGGAAACCAGAACTGTATGCAGTATTTTATCATCAGCATGGGTAAGAGGTAAAAATCACCTCCCTCTCCAGTTCTAACAGAATCAGGAATGTAAGACCACTTTGGCACCCTGGTGAAATATCCTTGCTAATGAATGACTTACAAAGGTAGCAACATGACATAGTAGGCCTCTTAAAAGCCAGGTGGCCAGGCAAGGGAGAGACAGCCGATAGCTGGATCATTTTCTCACATGACAAAATGAAGCATAAAAGCAGAACTGGCACAATCCTAAGCGATAGGGACAGAAAAGCACCACTTGGCTACAACCCAAGCAACTTAATTATCATCACGACTTGTTTAAGACGTCAGCCTTTTAACTGCGCTATGATCCAGGTCTATGCTACTCCAGAGGATGCCAAGGAAAGGAAACTGTGCAATTCTGCAATTAGAACTGAGCTGGACATACATCAGAAGAAGTGAAGCACTAACTGCTACAATTTGTGAGACTCCATATCCTTTATGAGCACAGTACAATGTTCCAGTGAAACCAAGAAACAAACGGTGAGGGAAAATTCTGCAAGGCACTGAAAGTGATATGGCTCAAAAAGACAGGACTACAGTAATGGGAAGTTCTTGGAAGAACCCAAACTGAGAGTGGCATTTATAAGTATAAACATAATGAGAAAGAAATAAAATCACAGTCCCCACACAACGAAGGGCCTTAGTTCTCTCACGTGAAGTGGGCTGGTTCTTTCCAAAGTCTTTACAAAGGTGACAGAATAAAAACCAAGAGAGTTCTCAAAGCGCTTGTGCACTAGGACTCAGCTGAGCTGAGGAGGGCGATGGCACACTCAGGATGCTGAAAACAGCCCCCAGCAACTTGGGAGCACACTGCCTGGCTCCAGAGCTCAGTGGCAGCTGAGGAGTTATCATCACCAGGTGCCGTGCAGCAAAATACCAAAAGCAGAAAAGAACCCTGCAGCGTGGGGTAAATTAGTCTTGATAATGGAAATATGCAGAACTGCCTGAAAGATGGGACAACCTCACTGGTCACTGAGTAATACTTGAATGCAAAAAAATATTTCTTGCTTGCTAAGATAAATAAGATTCATGCCACAAAATCCTGCTGACCAATTTTGAAACGGTAGATCAATATTTTAACATAATTCCTTGGAACAAAGTTTCAAATTTACTTCATAAAGTTTTTTAGACAAAAAAAGTATTTGGAAATGTTTTATTATGTTATATTCTCTATGCTCACCTTGCAGTACAGGCATGCGCTACAGAAACGCACTGCGAGCGCTGTCACTTGTGAAATCTGTTTGTATTAAAAGGCACGCTTTTCTCTGCTAAACATATCTACTGCTTTGATATACTTTTTTTTTTCCTACCTGGTTCTCCCCTCTCTAGCTGATCCAGGTAACTCTGCAAAAATCTTTCATACAGCTCCAAACCATGCCTTCCCAAAATCCTCACAGCCCACTATCCATACCCCTAATCATTTTTTATACTTATTTTCATGGTCCTCGTTATCTAGCTAGCCATTTTCCTTCTCCCTTCCTCTTATTTCTCCGCTCATACCTTATGTAGCGGAGTAGATCTCCATGTCTGGGAGACAGAGGGTCACAAGAAGGGTCTATAAATATAGTCCAGTTTGTGCACAGTATTCAATGCTTTAATAAATAGATGAATTCTACCAATTTTGCAAAAGTATATGACAATAACTTTTACAAAAGTTGTCAATAATAAAATATTTGGTAGCAGAAAACTAGTGAAGATTAGCGAGCTAAAACTGAACCTCTTTACTTTCTAATACAGTAGCAGTGCTCTTCCATGATTAGAAGCAGTTAAAACGTGCAGAGATAGTATAAGTAAGGCTTGGAAAACCTGAAGGCCAAATTTTGAGACGTACTATTTACATCTAGCTCCCTTTGAAAACAATCAGAAATGGAGCTGGCTCAGCACGTCACAGGATTTGTCAACGGCAGGCCTGCCAGTACCATTTTTAGATGTTAATGCTTCTGGCAAAATCTTTGTTTTACACAGAGAATTGCATCTGCAATAATTTAACTTTAGTCATCAAGTATAATCAACAAACTATTATACAAACTATTATACACACAGGCTGTTGGTTGCGCGCTTGTCTGTGTTTACACAGAACTACTGTGTAATTCACATGCGCACACAGTACAAAACCCACATCCCAACAGTATATCATCCATTTGATTTTCAACTTTGAAAATAAGTTATCTTGCCAAAGTTACCCGGGATGCAGAAATTTTCAAACCACCATGTGAAAAAGTGTTTGCAATACCATCATAATAAGATATTATTTGTAGATCCAGAGAAAATCAATTTAGCCTCCATAGAATTTTGCAAAACTGATAAAAATTCTACATTTATCAACTGCAAAATAAAGGCTGCACAGAGACTTTCACAACTGCCATTCAAAACTTCTTTGCCAGGCAACAATATTTAAAAAGGAAAAAAAAAACTGCTTTACTATAAATCACAGTGTCCACATACATCTCTAGAAAACAGATCTACGAAGAAACATTAGCAGCAGCACGTTTACTGTCCTTCACTCAGCTTCATATGCATGCTGGAGAACTGATACACAGCTTAAGAGCACCACTCAGTCTCCCACAGTGAAATTACACAAATCTGAGTGGAAGAAAATAAAACTGAAAGATATAAATATTTTATATAAAAATTGCCCTTCAGTTTAGAACTTTGAGTAGTGCATCACTGTGCTTTCAAATTAATAACGCAGCAGTACAGTTCTCACTTTGCTTCTATTTACGTGCGCCCCCAAAAAAGCCCTACAGCTTCATTATTATGAAAAAAAAAATCTAACAGACAAAATCTAACAGATTAGGTGTTAAAAATCTAAATACTTCATTTTCAGCATTTTAACTTTTAGATTTCATAGCACCCATTCTGTTAACAAGATTAAATTAAACAAATATTATACAGCCTGTACCCATATACACACACAAACAGGCTGAATTTTAATGATGATGTTCAGGGAGAGTATAGAACATTTCCGTTTTCTACAGATATAATTAATACACAGCTTTAATGAATACATAATACACAAGGTCTTCTTCATTTGCATCAGATAGGGAAGATGACAGTAAAATTTATATTTATAAGTGCTGAAAGTTTTCTGATGAGAACAGATACAGATTAAAGTCAACAGTAATCTCCTGGCATAAAATATGGGCAAGATCAATGTCATTTTAAAGATAAACACACACTTTTCATACCAATTAAATAATGCCATAAATCCTGCTGTATTGGATTGCAAATAACTTCAGCTGAATAAAACCGCATGACACGGGATTTACTTATCCTGTATGTTCACAGAAACAACTTGTTCTCCGACAGCACTCATTCTTGGCAATTTATTGCACCTGTCAGCAGCCAATTTGTTCAGATTACTGCTATGCATAAAGGTGTAACAATCATGAGGATTTACTAGCTGATTATTGTAAAGGTGACAGTCCGGATCGCCTTCAGAAACGCAGATAAGAAAGTTAAATAATTACATGAAGATTAAAATCATTTCACCTTCATTTTGGTCTCAGTACTAGCTACCTAATCTTACTACAGTAAACGCTTTTCATCACAGCAGTCTGTTGACTCAGTATGGAAGAGGAATGATCTACTTGTAAACAGAAAGTGTGCAAATATGTGAATATTTACTTTAGCCAAAATGTACAATATACACATATACATATGTACGTGTGTGTAAATCAATCATAAAATTATCATTGCTAAGTTATGGGAATAATTCTACTTATCAAATGAAGTAGTGACTAATATTGCAAGTTCACACACTCATTTGAACTTATGGAGGCTACCACTATGACTTCAAGCATTGGTGCTTTCCAGAAAAAGAACTAAACTACCTTGGACTCCCACCTATCTCTGCTCCTTGAAAGTTTTTGAATTTTTTTTCCCTCCCCTCTTTATTTTTAAATGATCTTCAGAAGAATATTACAATTTAATCTCCCACTCCATTCTGCACAGAACACACTTCTGGTCAAGTCCAAGGTTTCCTCATATGAATCTGCATATCATTTGACATACATTTCTCTCAGTACATTTGTATGAGGTCTTTTTTTCAGGAGAGACCTGCTGGCTTTTCAAACCTCAAAATAGAGACTGAAATGGTTCTTGGATTGCACATTTTTAGGATATTCTGAGAGGGAAGTTCACAACATGTTACATCCTTTATACTTGCATAGATAGGAAAACGTATACAATTCAAACTCAAACAAATTTTATGGATACATAATGCTCAAAGTTAAAAATGGAAATGAAGCAGTCAGCATCTCATTTCAGAAAGTGCCTAACTCAATGTGTTTCCGTACCACGATAAACACTGAGCTTTAAGCTAGTTCTGTGACGGCCATCTTTTTCCCTCTCTGAATTAGGATGCCATGCTGTCACTCTCACCCTTTTAATACCTTCCTCTCCCTCATAAGCCACCCCTTCCACTTCCGTCATCCTGCTGTAACAGAGCCCCAAAGCCAGAATCTCACTTGCATGCCTTCAGCCTACTCTAATGTCTTTTCTTCATCTTCCTGCCCTGGAAAAAAGATCCCAAGCCCAACCCCTAACAGAGGTAGTCTCCACGCAATGCTCTGTACTTCATCCTGGCCCTGCTACCAAGCCCCAGCCTCATGATTCTGAGGATACAAAAAGGACCCACAAAAAAGTCATGTTATTGATTTCCCAGGGAAGAGTGTACTGGATTTTTTTTTTTTGTTTCACTGAAATACAGTTGAGACAGAGTATCATGACAGGAGAAATTATGACATTCTGCTTTGGAAGAAAATCTGTAAGTTAAGAGTCCAGCATACAGAGAATATTTCAATTCAAGAAGGCTTCCAATGCCCTTTACTGCAAGGCATCTGGAGGTCCGCGAGTCCTTCACCAAGGAATCCTGATTTGCAGTTACTCTATTAACATTACAACTTGAAGAGCTTTCAAGTTCCCACCCTTACAGCTATGACTCCAGATCTCACAGCGTTCAAGATCACCACTGGCCTATGAGCCAACCTAGCAAGATGCCAAACAGAGAACTATTAGAAAGCTGCACACCTTTCATGACTATTTCGTCAATACCACCACAACTGGAGAACAGGGAAGCTCCCTTTCTTCTTCTTCACGCTCAGTTTAGTTGGGAAACTCCAAAATAGTTTTAGAGCTGGAATTCTAATGGAGACATTCCCCCAGATGCACAAAGCAGCTCACTACTGCCTATTTTGCACAGGAAATTCTGTTGATCTTCACATGTGCTCTGCAGGCAGATGAATACAGAGCATGCAAAAACAAACAAAGAAAGAAACCCAAAATCTCACCACACTGTGGATGGGAAATGAGTACTGCTTCTTAAACTAGTTTCTTCTTTTTTTCTCAATTTGTCTGCTACTTCTTTCAATAAGTAGAATCCCTTCAATCAAGGATGGCTTCTCCCTAACCATACTTTGGCCAGATAGGACAGTTTAAGGAAGAACTCTCATATTCATTTAATAAAAATCTCTCTAAATAACTGCTACTGCTTGAACATTATTCGAGAAAGTGGGAAAATCACAAGAAGAGGAAAGGGGTTATTCTGCACCATTGAGCCTTGCTAGAATACTATCAGGATGTCTTTTGTTTCCCTCCTACAGCCTTATTATTACCTTTCTTGAAACGTGAATCAAAACATTCAATCTCTTCTATGTGCCTTGAGAGCACCACAGAGCCTTAGTCATAGACAAGAATCCATGTTTTCAAATAAAATAATATGCATTTAGCACACCACACACACAGAGCAAATGCAAAGTGTCTGCACCTGACAGACTGAATGTATGCTGTACTAGTGCTTTGCAATGTACAATAGCTTGATTATATTCCAGACTTGTTGAAATTCCATCCAAATGTCAAAAAATCCAATACTTCTAGGACTTGGTGGACCTACAGGCCATATGCTGGTCATCAAAACATCAGATTTGCTGTGAATGTGTTACACAGTTTATGTGTACATATTCCTCTCTGAAAAATTCTAGACAGAGATAAGATGAACCCGAATAAGAGGTGTAGCTATCTGAATCAATGTAAAGGCTCTAAGTTCAAACAGTTACCAAATACATATACACATATATGTACACATATATTTGTATGTGTGTGTATATACACACACACACACACACATTTATGCATATATATATTTGCAGCTTTTACACTCAGCCTCAAAATGAAAAACTGGGGAAGAGAGGCCCATGTAAAGCAGAATTGTCAAGTGTCAGTGATTTTTATCCACAGTGACTGGAAAAGAGTATTAGGGAGGGAGAATATTAAGACCTATTTTTGAATTCATATTGAGCTTGACAAATGACAAAGTTTTTCACGGAGATGAATTTGTTTGCAGGTTACATTATCCAGAGGTAAGGTGCCACCTTACCTCTGGATAATGTAAGGTGAAAATAAGAGAATATCTAAAAGGACATGCTTGAAGAGTGGTTATATATAGCAAGGCACAGAACCTATAGAAGAAAGGTCACAAAAATCAAAAAGAGCAAGTTTTCAGTCAACATACTAGGTATGTTTTTAGGTATGGAAAAAACTACCTAAGCAGCTCATATGTTTGAGGCTACAAATTTTTCTTCTCCTTTTCTAGTTTCTCCTATTCTTATTTAGATTTCAAGTTCCTTGGAGCAAAGGCTGCTTTCTATTTTATCCAGTGCTCGTAAAAGTACTTTAAGTATATTAATTATAATTACTGATAATACTAACAACGTAAGTGCTGCTTTGATGAGAATGTTCTGAAAAGTTATATGTGAAAATTCTCAATCTCAGAATCTTTTAGCTAAGAAGGTTAAAGATAAGCAGAAAATAGAAACTATTTCCCAAGGTATACCACATACTGACATAGGACTGAACCATTACGTTACTTCAGAAAAATAGTTATCGCCACCCTATGTTCCGACTGAAATCAAGAAAGGAACAAAATAAGATTTAAACTTCAAATACAAATGTATCACCCCCGCCATAGGGTTTCATTGTATAAAATAAAATCCTACTCAGTATACTTTTTAGACGGGGTTTTGTCTGACATTAAGGTCTTTTCTTTGCCAAAGAATCTGCATCTATTCTAACTTCCCACGACTTATGGTAGGAAATGCAGAATACTATATGACTGATCTAATTTGATAAACAAATCCACTACCCTAAACAGGACAGTGAGGAAAAGATGAGCAGAAACATAACCACGTTGGCATTAAAGGTACACGGCTCAGTTTGTGGGATTTCCATTCCTGGTTTTTACTACAAAAAATAAGTTATTAATCGTATTACGTCCTAGTGAAAGCACCTACAGCTTTCCAATATTCTAACAATCAAAAGATACCGGATTAATTGTTATTATTTTGAATGGACAGATATCAATTAACAAAGCATGTGTGATGCAACCACATATCTAAGCTCTCAAAACAGCACTGACCTCGTATAGTAACTATAACAAAATGTCTACAATTTGGGGGGTTTTCCCCATTAGCTAATGGCTAATGCAAATGTTTAAAAAAAAAAAAAATTTAGCATCTATCAATAAAGTAGAGCAGACTCACACACATTTATACCTTTTCCTGAGTGCTCAGAAAGATCCCAAAGATTCCCTTTCTTGAAAATAAACTAGCTGAATGATCTTACTTCTTTACCCAAAAAGCTGTGTGTAGAAGATTCTCATTTCCTTTAACAAGTAGATCAAAGAATAAGAATACCATTTTGTTCTTATTAGCATATTACAATACATGAAATTTATTTCTCCATCAACCCAGAAAACATTGCTATATGGAACCTCCTGAATCTTGATTATACTGTTAAATATGGGATTTCCATTGTGGAAAATCTAAGCCCAACAGTTGGTAAAATCCGCCACCTACTGGTCACACCAATTTATTCTACATCGTTAAAGAGTAACACCAAAGCAGCAAATTGTACTGATAGTTTGTAACACGCCCCTCTCCCCATTTTTTTTAAACAACATGAACAAATGGTTGTAAGAAACAGTTTCAATAGCAAGACTCATTTTAATCATCTGCTCTCATCCCCAGAGAACTGGAAGGCTGTAATTGCACAAACCTGCCAATAAAATCATCCCTTTTGCCAGCATCTTTGTCCCACACGGTAATATCAATAATTCCACCTCGTTCTTCATAGAGATGAAAGTCAAACTGCTCCCTCCACTGAGGATTCAAAGTTTTTGGCACAATCTGAAAGGAGAGCAAAAAGAAAGTCATACTGCATTGTGCAGGCATGCTCTTTCTTGAATTGCAAAATTATCTTTAGATTCTGCTCAGAAAGTGTCTTTGCAGTTAATCCTAAGCAATAAAAGTTAAAAAAAAAAAAATTACAAAAAGACTATTGGTCAGTCCTTTCATGCCTCTCTGATTCATCAGCAGCCTCCAGAATATTGCAACCTGTCTCCTTCAAAAGCCTCCGGAACAAAGGATTTACCCTGGGAATGGATCCGTTTTTCTATGCAATAATTATGTGCCCTTTCTGGAGTGACAGCTACAAAGTTATCTTTCTCAGCCAAAAGGAAAACAAAGCACCTTAAATGACAAGTAGATAGTGACTGAAAGTATTTAAACAGAAATAATATGATCTTCTCCTCTTTCCCCAGCTACTGTAATATTGGGAAAAAGAGGAATTCAACTTTACTATGGTTGAATTTTTACAGAAGATTTTTTTTTTAAACTGCGTTTTATTTCCTTTTCTGCATAATTTAGATAAAAGTAGGTTTTGGGATCATTTTCACTCTAGTTGCTTCTGACAAAAGATATCAACCACAGTCAGTAGAACAGAAAGCTTGCAGTTTTTTCCACCACAATGCAACAGCAGTAGTCACACCTGTGCTGAGCAAGAATGCAATCCACCCTATAGCCTCCCTATGAAGCAATCACTATTTTCAAAGTCCTCCAGTTCCACTGGCTTGAAAAGTAGAAAAATTAGAGAGAATTCAGAACCAGAAATACTACAAAAATACATCCTGAAAGCATAAAAGAGATTTGATTTCTTCATTTTGATTTGTACGTGAAAATGTATACACGCTTAAAAAAAAGGGAAGGGGGTAACATCTACCATAACACTGGGCAACAACACCGGGGAAGAAGTTTCTTGAAAGAACAAACAAAAAAATCCCACAAATAAAAGAATGCCAGACAATACCTACAGCATCAGGAGACTGAAAAATCTGTCAGTTAGTCCATGTGCATTTCGTTACTTTGGTTTGTTTTATGATTAAAAATACAAAACAAAAAATACTTTTGACTTTTCCTGTGCAATAAATCTCTAAGTTAATCTCTTTACCTTGCTCAGGTTAATCAAAGCACACAGTTACAAATAATAGATCTTTCAGTATCACATTTCTGAAAAGCATCTTTGCTCTATTTCAATCTGGAAAGCGTATCTTCTGATTGCTTCTGAGATGTCTGAAAAGAAGCCTATTTCTTCAGTTTCTTTACAATACTGTTTGCCTCAAAATGTCTTGCTGAAAAGTACCTGTACAAACACTTAAAAAGAGTGTTTTCTTCTGACTTGTAAAATTCAAACAACGACAGAAGGAGTCGCCAATGTCCTAGCTGATTTTGAAAAAAAAAAAAAAAATACATAAATGGGAGTAAAGAGGAAACCATGAATTGACTCCTTTGACGGCCAATTCACAACCAGGACAGAAACTAGGATCTGAATTAAGGTTCTCAACAAAACTCTTTTCCCTGGAATTTTAATAATAGGGACGTAACACTTCAAAAGCTAAATTAAACAAATTTGTAAAGGTGTAGTAAAAGCAGATTTGACCTCTTACATTTGCCCTTAAAAACCCTATCTGAATCCAGTGACCAAAGCACCTATCAATTCAGTTGCCTAAGTGAAGACAGCAACTAAATGACCTCCCCCCCGAAAAATCAATCTTAGCAGAGGCACAGGATGTATGCATTTTAAAAGCACTCGCTTTCTAATGAACATCCATTAGCTTCTAGTAGAAGAAAAAAAAAACCCACATATATATATATATATATACACACACACACACACACTAATGCTTTCTTCCTGTTGGTAGAGGAAGCTGATTTCTTCTCCTTTATGTTTTCCCTCAGCATAAAAAAAAAAAAAAAAAGCATGTGGGAAAATTTCATTTTCCCAGTTGAACTGGACAGTTTACGAGAAGCCTGTGGGAATCAACTATTCCTCCATAAGCTGGATTTCAGATTAGATGGCCCTAGGGATGTCTCACAGGTGTAGGCAAAGCAGGCACCTAAATGCTCCTGGCCTCTTCACTGCTTTGCCCTTCCTGCAGCGCTGCAAAACCATGTCGGCGGCCGTGGCCATTGAGGGAGGAAGGTCATGCACGTGTCATCGCCAGCAGTCCCAGCATTTTCCAGAAACGGCAGTCAGCATCAGTACGCTCCTCTGTGCCTGCGCGGCGTGCCACCGCCGGGGGCCCAACCAGACTGCCGCTTCAGACAGCCGGACGGGAATTTCTACTGGACAAGGTCAGCCTTTGCCCCGGTGGGATTTTACAGCCTCCCTTGCGATCAGGCAATTTTCAAACCGAACAGCGACCATGGAAATTAAAGATAACAGCAAGAAAGCAAAACAACTCTCCACAGTTATTTCCTCCTTGATCAACGCTCTCCGGCTGTTACCCAAACAGATATACACAGCTGTAACGAAGCTTGTTGCAAGGACACAATGAGGAAAGGGTGAATACAAGCAGGACAAGCCTGGAGGACAAGAACATGCAAAGGGCCCGAAAGGCTACGGGCACCAAACCAGCCGGGCAGAAAGGTGGTGGCTGTCAGAATCGCCCTAACGGCCTACCCCAGTACCCTCCCCAGCGACCAGTAACACGAAACAGAACCAGCACAGCCTGTCTAGAGGAGAAGCTCCTCCACCCCCCACTGTAGTCCTATATTTTCCTCCATGTATTTATTATTTTTGTTCATACTGAAACAAAAAACAACATTTAAGCAAAACTCTAGGAGCTTTGGCAGCTAATTAACATAATAAACCTCCAACAGTATTTTAATAATCATGCAAGCAGAAACCACAAACAGAAACAAAACACGCTTCAAACGACGTACAGCTGAGGCCGCAGTCGGAGTTACCTTGCTCTTGTACTTCTGATGCCCCAGCCGGAACTTCACGTAGGGATCGCTCAGCCCGTTGGCATCCATCGCCTTGAGTTCTCGGCCTTCTATTAAAGTAACACTAACTATACCTCTCCATAGCTGCGATTTTCTGTGCAGATCAGAGAGACGCAAGCTCTGGGTCTGAAACTTCAGGGAAATAAAAACATAGATTTAGTTAAACAAGCCTAAACGTCTCCTTTGCGTTTTAATGTTCAAACGTTTATAGAAATGAAAGGGAAAGAGTCATCTTAACCCATTTTGCAATAATCTGACAGTACATATGTGACTACATCATAAAGAATTATTTGGAGAGAAAGCAAACTGACAAACACACAGGTAATGTCAGATGCTGCTTTTGCAAAGCCAAGCAGAAATAATGCTATTTAAGGAAATGTTTGGAAACATTTTTTTTTCCTGCTTCAGTCCCCCCTCTCTGCCTATAGAGCCAACAACATTATTAAAAGTTTTATGACATCTCTTTTATTAGCTATGTACAAGTGAAAGACCTTACAATACAAATAAACATCCAAACCACTTTTATTAAATTGATACAAACCCAGCATGAGAAGCACAGACCCAGGAAAAAGGCGGCAATAAACATGCAGAACTCCAGTACACACGACAACTATCTGCAGCCCCTAAAACGATGCGGCGTTCTCAGAAATCACGAAGAAAATGGAATTCAGCACCGACATCTTATTTCAACAGTTTCGTAACAGCATTTTGCTGAGACTCTCTTCAAGAAGGGATAAACAGAACTGTGCAGAAACTTGTTGACTGCAAACTTTCAGCCTCTCGCTTTTAGGGTAAGAAAATTCCCCCTCACCCCCACACGGCCACAGCATCCATCAGTGAACTGCACTGGGGGCAGGAGAGCGGGGAGCTGTAAACGGGAGTAACTTAAAATCTGCTCCAGCTCGCTCAGAGCTACGTCCAGATACAAACCGCCACCAGATAGCTCTGGAGGTGACAAACCACCTTTGCACTCCAGAGGCAGGTCAAACACGGCTGTAGTGCATTTGAGGGTTAAGAGGCTCTCCCTTTCTTTCTTGAAATTGTATTACTTCAAGATTACCTGACCTAAAAATCAAAATATTAGATAGCTACGCAATATTGAAACTCACAAATTACTGCTTTCAGGAACCAAAAAACCCTTACGTCTGCATGGCTACTCAGCTACCTAAATATATTGAAGCAGCACTTATTTTTTTTTTTTTATTACAGCAAGTAGGTTGAGTAAAAAAGGCTTTGTGGGCTCTGAAACAAGAATCTTCTGTACAATAAAAGTATACGAGTTGTGTAGCTAACCATGCAACACATCTCCAATGTCAGGGTTTTTCAATGCAAACTTGGTTCGAGTCTTTCAGATGGTAAATATAATTGGATGGTTACAGCCGTGCATATGCCTCGGGCAGGATTTTTACTTTATTATCCAGAGAAGACTGTGAAACGTACAGTGGAATATAGTCACTGGACTGTAATCTGCACTCACCAGACTCCAGAGAGAAGTGTTATACACGAGGACAAGGTTCACCGGAGTTGCAGAAAATCTGAGTAACCTGCTGTTAGCAGTATTTCAGAAACCATCATGGCCAAGTATTTATATTTTCTAATGACTATTCATTCCATGCATTATGCTTCACTCCCAAAAATATTTCTTTAAAAAAAAACTTTAAAAAAAAGTATCAAGCATTACCGCACAGCTCTGTACCTCACTAATCGTAAGTGAGGCAGTGAATCATTTAGAGAGTACACTTGATGTAAATTCCATATTTTCAACAGCTCTTAAAATAATTTGCTGCATTACAGCAGCTGCCACCATATAAAAATACCGATTTTTTTTATGACCAGTAGGGAGTTATATCAACCGAGGTAATTTACATACGAGGTGGCAAGGCAAGATCTAAATGATCAAGCACAGAGCATAAAATGACAGATGGGCCAAACAGGAGTTTAAAAGAGTGAGGCAGAAATCCTGAGAACAAATGTTCCCGTTTTGCTTGAGAAAGGCCTTTTGGGTCACAGCCAGATCTTAACAGTTTATGACAAACAAAGAGACTATCAGAGGCCACTGGCATGTTGACTGATATAAAGCTGTAAAATCTAAATTTCAGTCTGCTGGAATAAAGGAAGCTGGCTGCTAAAAGTAAAGTGGTATGAGCTAGTTGCTGCTGTTTCTTCTTTGAGACGGGGAAATGCGGACCACAGCGGTGCTCTTCTCTCCCTGTCTTTATTGGTAACACAAATCCATCCAAGCAAGCCGCAAAACAAAAGCCTACTGAAAGAACAAGGCCATAACTAGCTAGAGCTAGAGCTTTTGAGATTTCCTGGAAGCGAAAGATGGGCTATTTTGCCTTCTCCAAGAAGAAAAAGCCATCCAGCCTTTTTGCCTCCCAGATACTGAGCAGCATCTGAATAGACATCTAAAACACGTTTTCATTCCAGTCAAATCAAGTGCTAAAGTCACCCTTATCCTGAGAAATTACAGACATTGATATGGCCTCTAGTTTCATAAGGTCATTTTTGTAAGATTTCAAAGCAAATTTGCCAAAAGAGCTGATAAATAGAAAAATAAGGAAGACTTCACTTTGCAGACTTCTTTCCCTATAACCTCATTTCACTGGGTGAGGCCGGTACGCTGTTAATTACCTAAATACCCTTTGAAAATCCAGCCCATACCAAGTTAGTTACAATGCCAGGGAGGAAAACATTATAGCAAAATGAAGAAATGTGCACGGATCTTTCCAAACTCATGCTATGAAAGAATGTTTCTTGAGATTGGTTCTTACATATCTGTTTCCCTCAGAACCTCAGACCTTGGTTTCACTCTGCTGCATCAAACAGGAAAGAAAAAAAAAAAAAAGAAGGAAATACATGATTTCTAATTTCTCTGGAAATAGGTGGAAAGCTTAATAATAATTCCTGGAATTATTGGAAAATCTGGAAATGGCTATACTGTAAACCACAACTGTAAAACAAACAAGGTCAAGAACTCAGGTCATAACTAAATTATTAACATGGATTATTCACAATCATACACTTATATGCAGGTATGGAGACTCTCATCTGCCATATTCTAAACTGCAAAAATAATGCAGCTGACATGCTGTGAAGCATTCTCTCTTTTTTCTGAAAGGAAATGAAAATTAGACTTTTGAAAAGGAATCTTTCATGTCAAAGGATGTTCATAACTGCTTTTGAGAGAAAAACTCCCATCTTTTCATATCCGTAAGATCTTACTGTCTGATCTAACGCTTCTACTATAAACAGCATGTAAAAATAATAATTTCTTATCTGATAAACCTAGCTTTTATTTGTGTTCCATCTATTCTGTTTACACATGCGGTAGCAGGAGCGCTAGAGATACAAATAGCAGGAAAAACTACTGACACAGCAATGGAATTGTTATCCCATATTAGATACCATTAGTATAGTTAGAATACAATTGCAGAGCCAAAAAAATGATCTTACAGCATGGCTAATATTCTGTATATGGTCACACATCACTGGGTAGCACGTCTCTAAACCAGCTAGGCTTAGCCAGAACCTAGGTGTCGTTCCTAGTCCTGGGAATTTGTTGCACACTCCTAAAATTGGACCTCTTCAGTGGTGCTCTCCTTGGGACACAGCGCAGCGATGGTTTGCTGCCTTTAAGGAAGACATCATCTCAGACTGAGGCTTCTGCACAGCGTATGTGCACTGCATTCAAGCTGTGAACTCGGCTTCTGTTTTAACCGCTTTGAGGGACAAGACTGCAGGAACATCTTCTTAATGAACATCTCACTTTACTGTTACTTTCTTCAAAAGAACAGAACTCTTAATAAGTAATTTTGAAAATCCTGTAAGAATCTAAGTACATCTTTAGGTATCTAAGTGACCTTTGAAAATCCAGCCCAAAATGATTTAGAGAAACCTCAAGATCTGTCCTCTCCAAATCTACCTCACCCTTTCAATGATAAACCTTCGTGCTGTGCAAAGTTCCACCTCTCTCACTTGCGTGTCCTTGTGCCCATATGGTGATGCGAACAGACTTTGCTCTTACTGCTTCTCCCTCTTGTCACACGCACCACTAGGACACCCTGCTATGTGCCCTCGAACAGAAAATCTGTTGTTCAAGAATAATTCAGCACTTAAGAGATGAAAGAAGCTAATGGCCACATACTGCTTCTCGGGTATAACTTTCCATTCACCTTTCTAGATTACTAAGCTCTCTGAAATTAAATGTAACAACCTGTCCTTGCATGATTTACTGCCTAACACAAAAGGGATTTCCTAGTTTGAGGAAGACACTTTCCCTTCTGTCATGAATGCCTCTGTACAATTCTCTGAAAACAGTGAGTACATACGGGTGCTATTGAAGACAGAATTTGAAGTGTGCCTAACACAAACTTATCTTAAAGAGTTCTAAAAAATGAAATAAGTAACGCATATAATATATGTAATATTATAAACAATAAATAAAAACCCCACAAAGTGGGAGTTTTTTTGCTGGGAATCTTTAAATACTAATGAAGAGAATAAAATGAGAATACTCCTCTCCATTGTGAATGGTTCAGCACATGTACAAATAACAAAAGAACGATTCAAAACCAGCGTTGTAAAAGACTGCTGCAAATTCAGGTAAGAAGTCAGAATTCTTCTCCCCAAATTGCTAGGACGCTTGCATGGCTTGGACAAAATCTTTAAAATAAAGTTTGAGAACGTCAGTAGACACAGCTGCTACTTTCATGTACCTTGCCTACTTGGGGGAAAAGTCAAGGGACTGTCAGGTGCACGGAACTGCATTCACAATCCTTTTCCTCCATTAGAAACTATGCAAAGAATAACACCTCGCAGAAGTCATCCACATGTGGACATCAAGCTACAAAATGGCCTTCAATGGGATCATAAGATTCTTTTAAAGATTTGCTTCATTGTGACTGAACAAGTTTCATAAATGAACGAGTACTGACAATTACTACAATAAAAAATGTTTATCTTAATTTCTCACCAATAACAATTTACAATTTTAGGATCTATGAAATGCAGCATCATATTAATACTTAATTCTAGGGGAAAACTAACTTAACACATGCAGAAGCTGAGAAATTTAGTCTTCAATGTGTCATTCATGTTAAGTCTGGTTTAGGATATTTTCTATAAAAACCTGATATTGTTGCTGTTGTACCAATCTTATGATAACACTGTAATATTTGTAACACGAGCTGATATTTTTGTAACATTTCCTGCATTTTTATGGTTTGCAAAGTCCAACAAATGTGCACTCTACGTAAGTGCTGGGAAAGCTAAAACTGCACTGACTGGAGGCAGCTCAGAGGCAATATGATGAAGGTGTGGACTCAACCAAGAGGAGTTAAAGCACTCCCCATGCCTTGTATTTTCTGGAAAAGGACAGAAACATTTACACAAGGCAAAGATGCGCTGGCAAGAGCTGTCAGAGAGGTGCTGTGTCAGTACATTCCTAACCTTCACCCTTCTTTCCTCCTAGTAATTCCTCTGGAAATTATAGCTGCTCCATGTGGGAGTAAACTGATCTCCTGATGACCCTGCTATTGCCTGGGATAACCATCAGTGTCACCACTGTCCTAACACAGAAATGAACGTGACACAAGGTAGCACAGTGGCTACCACAAGTTGATGGCATCTCCCTGTGTTTCCACGATCAGGAGCATGAACACAGGAAAAATTCACACTGAAATCCTACTCAGCCGTTTTGATTGTTACCCATATCGGCTGTTATCTTTCACACCCAAGTAATGCAAATCTAAGCCTCACCAAATATTTGCATAATTTTTATAACCAGATGTCTAACAGCCACTATTTGCATGGGTATCTGTTCTGACATTTTTTACTTCTATTCCATTATTTAGTAGATTTCCTTCAAGCACTATTTACTGCTGATAAATTGACATCTAGAACCTTACGGCCTACACAGGGCAAGCACCTTCTCAATCATAAAATATTTTTCTTAAAAACATAAAGCAAATAATCCCATCTTCTATTCTGAGTCTCTACACAGCTTTGATTGAAATACTCCGATTTGACTGCAGAGTCCTTCAATTAAGAAACAGCATACAACTCTATGCTTCTGTTCATCTCCATCATCCTTAAACCATGATTTGCTATTTTCAATTTCTTCTCTGCTCAAGAGGCATCTCATTCCAGTGGAAAAGCATTTTTCAATTTTAAAATAATAAAAATGCTTCATAAAGGTTTTTATATTAAGAAAAGACAAATCAGTGATCACAAACTAAATATTTTGAGCTAGGCACAAAAGTATCAAGTAATTAGGCTATAGCTTTGGGCATTGTGCAACTGGGACAGGCTTGTTTTTAGAAAAGCATCTAAAATAAATTTTAAAAATAAGCAGCAATGAGAAGCTGAAAGCATATCACAATTTACAGAACATTTTTGTTTAAAATGTAATTTTTCTCTTAAAAGTGTATGTAAAATGTCTTCTAAAGCCAAATTGAAGTCTTAACAGTAATCTAAATGCAAATTAAAAATTACTGTAATTCACTTGCTTTAGGCAGCAAATATACTCTTTTATCATCAATTGTAATTAATTGAAAGTAGCTTCTCAGTTATGACTTCCACATGATAAAATGTTTTTACTCTTAGTTTATATATAACCTATTGCAACTCAGACTCCTTCTCTTCATTTCTGGGAAGAATAGATCCAATTGATCAGTCTCATGTTCATCACATATTAATAATCTAAATTAAGATTATTATTTTAGTGTATTCTTGTATTTAGAATCCTAAACTTATCCTTGGTGTTACAAGACAAAAGAGAAGGTATGAGAGAAGAGAAGGTGACACCTTTTCTTCACATTTTCCTCCAGAATTTACCAGAATACTATGGCTTGATAAGAAATAGCTGATAATTGTTATATGTCTTTTTCCCCTTCACTGTGTTTGGCTAAAGATGCCAAATTATTTGATTCTCTGCTTGTTCTTGAATTAAAGCACTCATAAGGTTTTACTGATGGGTTCTTCAGGTGCCATGAGTACAGCAAGTTTAACTATGCCCTCCAGACTCAGGATCTAATCCTGAGTGAATTCAGTTCAATGGCAATTCTGTTTCAGCTGTGAAAAAGACAAAAGTAGACCCTTATTCAGCTGAAAATAATTTTCAGTTAAATGAACAGTATTTCTGACAGAGCTCTCTTTCAGCATGCTTTGACTGAACGGTTCTGTCTTCATTAAAATTCCTTCCCTCAGCTAATTATCCTTACATAGGAAAAGAGAGTAAAAGCTAAACTTATTTCTTGGCATACATATTGTAAATAAAGGTACTGAGTATATCAATTAGATATTCGTAAGAGTAGGATTTACTGAAATGAGCTATTTATACGAGATAGCACCTCGTTTGCCCTTTAGTCGAGCTGGTCAAAAATTTCCCAGTTAAACAGCTTCCCATTAGGAAAAGCTGTTCGGAGAAAATCCAAATGCTATGTAAGAACATGCCAATTTCATCAGCACTTTTAACAGAAACAAGGAATTCAAACAACCTGGTTGGCTCTTCTTCCTGGCTTTTGGCTACCTGTCCTCCTTTTCAGTATCTATAGGCTCACTAACTCATCGGTGCACTGCTTAGTGAACACAGGAGCTGTAAGGGTTCCCAGGTTCTTCACTGCAGCCCTCACCTCCACACTGGCAGCTAGGGAAGACAACGGTTGCCTACGACGTAAGATGATCATATGCCAAAGCTGCATCCCCTCTAAGTCTGGAAAACTAAAACTAATACTGAGACACTGACATTGGTCGCTCCCATGGTCCTGCCTTGTAAGTTAAATAAGCAGAAAGGGAGGGATGTTGACAACTGAACAAACCAACCTTAACTTCTAAATGTGTTCCTACCTGAAAACTCAGAATGAGAAGAGACAGGCGCTGCGCTCTCCTCTCAATTACTGAGCTAAACATGGATATTTTATAAGCATGGATATTCTGCTTATTTATGTAACACACTATATATACGCTATATAAAATCTACAGAATTTCTTGGCAGATATCATACCTTGGTACACTCATCTTAGACTCATCTTGTACTTTGTTGTCCTAGTGACTTCATCTAACCTGTTAATTTCTCCCATCTTCTCACTATTCATTCTGACTTATTTCAGTTTACAGTAAAACTTCACTCCAAACACTATTGCTTTGTTTCCTCTTACACGCTACCAGTTCATTAATGGCTGAATATTTCAAAATTTTCCTCCAAATTAAAAGAAGTATGATTGCTTCATTCTCACTCTAAAACGTGTATATAAATTGTGCCCAAATCACTGTGATAAAACATATCCCCCCGTGCCTAGGGAAGAGACTAGCTTAATTTGCATCACGGGAGATATTGTTAGACATGAGAGGAAAAAACAGCTTTCTAATGGAAATGGTAGCTAAGCACTGGAATCGACTCTCTAGGGAGGTTGTAGAATATCCATCACTGCAGATTTTTAAGGACAGATTAGACAAACACCTGTCAACTATAGTTTAGCTATCCTGCTTGAGGGTAGGAAGACAACTTTCCAGGGTGTTAGTCCTATTTTTCACACCTATCCTACACACACATAGATTTTTTTAATATCCAAGATACTTGAAATTCTGGGAAATGAGGTTCAGTCTGTTCACCAACACTTTGCCTTGCCATTGGCCCTGTTCTCTTACAAAGTTCTCTGTTTCACATTTTATTCCTTCCATCTCTCACATTCAGCACAGGGAGGATAAAACTTCCAAAGCAAGTTATACCCACCTTATCCTGCATGTACTGATAAACAGCACTATCTAAAGCCACTATCCCATTACCCTTTTCTGAATTAACCTCCTGTAAGCACATAGCAAACTGTATAGCAACAGAGAGAAGAGGTGATAAAATATTTACTGTCTTCATATTCCTCTCAAAAAAGTCTGCCTGCTTTGAATAAAATGCAATGGTCTTTGAAAGAGAAAATCTCAAAGGAAAGGCTTCTGCTTAAATTAAAACAAACAATAATCGTCAAATGCTGATAAAATTACTTGATAGCTCTACAAAAAAAATAAACAAACTGCATACATCTAGAAAGTATAACATTTTACTCTTCTAGAGGGAGTACTGTCTGCAAAGTCCAACTTACTAGTAGCAGTTAACAAACCATAAAATACTTCATTTCACAACAAAAAGAAACATTTTTGTTTCTTACATGCAGGCTCCTCCCTATCTCCCTCCATACTATGATGAAAAAAATGAAAATTTGATTTCAGCAGGAAAACACATTTGCTCTGATATATAAATCAGTACTGAAGTATAATTACCGTTTCAATGACCACAAGTCTATATTTATCCTTTCGATCTCAACATCGCTTAAATTATACGAGTGCTAGAAGTGGTAAGATTTTATCCTCAAGAAAAAAAAAAAGTTGTTGGCAATAAAGGCAAGACAAAAAATAAGTAAAGAAATTGCATCCTCAGAAGCTAAGAGAATAAGAATGAACAGGAAGTATTTAATTAAAGAGAATATATTCATTTTGTACAAGGGAAAAATACTGCATTTAAAGTCTCTTTCCTCTGTAATCAACTTTAGGATTAATAATGGTAAAGACAATGTTAAGGTTTTGGGGGGTTTTTGTTTTTTTAAAAGACAGCAGTGCACTGAATATAGCAGACAAATGACAAGGAGAAAGACTAATATGTGTATTTCTTACTCAATGTTATGCTGTCAACATTTTAATAGGCTCTCTTCTCATATCCTTTCATCACCTATTGATTAAGTCTCTGCGCTGTGGAGAAATAGTAAATAAGGAGCCAGAATTGATTTTTTTTCTGAATGTTTTCATCAGGAAACATTAAGAGGGCATTAACATTTTTCCTTCAAGAGTAAAAAGGAGAAAACAGCTCTTCCCAGCTCATCTATGCTGGCTCATGCTAGAAGTAGTAATGTCTTATTTCTCAAACAACTTGTAATTTGAGGATTCTCTAGTGGAAATCACTTCACGAAGTAGCACTATCCACTGCGCTGTCATAGGCAGCGTTGATCATGAGTAACAAATTACCCTTCTGGCAAGCGTGGGCATTTCGGTGCTCCTGCTCTATCTAAACCATAACGTAACTGTGTTTGACCAAATTAGATCTGGTGTCTAGAAAATTTAGAAAGCAAGGCAGGATGAAGGAGTTTTTTTTTCCCCCCTCTCAACCCAAATTACAAGAGCAATCAGGAAAAGTTGCAAAGAATTGCCAGGAACAAAATGAAAAAAATATGAGAAAACAGTACGAATTCTTCATGAGTGGGAGAAGCAAGTAAAGTGGATGGGCAAGGAAAGAAACTTTATTCTAATAGCAAGTTTATGAAGAGCAGAGACAAAAGGCTGCTTCTTTAACAGAATAATTAATGTACAAGCGAAAAACTTGCCCTAAGGAAAAACCGTGTGGTGGAAGAAAGCAGAATAGGTCAGATTCCATACATGGAGTGGAAAGCGTATTCGCACAAGTGAAAGTTTTTCTAACAGCTGTATACCAAAAAAGAAAAATGAAAGAAAAAATCCTCTATTTGCCTTAACTAATTTGACTATTCAGATCCTGTGTGTCCTTTCTTTTGTCTGTAGCACTTGTCTGCTAACCCACAGATTACTAAGGTATTGATCTCTAATCCATAGGAACAGAGGTATGGATACATGGAAATTATTGGGCAAACCCTCAGTTCACAGATATGTCCCTAAAACGTTAAAGAACCTATTTTCCTTTTGTCTTGAGGTGTAACAAAGTTTACTACAGAACCAGAGCTAATCATTCTTGCAACTACTAGAAATGAAGCTCCTTCCTCTACCAGACTACTCAGGAAAAGTCACACCTGGGAAGCTGTAATCACTGGTCAGCAGCGTGACTCAGCCCCACATCAAGATTGTGGCAGATGAAAGCAAACAGTCAATTGGTGCAGCACAGTCAGTTCATTGCCGAACTGAATGCAATTTGTACCTTCTCAGCAAAGATGACATCGTTTGGTTTTTTTTGTCTGTTGCTACCGTTATTGCTTTTCATAGCTCATTGGGAACTTCCTTTTGCTGAAGGAGGTTGATTTTCTTTTTCATAGGACAAGGACATAAACTTCTGACTTCTAAATCGTTTGAATTTCATTTTCGCTAGATTCTGTGGAAGATAAGTTGTCCCTCTGACTGAGATAGTGTGAGTGATCAGGGGAGCGTGCTCCCCTGAAGCAATATTTCATGAGACCTTAATTTTATCTTTAGGGTGCACACAGGGAGCAGAATTTGGAACAGAGATTCAGAATTTGGCCAAAGTAATTTTTCATATGTACATGGATACTGTGATATAGAAGTTTAGTTTCCATTCATTTTACAACGATTACTCAAGCTAGATGGAACAAGCAAGTAATGCCACTGATGTCATACTGCTCTGCATAATCACATCTTAACTGTAGGCTATATACGCTACAGAAAATCTAGATTTAAAGTATATGAGAGTTTTAAAAAACATCTTGCATCAGCTTAAGCTGTAAACGCCTATTAACAGAAATGGCATTGTAAAGACTTCAGAGAGTTAAAAGAATACATTCAGGAAATGTTGTAACTATATCTACAAATAATGACTAAAAAAATTAATATTCAGTTTTCTCAGCTTTCAGAAATGTAAGACATACTTCCTCAAGAAAAAGGATCTCATATAGGCTTTCTCCATTATTTAATACAATAAAGTACCTGTTTCTAGATGCTTCTTAAATCTGTGAATGATGTCTCATTTAATATTGATCATCCTGTACCCTTAAGGGTACAGCAATTTTTTGAGGGAATTCTTTGTAAATAAAGATTTTTCCTTTGTTTTAATGACAGCCATTCAAAGATTTGCAATTCTAGAAGAGTCCCACAGGAGAAGGGAACAGATTACAGCAAAGGTGACTTCCATTATAAAACAATGCAGTTTATCCCACAGTTCTGTAGTTTAACTGAGAGATATCATCAAGGACTTCTGTTGATACATATACCTACACTTAATATATATACAGCATTATATAGGCATTACATGTTCAGGTAAGGTTACGACTTTAGCTTAGATGAACGGAGAAATGCCATATTTAATTTCAGACTTTCCTCTGTTTCTAAAATCTTTTGATATGCCTCTGTGTGAATGGCTACTACTGAATGAACTGTTATCAAACAAACGCAACAACAACAACAAAAACATATATAAGTAACTCAGTTGAACAGTTCTGAAGAGTTCCCAACCATCATGTAGTACCAGCCATTCAGGATCATCAAGGCTGACAACTGTGTCAATTACAAATGAAGTACGGGAAAATTCTTCACAAACTAACTTTACAACTGTCACGTTCAGCGTATCAGAAGTTAACTTATCATTTGCAGGATGTAAAACAGCTGCACACTTCACCAGTCCCACAACTCCTCAGAAGTTTGAGCATCTTACAAATTTCAGGAAAAGTTGCATGAACGATACGAGCACCAACTTATTGTATGTTATCACTTCTCCAAATATCTTCTTATAGATTTCAAAAAGGACATGGAGATTAAGTACTGACATGTATCACAAAAGCCACCTCTGTGAAAACCCCATGTAGAACCCAAGAATTATTAATCTTGTCTCTCTTTAAAAAAAAAAAAAAGTTATAAAATATTATGCAAACTTTTGTTAGTGAGCCAAATGTTTATTCCTGACCTTCCATTTAAATAGCACAGAATCACAGAACAGTTGAGGTTGGAAAGGACCTCTGGAGATCATCTAGTCCAACCCCCCTGCTCAAGCAGGGTCAGCTAGATTACATTGCACAGGATCGCGTCCAGGCAGGTTTTGACCATCTCCAGCGAAGGAGACTCCACAATGTCTACGGGCAACCTGTTCCAAATATGTACATCTGTATATTAAAAAAGTGAATCACTTGTTTTATAAACTAAAATCACCCTATATAGATTGAGAAAAATCAAGTACTTTTATTATGCAATAATACTTCAAAAAATTGATCTACCAATCCAGCCCAAGTCTTTGAGATAACTGAACGCTATTTTTACTTACACAAATAATAAGGAGGCTCAAAATCCAAAAGCAGCTTGGCAGCATTAGGTAAGACTGGCCAGAAAATATTTGCATTATCTTCCCAGAAACACATATAGGGAAAAGGTAAGAATGAACTGTATTCTACCACAGTCAAATCCCAGGGGGAAAGAAACACACGCTGCTCTACAGCAAAATACTGAATGTGCCTCAAGATGCATCTCAAGAGGTGTCCAAAGCAGAGGCTGGGCTGGGTTCCTTAGGCACTCTACTCTTGGAAAGCCTGGCTCCTATTCCTCAGGATGTGCATGTCCCATGATCAGGGAAATGTATCCTTGAGAACCAGTCTGAAAACCTTCACACACACAAAAATTCTAATCAGTGACAGCAATAAGTAATAGGAGAGCAAGAGTTACCATTTGTCAATAATTCCTTATGTTAACATCAGGAGTTAAGGAGTAGGCTTAAAAGAAAATGTTCATATATATGACAGATAAAGGTCTTTGAAAAAGAGTTAGAATACCTTGCTGGATGACTCCCAGATAGGCTAAAATGCTATAACAAAATTCAGAGATTTAAAGATTACATTAAAAGTTCACCTCAACTGTCACACAAAACAATTTTATTAAAACACAATTTGAAAGAGAATAAACCCTGTGCCACAAGTTTCCAGTTCTAGAAAACATTTGGTAAAACATCATAGGTTCTTCTAAAAAATGCCAGAAGACCACATGCTAAAAGTTACCTTACTTGATCTTTTCCAACTCTTCCTCATTAGCATAGTCTGAAAATAAAATAGAGCATTTTAATTACCTTTTACTCTGAAATACAGAAAAGGAGGCCAAGTGTCTTCCAATGGGACAATCCACGTTTAACCACCACTACAACTGAAGCAGCAACACATACACTGCAATCACAACTGCACAAGACTGAAATCAAACTAGACAACTAGAAGCACAGTTCACACCCAGGCATACTTTCTGGGTAGTATGTAGTATTTCTGGAGGCAATGCAGTAATGAATGTGAAAATGTATTAAAAAAAAAAAAGTGGGGTAAGCAACAAAAAACATCAATCTGCCACTACTGACAGTGACTTACATGTTGACTGATACTTCCAATAATTGTTCTTTAATCTACTCTAATTCTTCAGAACACTCTACTGTTTACTTCAGCATGTGTAGCCACAAAGATTAATCCTGCATAGGGATTATTGGATAACATACACCTACCACAAAATCTTTATGGCTACCAGTGCTATATAGGTCCACAGTAATGAAAATAGTTCTGTTTTTTTGACAATTATACACACGGGCTACAACAAAACTCATACCTTCAGTTCTATTTCTAGAATGTTTGCGAGCTCTAGTTCTCACTCACGAAAAATGGTTCTAGAGCCAAGTATTATTAAATAATTAGATTTATTCAGAACTCTAAGTAAACATTTAAGACTAGATAACGGTATCATATCTATTGGATGACTGAGGAAGAGGAAGGCTGCTATTATATCATATGACCTGGGTGTTACTAACTAGGGCAACAGCCCTTTTCACTGGTGTCTCTCCCTACAAAACGCCTTGATGGTTATCCTTCTAGTGTAGTGATTTACAGTAAGAGACAAGCTAGTATATTTACAAAATTGTCAGCAATCGCCAATTGCTAAACATACTAAACGATGTTGCTCGCATGCAGCTTTGTACTGCTGCTGACACTGTGCAATCCTGTTCTTGCTCTTGGAGCGAGTGGACTGAAGCGCTCTACTGTAGTTCTGCTCGAGTCAGGTTGCTCCCATTCTAAGCCCAGTTAATGAAACGTTTATGTTGCAATTTTAATTCTGCTTCTTCACTGCTAACACCATCACCAAACCCCACCTCGGTCATAAACACCGGTGTTGGATACGTGGGCAGGGAACAGGAAGCCCTCCAATGTCTGCCAGCTTGGGTTGACCACTGGCCACCAGGTCCATTTGAACTACTCTTTCTCTAGGACAACATCTGGAAGAGGCACATCAGCACTGAATCCGGTGCTCCCCAACACTGAGACTATGCCTAGTGTCCGCATTTATTTCAAACACTCTTCATTTGGTCTGGATAAATATCCATGAAAATTGCCTACAAAAGACATGTTATTGTCTTTTGATAAAATACTTAAGTCTCAATTTTCATAGTGTTTTGTTCAACTTTTTGACAATTTCAGTTACATATCATCTGAGAATAGAAAAAAATTAGTGCAACACATAAGGTGTTGTAGACTGCTGGTAATGTATTATATCATACTTTTTTATTACTGACATATTTCTCTTTCTAGCTGTCAGCTTATGAAGTTGTTATACTTCTCTTGACTCTTAAGAACAAAACACACAAAAAACTACACCCAAAACACAGTAGCCTATTACCTAAATAATCTATGAAAACTTAGCACTGCTAGAGATAATGCTTTGTGATGCTGGCACATAAAGTGTCCGCAGACACGGATTGTTAATCATTAAATAAAACAGATATACCAGTCAAGATGAACACAGACAATTTATCTTTGAACATAACTGTTGTTTAGAGCAGTGCTGTGCAAATGCAGAGAGATTACTTTGTACAATTTCACAACATTTAGCAGCCTGTGCTTACCCTGAGCAAGAACAAATCAAAGGACATTCACTTCTGCTGCAACTTCTTTATCTCATAAAAGTAAGCACAATTTTTTTTCATTAGATTACCACAAAAATACTTTTGTTTTTTTATAAATTCTAAAGTATATAGAAATTTCCCCTCTAAGCACAGCTTGTTGGGAGGAAAAAATTTTTAAGCTGCTCTGAATAGCTAAAGCCTTAAGACCCAAGTTCTGTCACAAGTCAGTGATAAATATAACATTGCGACTTTGGTAAACGTACAAAGATATTAAACGCTTTCAAAAGCTGGAGAAAGCCATTTTACTCATTTTTAATAGGTAAAATAAAAGAGGCATATAAAAATTAAGCAGCCTTGGGTAAGCAGCAGTCCTTGGACAAGAACTCAAGAGTTCCTATGCTCTATCCCAGGACCTGTGTCACTATACCATAATGCTTCCCTTTCTTGTAGATGCTTCATCCTACACACCTACAAGTCAGAGCAAAAAAATTCAGCTTAACTGTAATTTGAATCAGGCTGTAAGTGAGAAGGAGAATTTAACCCCAAATCTGAATCAACTACGTACCTAGTATTTCAGCTTTGAGCAGTTAAGTTTGTGTAGTAGCTATGGAAACATATGACTGTACTGTTGAATGTATTATCACCAACTGCAGCAGAGTAAGCCGAAGCAATCATAACCATCCTTAGAAGCCAAAAAGTAAATGAATAGCGTAAAACAGACTACGATGAATGACCTGCATAGAACTATTTCATATGGAAACATTCCATGCCCTGAGTCCAACTCTGTCATTCTTTTCTTCTGTGATATTACCATCCTTTTGGCAGATAAAAAAAATTTAATTGCATTATAAGATTTAAGACAGCAAGCAAATTGGCAGCATATTAATGTTGTTAATATTTTTACATGAAGCAAACAAATACTAAGCACCATTTAGGATAAATGATTTAAGGCAGGAAAAAATTAATCCCATGAATTTTATTCTCACTGAATAGCAACATCCAAGTAACATTCATATGTTTCATTTGTTCCCTTTTCTGTGCTTCTCAAGCAGTTGGCAGCTGTAGAACAGTAATTCCCAGTCTCTGCTGGCCACAAGGCAACTGTTCCAATCAAGTAACTAGCTATCTAATTTCCATAGCCAAGAGTTGCCTCTAAGACGTAGTTGGGAAACCACTGTTCTAGAGAATACATGGGAGACATGCAGCTCAAATGAACTCACAGTTACTTTGTAAGTTCTCCAGTGATGAAATCTGTGCACTGAATTCTGCTAGGAAAAGAGCCAGAAAAACTTACATGCACTACGGCACCAACAATTACAACACTGAACACAGATCTGCAGACATGACACACACATTTTTAATTGGCATGCATGCAACCACAAATGACACCTTTGCATGCATAATACGACATATGTCTTCAAAAATAAGGATTAATAGAATGCAATCTGCATTGAAAAAAAACAAAATAAAATTTGAACAAGCTTCATTTGAGCAGGCCTAAGAAAAATTTTAAATCATTAATAATTCAGCTTTTTTCTAATTATACTCTTTTTAAAGAGTAATTAATGTAAAATAATACATAGAGTACATCATACACACCTTACTTTTAGAAGCAGAGTTAAAATAGAACATTTTTTGTAGTTCTCACAGGTTTTACATGTTTTTACATAGGCATATATTCACATACTTTTTTTTTTTTTTTTTTAAAAAAAGTCTTCTTTGTTTGGTTGTCTAAGCTACCTGTGCTCACAAAGCAAAATCATTAAAACTGCTATACTAATGTAAAAGGACAAATATTAACACCACAAAGCAAATGAAAATAAATTATTGGAACTAGTGCTACTGCAAATTACTTGTGCCAGGCTGGATTTATAGAGCATAACTCAGGAAAAACATCATAGATCATTGTACTGAATACTAAACGTGTTCTCATTTCTGTAGTTGCATAAGAATAATTCATTTATGATTTCTGAATCCAATTTTATTAAACAAAGGTCAAAAATTAGCATGAATCAGGTTGTCTTCATTTCAGTAAAACTCCAAAGAATAAGAATTCTATTCATGTACATGGCTCAAACACGCAATTATATTACAAGATTATTAGCTGTAAAATGTACACGTATATGCCTTTAGAATAGGCATTAGGTCACAAAAGGCAAAGTTATTTGGAAACAACAAGTGTAATTTGTTTTTATCTTAAGGAAATGGGGCCTTATAGCAATAAATTATAAGGAAGAACATCGCACCAGTCAGCATACTGGAAATCTGCATCTCAGCACAACTTCTATTGAAAAGATAAGGCACTGCTTATTTTTTAAAGTATTTGTAATAGTACCACATTTAATGGTCTCGTCTCTCTCTCTCTCACAGCCAGGAAACAGTATACAACAAGCTCCCCCAATTTTCTACCATTTCACTGCAAACTTCCAACCAGAATATCTTATCCTCAGGGGCTAACAACCTGAGAATTTCTCACACAGTGTAACAGGATGCATTCCCCTGTAACACACAGCTACATCATTTTGACATACCAACAACATGGATTGCTACAAGACGTGCCCTTTATCTACATGTTAATCCTGAATGTGCAAACTCCAAAAAACTCCCAACCTCTCCAATTCAGGTAGCTAAAGATCTTGTTGGGAAGTTCGATCTGCATCACAAACTTACCAAACAGCAAGTTTCGTTCATGAATGGCTGAGATTTGGATAATCAGTACAGACCTGCCCAATATATAGGATCAAATGCAATGCTACTTTTATGCTACAGGCGTGTGGGAAAGCTAATATTTCTCTGTTGAAGCTATTCCCCCCCCACCCCATGGTCTAAAGGGGCATTCTCAATTTAAGTACATGAAATTTAAGTTCTTTAAGTACAGTAATGAATTTCTGAATTCAGCTTGATTTAATTTTACCACTTTACACGACTTACATAACAATACGTACAAGCAGGTTAGAGTTATCCCCTGAGTTAAAACTCATTCAGAAGAAAATATGTCTGCAAAAGATAGCTGATACAGGAATACCAAACTAACAGGATTTAAGAATATTTGTTAGTATTCAGGAAAAAATGCTTGTCATCTGGACCAATGTTTTCTGTGTCTTGTGTGCAACAACTATTAAAGCATATTTAGAAGGGCTCACAATTTTTTATATCTATGCCAAAATATATTTCAACTGATATTATTTAAATTATTGCCTATATACAGATAGCTGAGTAGAAAGGAAGCAGTAATCATTCAAATAGCACATTACATGCTTTGGGAACGTAGGAGTTATTTTAATTACTATTTTATATGGTCCACATTTGCATAGCAGTAAATCCAGGCAAAACTTAGCCTTAATCCTCTAATACAACATTTGAAAATTTATTAATCTCAACCCACATTCAATTTAATCAGTCATCCTCATTATTACAAGACCTTTTAAAAACAACAGATGATGACAATTTAATTGGAGTGATATATCTTGTACTATGTCTACTCCCTAGAGAGTAAATAAACCTAATAAATAAATAAGTAAATTCATGTGAAAATTGAATAAAAAGTATAACCCTTTGAATTATTAAACCTATAACATATTCTTATACACCAATTTAGTATGAATTTTATAGGTCATCTTCCCTTCACTGTGATACAAATTCTTTAATCCTACCAGAATCCTTGTTAGGAACGTTCTGAGATGCATAATTTGGGAAGACTGATTTCCAGTAAGAAATATAAAACTTCAGATTAAGAATCAGGTACTGAATCTTGAACATTTAAGTCCAATATAAGAGCAGTTTAAATGACAAAAAAGAAGTTCATCACTATAGGTAAAGTAAATAGATTAGCTTATTAAATAGAAAACCAATAACAATGGTTTTCTATTACCAATACCAATAACCAATACCTTAAAACCCATTATTCCTCCTGTCAGGATAACAGGCAACTGGGTACGCAAAAGGTTGCTATCCAGCAACTCTGTACACTCCCACTACTTCTCAGATTCAGTTACTGATCCACTGAACAAACACCCCTATGAAAAAGACACGTTACTGCAGTGTCAGAGTTTCATTTTTTCAACCGTGATTTTCTTCAGCTCTCTTGGCGTAATAGATTATATTCTTCCTTCATACTGAACAGCACAGTATCTGTCCTATCTGTATGATGGAAAAAGGAAACAAACCTACTTCTACTGCCCACATTAATGGCTTCCTGTATAAAAGCATAATGTTCCTCTGCCTCATGACCTTGGATTATGAGCGGATAATGCCAAAGTAGCTGGAATAACAAGGCTATTACCAGCTGACTCAGAAAGGCGGGTTTTATCCAAATACACACACAAAAAATGTAATCAAGTATGTTTTCCAGTTTAAGTGATGAACACTTTTGTGGTGCAAAACAAAAAAAACCACAAGTCTTCCAGGATATCATCATCGTTTCCCATTCTTTTTGGAATGTTCCAAAGAAAAGTAATAGGCAATTTAGAATTCCAAAACTCTAGCCCTGGGTCATGTCAAATAACAAATATCTAATTCCGATAATTGACTTATTAGTCTATTTAATTAGAGTTAGGAGAAAAGCAGCAAAAGAGCAATACAACAATCCACCAGTCTTCCTCATGTTGGGTATTCAACAGGCTGATGCATCATACTAATGTTCCATATCATACATAAACATACATACAAAACCCATATAGCTGACCACGTTCATATCAACAGAACAGAGACTGAATTTGAATGGAGCATTTCATCAGGTTAATACTTTTTTCTTGACTTATATTCCAAAGGAATTCATGTTATTTTACAATCTCTGAACAAGAGTCCACTGTATTTCTGCCATGAACATGCCAATACTAGTCAAGTCAAAAGCCAACAGACAAAAACTAGTAAAATACATCCAACTAAACACAGAACTCGTCACAACTAACAGGATCAATAAAACTGGAAGCTATTTTCAGTAACATCTAAGCAACTAAGACAACTAAGATTGATGAAGGAATTGTAATAAACAGAAAAATGTGAAATTTTGTAATTGGAATCTGTTCATGAAATTGCAAAATATCAAATAATACTTCACCACTAAATGCCAAGAAGCAGAACTGCTATTTTTTTCAAGCTTGTTTCTTTTCAGTATAGAATAGGATTCAAACTTTCATATCTGGAGACAGCAGCACTAGGTCCAAAATTCCTTGCCAGTAATAAAACTGGTTTATTGATGTTCTTCCATATTAATCACCAGCATTCACCTGCAACTAACTTCACTTTAAACTGCTGAATATTTATGTTCCATCTAGATCCCTCACTGTTATCACACAGAGGATCCAATTTGAAGCAGATTAAGCATGCTGTACTGTACCAGAAACACTGCTTAGCATTGTCTTAAGAGCTAGAAAAAAATCAAAGTTGTTTCAGGATATATGTTCTACTCTTGTAGTGCTTTAAATCATTCAATCACAGAAGTACCAGAAGAGTGAAAACACTTAGGAAAACATTTAAACTTACTGCTTCACGCTGTTCTTCTCTAGGAGCCAACAGAACTGATAACAATATGCTTCCCAGATCATGGTCAGGGTAGTGAGGATCCTTCAGACTCAAGATAACATCTGTTTGCCTAGGAGACAAAAACATACGCATGCGTTTTGATTCTATAATGAAATTTCTGAATCATGAGAATTAATGGAGTAAGCATTTACAGGAAGCTACTTGAAAATAATTTCATGAGTTTAGCCTATGTCTGCTTTTAAGAATTACAGTCTAAATATTCATAAATAAAGAGTAAATACTGTTACTCCATGTTTAGTACCTATACACACTGAAGTAATTCAATTTGAACTATAATATTAATTTCAAATGAAAGAGAAAAAATAAATTAAACAGTAGGTGGCAATGCTGTGAATGAAGACAACAGGAAACAAGTAAAGTGGTTATACAACTAACCTCACTGTAGGCACAGTAAAGGTTTTGCACAACCAGTTAATATACTGTTAACATTCTTATTACACTACTTGCCTAAACTTAAGGGTTTTTCCTCTGCTAGATTTATGTGACAGAGGTTTATTTTTATTATTATGCATAATATTCTATTTGCAATTCCACAAATACGAAATTAGCAAATAACTACGAGGAATTACTCCACGGGCTTATTCGTGCCATACCTGTTTAATTCTAATGAAGCGAGATCCAAAAATGCTGAACCAATAAAGTCATCTTGAAGTCCAAAGTCATAATCAAAGACCTAAGATGCACAGGAGATGAAAGCATTTCCCAGCATTAGTTTTTTTTTTTTTTTAAAAAACTTCATGTATGATTCTTGAAACTCCAGTTTCCCAGAGCTAAACTACATGTCCCACATGTTAAGTTAGGACTAGCTAAAAGTAAGCTGAAATTTACTGGTTGCGAAATAAAGTTTGAAATTGCTTTTTAAAGGGTCAGATGCGCAATATACAGACACAAGGGATATAGTGCTATTAGTTTATTTGATGTGAATGCCATAAATTTTATAACAACAACAAAAAAGCATTTTTATAAACACAGGCACTAAAAACAATAACCAAAAGGAAAACTAAAGCAAGAAGTGGAATCACAGATTTGTTACGCATCAGTTGATGCGCTTAAGAGTTTTACAGAAACAAGCCACAAGGGTGGGGTATAACTGTGAAAAGTTTGTAGGTTATGGTAGCGCTTGCATTAGTATTAGGAAGGATAAAATTGCATCAGTTTAGGATTTGCAGGTTTTATAAATTTCTAGGTTTTACAAATTTTATAATCTAAGATGAAAAATTAACTGATATATTCAGGGAGATATTGACATTTGTTATTCCTTTATGAGAAGCCTGACAGCTAACTTACTATCTAGATGAGAAAGCATCTGGACAAACCTGCAGAAATCCTGTGACTAGCACCTTGAACGGTACCAATAATTTGAGATGGATTACGCCTTCTCAAGCTAGAAGAATGAATTGATTCAGGGTAGCTTTTGGAGGGAAAGAAACAAACAAAAAAGGGGGAAGGCAACAAAGAAAAGTGGTGACATACTAAAAAAAAAAAATCAGAAAATGTAAATTATCAAAATCAAACTTTTTGGGCAAGTTAAACTTTACGGCAAATATTGTCATGAGAACTTCTGAGAACTGGAATATACTTTCAGCTCTAAACAACAGCGTAACACTCATGAACAGCTAGTAATGAGAACATTTAACCAAGATGTTGCAGCCCTAGGTTCAAGGTCTTTCATTTTGATACAAATATTTTAACTACTGTATTATGGAATCTCTTTTCCGGGAGGTTAAAATTGCTCATCTTATACAAGTATCTTAATACGCACTGGCTTAAGAGAGAATTAAACAGTAATTGCACAGCTCAGTGGTTACAGCGCTGCTGTGGGACACAAAGGATCGAATCCAAGTCTTTGAACATAAGCCCCTCATATGCAATCTACCTGAGTGCATAAGCTCATGTTTTTGATGTTTATTTTTCATTCTAATGTGGAAAGAAAACAAAGGATAAAATCTTAGCTTATGTTGCAAAATAGAGCTGTTTTCTCTACATAAAAGGTTATCAGGAAAACATCAAATGAACATTTGCAGCTGAGTTAGTAGAATTTGATCCTGTCTTAGAATACCTGACTGAGCTATGTTAATTTAAATATTCAGACTGTGTGTTTAGAGTATAATCACAAGAAGATACATATTACATTGATTGATATCGATTTCCTTGAAAGACCAAAAGATACATTCCTATTCCCTTGTGACCTTATTGGAGTTATTGGATATAAAGAAATCAAAACAGGCAGCTATGTTGTAACCATGCCGCCTCAAATCTGCTTCTCTCTTTTTCAGTCCTGGACACATGTTCATTCCTTCTGAGTTACTGAGAGCGAAAACTAACTTACTAAAAGTAATAAAGTGCCACCAAAAAAACTGTAATTAATTTTAACAGTTTCTGACAATGATGCACATTATCTGGGCAGAATACACGAAATTACTGGAGGAGACTGCCAATACAGAGACATACTCAAAGATTTTTTCAGTGGCACTGATCTATTAACAACTCTATAATTCTATAAGTATATTCTAGTTACATTTGTTGTCATCTATTTCAGATTCAGATTAATAACAACATGAAGTATTATATCATTTCAGATGAATTAAAAGGAATATATAGCTATGATCTAAGTTTCTAATAATTCTCAGAGAGCTATTGATCTACATATGTTCTAATTAGAAGCCTAAGACTGTAGGGTTTTTTTCCTATAAAAAATTCAATTGTGAAAAAGTTATCTATTTTGCTTAATAAAATTATGTTCCATTTTTGGAAACACATCACCATAAGCTATTTGGGCCAGAAAGTGCTCTTCCATTCCAAGACTGTAAAACAATGACCTGGATCTTTTTCAAGTACAGGAACTTCTACACTCCATTCCAAGATAGAGAACTAAGAAATCTTAGGGCACGATTGCTAATTACTCTGGGCACTGCTGGTGTCTTGACCACACTGGCTGGTGTTTTGACTTAAATTAAAGCAACCTGTTATGTTTCTGAAAAAAAAAAAAACATGCATAAAGCATGGTGGTGTGGTGTACAAAGCACCACAAAGAAGAATCTTGATTAATTCTCAAGTTACTCTTAGCAAAGATTAGCTTTTAATGGGATAGATTATGCTTCATGCCAGACTTTGATCAGAATTATGCAATGATATTTCTATAAATAAAACGGATACCATCAACATGAATTGTGTTCTTTGTCCTAAGAACACAATAAAAATACAAAATTATGGCCTGAAAGAGAAAAGTGCCTGTACTTACATTATTTCTTTGGAAATTCCTACATCATCATTATACAGATGCACTTTAAATAATTTTCATCTTTAAGAATTCTTTAGTAACGCAGTATTATACAATAACTTTTTTCAGTGTACAACATTACAAAATATAAAATCTTTCAGTAATTATTCTGATGAAATTTCACCTACAAACTAAGCATATCACCTTTATATATAAAGGGTCTCTTGGATGATCTATAAGAACAGAAGTTTTTTCTTCCCACACAGGGTTGAGGTTCTTGTGTATTGTTTTACTTCTAAATACTTCTTTTCCTCCAATTTTGAACTTGACGTATGGATCACTGGTTCCTGTTAGAGATAGATATACAGATAGAGTTAATTACAGCCTTTTCACACATTAACAGAAGAGAGATTAAACAAAACAGAATGCAATTTTTCCAGTAGTCAAAAACAATAACAGAGGAGACAATTAAAATTTTTGTTTTATTGTCACATTTTATTTTACACAGTGTGACTAACTCAGGTAATTCAGTGTGTTAACACCACAGAGTGGGCGCTTACATCACTTACTGTTGTTTGGAATACAAAGCCAGTCATGGATGAAATGCAGGCTACACCAATGCAGTTTTCAGTCAACACAAATTTGTCTTTAATAGCACTAGGGTTTTATCTTAATGTAATCATAAAAATTAGATTATAAATTTAAAACAATTTCCATAATATCTAATGATATTACATCTTTGAAAAGGCTTAGGAAAATACTAAGAATGGTTCCACTGATATCACTAGCGCAACTCCCAATGACTTTATCGTTCCCCGGGACTCCCGCTTCAATGACGAAAGACTTCTTACAACACTATTGATGAGCAAATTCACTTGAGAGTCGCTCCACAAAGTTCACATACACCTCCTGCAGCACCCATAACTGCAGGAGAGGGCAGGAGGTAAGCTCTGTGATGCAAACGAGTAACAACTTACTATGACTAGAAAAGTAATCCCATTGAGAAACAGAGATTTTAAAATTGGCACGAGTAGAGAACGGATAGGAACATCTGAGTGTGAAAGCATCCGAAGGAACGACTGGCAGAAGGAGGACTGTAAGAATGGCATGTTTTGAGGGCGCACAGATTAGCAGGTCATCCAGGTGCACATCTACATCTGCTTCTTGAGAAACCCAGACCGGGAGACAAAGACAGTAAGTGAAAACCTGATGACACTCACAGAGGTGCAACACGATAGAGAGAGAAATCACTGCCAGCTCCTAAAAGACACAAATGGCATCTCCAGAACTAGCACACGGTCACCACATCCAAAGCAGCCCGTGGTTAAATCTAGTACGAGTCCCAGGGCCGGTGTTCCTTTCCCTCCCTGTCCTCACAAGGAGTCCTGGACAAACACATCTTGATGCCTCTGAGGACGTGGGTGGAAGAGTGGGAATGGAAGTGAATGAAATCAGTTTTGCTCTAAAATAAGAACACTTCCCCCTCCTGCAAGGTTTTGCATTGAGATTTGCTGTGCTATGGTTAGCGTGCTGTAACATTATTTCCTACAGTCTGACCTCAACTCAGGGCTGCATTGACCAGGGTTAACCCGTGGGAAGAGGGGTGACCACAGGGAAAGGGCAGCGAGAGGAAGAGGGAAAGCACCTCTGTGACGCGCGGCCAGCGGTCGGTCAGACTCTGGGAAACCAGTCACCAAACTCCACTCTGGTAAACGCTTACGCAAGAATACGCCAGCACTGCTACTGAAGGAAGCAATCGCCTGCTCCTCCTCGGTGAACGAGCGCCCATTTCGACACTCTCCCTGACCCTCCCCTGTGACAGAACACATGTTTGGGGACACCAGCTGGTAAAACGGATTAGGGAACTGATGCAGCTGAGAAAGGCGGTTATTTTGCGGCTGGATGCATTGCTGTTGCAAGTTTATCATACAGTTAAAGAAACAACAGCTGTGGCAGCTACAGGCCTTGTTAAGCTGCTGCCTCAAAAGAAGGTGAAGAAGGACTACTGATCTTCTCCTGCGAATTTTTAAACACAAACATACAGTTGTGCCTTTAAAAGAAAAAAGTTAGATAGAAAATTCAAAGTAGTACCCTCCCTGAAACGCCAGTTGATAAGATTTCCCTTTTATGCGAAGAAAATTCACTTGAATGAGAAGCACTGCAAGGAATTCATCCTTTTACTCCTGACAGCTAATTCGGCACAATAATTGTATTTGAGTTCAACTGATCCAAGCCTATTTTAAAATAAACACAATCCATCTAAGATGAATAAAACCATGTCTTCATGAGGAAGAGCTAACTTAGGAGACAGAAGTCCTTCCGACTTTTCACGCATTTGCCGGCTCCTTAGGACGATCTAGCCGTGTGCCTTTACGTCCCTTACAAAACGCAGAGGCACGGTGTAACTAACGTTCACTAGGACCACATCTCTCGGCACTCTTTCCTGCAGCCGCAAGATGGCACTGCTCTTTACCGAAAACTGTACGTCCGACCCAAAACTCCAGCTGTGGGAAACTGGGGTCTCACATTTCATAGGGCTACGGTCATTCTCTTTTATAATTCCTGGGCCAGGGTTGCAGTGGCAGTCAGACGTTTAGTCCAGCAACAGAAAAGAGTTGATTAACACGATCCTTAGTTCTTCTAGGAGACGCAGATTAACTTGTCTTTCAGCAATACCTTTTATTCTGCAACCTTCACAAATTTTAAAACTCTTTTGAAAGTTTGAGATCAACGTAAAACACTGTGTTGTGAAACATATAATATATAATGAATATTTTAAGATCAAGATGTCAAAAATTGAATACTAACTAAAGCTTAAGTGTCAAATATCATAGTAGAGTGGGTCAAATGTTAGGTCCACTTAAAATACACTGCCAAACCTCTTAATTTGGATCTCCATGCTGTAAGTGCTGGACTTTCAATCACTGAGAACCTTCATTTAAAATATGTATACTTTAAAGCTAAGAACTCATTAGACCCATTTAGTTAGAAACAATATGCTCTTCACAGGCCCTTTGCTATGAGGAATAGAGAAAGAGAGAGGAAGAAAAAAAAAAAAAGAAAGAAAGAAATTAGCCAATTAGCCATGCAATCCAGCACTAATACTCAGCAGACTCCATACGAATCTTAGGGGTGGTTTTTTTTTAAAACATTAAGCTCAGTGGCCAACCTAACATTTTCTTCCACATCTGTGACCCCACAGCTCAAGCCAAGAAGAATACACAAAGAAACAAAAGGCTTTTCCGGAGCAGATCTAGAACTTTCTGTCTGAGCAGCAGGGAAGGCAGGAGGAAGAGCAGCACAGAGATCAAAACTCACTCCAAAGAAGAGGCTTCTATTGAACAGCATCAAGCCACCTCCAGCACAGCTCTGGCTCACAGGGTCCAGTGATCTAATGATATAGATGTGTGTGTACATATATACACATATACACACACACACACACTTGTATTTTTTTTAGTTTTAACCAATGTGAATAGTTCAATTTATATTATCTAATATTTTTGCTCTTTTAAAGGGAAAAGTAAGATCAGTTTAGTCATGGTCATGTAAGTGATTACAAGTTTATTACACAAAAAAAGAAAAATTCAAAGACTCTTCAAAATGAGCCTTAAATAACCTGATACCTAGTCATGGATTCCTGTTCTTAAAGTCTCAGACTTTTTATCAGGTTCCTTTTCACCAAATGATTCAAATGTTATCAATGGATTCAGATGATTCTGGTATACTAACGCCTAATTGTACACAGGTTTGTCTTATCTATAGAAGTTCAGAATATAGTAACATTCCCACCTTCATCATGACTTTAAAATCTTCTTTCAGAAAGAAAGCAAATTGTGAGATACTGCTATTTTGCTGAAGGATCATCACTGCCACTGTAAAGGCAATATGGATTCTTTGCACTTGGTGGCAGCCTCTCTTTTCCTATGAAACATCAACATAACAGGCACCTAAAGATGCTGCCAACAGGAACTAGCCACAGTATTAGCACCCGTCTTTATTTGATCCCGTAAAATGAACCCCTCCCCCCACCACGTCCTGCCAATCCAACTCACTAACACATATGGATAGGCCAAAAGAACATGCAGGGTGTTTCCCCTCTCTGCACACAGATGTCATCTAAAATGGAAAGTTTAGGGCACAGATTAGGTCTCTGAAGCAGACACAAAATAAGACAGAGATATTTTACTGGAAAAATATTCAAGATGTTTATTAAAATTAATACTAAATTCCCTTCCAGAATGGGAGAACTATGGTAGTATAATTAGAGTGAAAACACAACAAAGGTAAGTTTGGTCACAACAACAACAACAACAAAGTTGTTGCCGAGAAAGAGAATACATGTGCTCAGCAAATTCTATACGTTCACCTAAGCAAGTTCCTGAGGCTTCTGATCAGGCCTTTCAGCATCATTAGGCTATCTGCTGAACAAACTTTTTTCCTTAATGAAATCATATTTAATATAATGTGACAACCTACTAACTGAAGAAAATTCAATAAAATACCAGTGAACACAGGGATAAATGCAACCATAAGACCAAGTCATGAACATGAAACTGTTTCCCCAAAACTGGTGCCAGTGAGAGAGGAAAGATAAGACAAAAGTCCCCATATTCCTCTATGATTTTTTTATATTTGATGTGAGAGAAACTCAAACTGCTAGCTGAAAATCCTCTGCGGAGGAGCTACCTATAACGTATGCAATGGGAACTAGACATCCAAACCCTAAAGGCAAATTTTAAGATCTTCCACTGAAGAGAGTAATTACAGGCCGGAAGCGTTTATGCTAGTACATAAAAAACCAACAGTATAACTAAACATAGGTGAACAACATATTAAAAAGCAACAGCCTTTTAGCCCTCACTTTATCTTGTGCTTCATATAAGAAAACAATTTTTTTTACTTTTTAGAAAAATAGTGAGTTAGCAAGTACATTTATCACACAAGTGAATTATTTAATTAAATGCTTAACTACTTAATACTAAAAATTTTACTAACCATGACTAAATGCATTGATTTTTCTACCATCACTATCCACTGACTCACTTAGCGTTATTCAGAATAACTTCTGAAACAGAATATAAAGTCATATGTGAGCCCTTTCCTGAAAAACAAGAGTGGCCTTACCCACAAAAGCTTTAACATAGTTCAGATGCTCAGCACTGTCCAACTAAAATTCTAGTTTTAATTTTGGGATGTGTGGGGTTTTTTTGTTTTTTGTTTTTTTGCAATTATTCTCACAGACCTGCAGGCATAATTATTAAACTTTCAATTTTCTGGCTGGGAACACCTGGTTTTCAGATGAATGAGGAAAATATTTCACAAAGAAAAGCAGAACAGATCTGAGAAACAGACCTTATTCTCTGTTCCCTAAGGCTTTAATCACAGATGGAAAAAAAGCAAACCAACTCAGTAGGGTGCTGCTTGTAGGTAGTTATCATGGCTGCAAAGCAGGTCCCATGGACACAACATGATCTGCACCTACCTGTGGCAAGCCAACCAGTCTCAGTTTAGGGAACTTCACTTAATTTACTGCCAAGTAACAAACTTTTAATTACTGATTCAGCTCTTGAGAAAAAATAAGATGACAATTAAACAAACATTTAGGTAAACACCTTTCCTCCCCCATCCCAGTCTCAGTTTCAGAGATCTCTTCTCTCCCCTTCTTAGTCCCCCCTACTCCACTGCTCCAGTGCTGGTTCCTCTATGGGCTGCCGTCCTTCCAGGGTGTCCCTGCCCCCACCGCGGGTCCCCCATGGCAAACAAAGTTCTGCCCTGAAGCTAGAAGCCAAGGTCAAAAAAAGCTCCGCTGAACCACAAAGAGCATTCAAATAGGCATTAGGACTTTAACACCCAAATCCCCCTCGTTCATCTTTCCCCAAACATCTCCATTCTACTTAGACTCCTCCTTAGCCAGGAATTAATGACAGGGTCACAGGGGCAGGGCAATCCAAGCGTGCTGACCCAGGCTGACACGTTCACAAGGTAGAGGTACCTACTCAGCTCTACTCTGAGAGACAGCATAGCATTTGGCTCGACTGTTTTAAACCTCTGAGCATGCCACCTTTCCCTCTAAGGTCATCAGTGTGTGCCCCAAAACACAGATGTGCTTGAAGTTAACAACGGCCCAAATTTCTCTGACTGCCGTGAAAGAAAGGCCTTTTTATGCTAACAGACTGTCATTTCACCTTCTTTAAAATGACAGACACAAAAGCTTCCCGAAGCTTCAGGTGACGCACTTAGACTTCATTCAGCCTAGTGGCTTAAAAAGAGACAAGCTTTAAAGAAAATTCCCTGGAAGTTCCCATAACTAAATAGGATTTGCTGCTGTACAGCACATATGAGCAATATTACAGGAACAAGCACAAGGTAAAAAACAGTAACTATCCAAAATACACGGGGGAATACATTTCTTTATTATTGCAAGTTAACTGGCAACATACCCATTTCTAGAAGCAAAAATAAGGTCAAAGCACGTTATTAAACAATTCATTCCTGCTGAGAACTATAATTAAACCACTGCCATGCCCTCCTGCTACTGTTCTATTTTACTTTCAATCTTGGAAATGCTTCACTTGATCTACAACTATTAGCAAAAGGAAGCAAACAGCTAAGGGCTAAACCCTAGAGTTTGTTTACCATGAAAGCGTCCTACGTACATTGGAATGACTGACACAGTAACGATTTCCTCGCAGCCAACCCTGTTCCTCTTTCAGAGGCTCTCATACCCATTCAAGGAACAGAGGCATTTCTCACAAAGCAATTCCTGAATTTGCCAAGATTTTTGCACAGCATAGTGCAATGAGCCAACAGCAAACAGCTGGCTTTAGCTCACCAGGTAGTAAGTAACTCACTGTGGCTCAGACAACTCAGCTACCATCGCCTATAGGTGGGACCTTTCAGAAAAGAAGGGCAATAACCCATCAACTGCCTACCATCTCTGCACACACGTCTGAGCTTTTGTTCATCCTTTATATACTAAGGTTTCACATAGTCCTTACTCTCAACCACTTTCACACACAGGACTTCACTGGATTTTTACCTGTAGTTATCTGATCACCAAATAACCATTATATAAATAAATCAATTCTAGAAAAGCTAATCAGCACATTCCATAGTCTTTTTTTTCTAGGCTACAAATGTTAACTACTTATTTCATGCTAACTATATAGGACCACAGAGATGTACAATAACTTTGAAGTCATATTGCCTGTAAAGCTTAATCATCCATAAAAAACACTTGGTCTAGTTTGACACCATGCAGAATTCTTTCACTGACATCAAACTCCTTCCCCTTCTTTCTGACTCCGTACACACTCATTCCCTAAAGCGTCTCAGCCTCCTATTATCTTCATTACACTCCAAGGCAGAAAAACCTTGGGGGAAGAGTTCTCGATTTAGTATCGTCAGTAAAACGTCTATCAGTTCACAACATTTTATGTACTTTATATTTCCAAATTCTAATACAACAGCCTCACAGCTAAAAAGAAACATAGCTGCTGAATATGTCTGCTCAGGAGTACAGTCATTCCAGTCTTTTATTATTAAAGCTAGGGAAAATATTTACCACAAATTATTTTATATTAATTTAACAAACAAATAGTAATCTGCTATTAACTGCAGTCTACGACTATCTTTTACAAAAATTGCCAAGCCTACTTTCTCATCGGTCTTCAGCAACCTTCTGCATCCATACACAAAAAGCAATAGCCTTCCCATACATAATCCAGTAGGGTTACGTCCTTCCTAACAAAGAATTATCCACCCAAGTTACCTACAAAGGACACCAGTTATTTCAAACGATGCAAAGCACTTCTAGACTACTTAATACCCTAAGAATGAATTACAAATTCGCAGTGTCTACATGGATGCTGCAGAATGCAGAGTTCCTTTACTCAAAAGTCAACAGGGAATACAAAATTTTAATTATTCAGTGCCAATTAAAAAAAAGCTCGTTTCAACAATCACAACTGTTTAGTCTTCTTTCAAAGACTCACTTCTGCTCTGAAGAGATGTAGCTTAAGTACTGTGCTTCAATATAGTCCACAGTACATAGCTTTGTTTAATAAACATTCCTTTAAATGAGTACTAATTATGCTTGTGAAATAGAAACATAAAAAACCAGAAATTGCATAGTATTTGACTGCTGTGGCTTAAACGTACTAAGTAACCATTATGGAACCTTCTACACATTGGTGCTTATAAATGTCTATTCAGCACATAAAATTCACTCTGAAACAACAGAGTGAACAAACAAATCACTGCTCATTGTAAAAATCATGCAGATCAATTAGTACATCAGAGCTTTCTGTGCAAGCCACAGAATTCTTTGCTTTTCACTACCTCCCCTACGTTATTAGCACTGAACATATACAGGTCTCACCAGCAGTAGTTAAACAGTTATGTCACCAACAAAAATGAGAATTTCTCATAAACATATTGGCGTATGCTTACTGGCAATGAAATGACATGAAAATTCAAGCTACCCCATTTCAGAAAACTGTTCCATAAATGTCAGTCTTCTGAACTCAAAAGTCTACCGTGTCGACTACTTCGCATGCTTTTATTTTCACCTGCCTTCATTAAGACGTTCCTGTTGACTATCCAACTTTCCCAATCCTAGTTAGTTTAAATGCTCCCCCCCCCCCAAAAAAAAAAAAAAAAAAGTGGTTTCTTATTTTGGGAGAGTCATTGCAGTAAGAGATTATCCCAGGAAAAGAAGCAATTTTTTTTTTTTAATTTCTTTTTCCAAACGCGGTAAAAGCTCTAACTGTAAGTAGATTAAATGCTTTGCATGGAACGACTAGTATCAGTCTTGCATCTCATCTTTAAGTAGCCACCCCCCCCCAAAAAAAAAAATCAAATTAGCTAGCAATGTGAATTCAAAGTAATTTATCTGATCAAACTAAATCTCTGTGTAGACACCTGATACAGAATTAATGTCCTTAATTCACATCCACCATAAAGGTCACAGCGGCCTGAACCAGATGGCTGATACAAAGAGAAGTAATGTCATTTAAGTAATTCACTTAAAAATGAATTTAGATTAATTTTCCTGAGTGTTCCGATATTAAACAACTTTTCTTTTAAGCGTTAACTTTTTATGAGGCTTGAATTAAATAGTCTGTGCCTTTTTTTTTTTTTTTAAACTAGCTGTCTGCTGCCTCCGCACTTTCCAGCCTACAGTGAATCTACACGTCTCTTGTCCAAACCAAAGCAAGCCCACCGCAGCATCACTAGCTACCAAAAGAAGCTTTCGGTTACGACCAGATATTGACATCCACACCTCAGTGTGCTATCTAAGCTCACTGTATAGCATGAGGAAAGAAACACGCACTCCTCTCTTAAGGTAGACCATTAAAATAGCTCAGATGGTGCCTAGGATGAGTAGCTCAGACAGACTTCTCTGTTTAGGCATAAGAAGTTAGAAGGATGAATCCCACTTCAAGAAACAGAAAAATCACAGGGGAAATAATAGCACTCTCGTTAGGAACTGCATCACAGTTAAAGTTATTTTTAGTAATTTCTGTTACAGTAATGTCACAAATCAAGATGAAGGCCTGAACTTGCTAGATACCATTTGGTAAAGCAAAGAAACAGACTGTCCCTCTCTCCCAGAGGTTCATAATTTATCTAGAAAAAAGACAAGACAGCCCTGCTTCAAAAACTCAGGTGAAATTTCCTGTAAATATCTGTAAAGAAAGCTCATTGCTCTCCTCCAGAGCCTTAAAACTTCCCACTGCTGTGATGACTTCATAGAGTCATTAACTAATCGCTTGAGGATAGGCCAAGATCCATAGCATCTCACTAACACTGTCCCTTCCTGTCTTTCTATTTCCATCCACCTCTTGTCTCTTGATTTGCTATTTAGATTTTGAAAACATTGGGAAATTATCATCTTTCTTCCTGTACTTATGTGCACTGCCACTCCTAGGCACCGTGGCAATGAGAAGAATGAAATAATATTAAAAGAAATGACAAAGAGGTCTCAGATTAAAAACAGAGATAATGGGTTTTCTGATTAATCCTGTTAATAAAACAAGTTAACAACATGTTTTTCATGTTAATAAACATGAAAATAGGTGGAAAATTTATTAAATATAGACTTCAATTGAACACTGTTTTCCTTTATTGGTATAGTCATTGTGATTGATTCTTTTCTTTTGTAAGTGAAGTGGGTGCATGAAATACTGGAAAAAAATTAATTATGTTTATCAAATATCAAATTAATATCAATAATATAATATATGTCAATATATATTATATATATATAATACATATCAATACTGTATATAATATATACCAATATCTATAATACATATCATATATAATATATCAATATAATAATATCAATAATATATATCATAATATAATATTAATATCAATAAATATCAAATTGTTTATCAAATATCAATTTTTTATCAAAAATCAAATAATTCTGTCATTGATCCTCAATATTTATTATCGCCTTTCAACTCAAACCACCCTTTAGCAGTGTATTAGATGACCAACTTTTGCATATCTTACAGTTGCAAAAGTTCAAAATCTAGGTGAGACATCCTAGATTTGCCTAACCCCTGTGGTGCAGAAGGCTTAAGATTTGAATTGATCCAGCTTTAGGGAGAGAAAGTCATGTTAAACTGCCCACTAGGATGAAAAATTGAAAAGTTACAACAAGCTGTCATGCAAACTGCTGCATTCAGACTTCACAGATAATTTATTGACTGAATACAGAAAAGCCATAACATCATCTATAAATGAAGACCTCCTTTACTGTGGTTAACATTTTAAAATATTACAAAATACTTTTGTTAAAACATCTGTTCCTAATATCTGTGGAATTTGTGACTACAGGAAGCGTGGAAAAAGGCAATTTTTCTTCACGTAATGTCGTGAAGAAGGAACTCCCCTCCTCTCCAACCCCTGTCAATTTTATTAAAATGCCATTGAGAAAATGCTGGCTTTTCTGATAGCCAAACAAAAGCAACAGAGCTTTCAATGCTCAGCATTAATTCAGGAAAACATCGATATTTATTTTATTTGTAAAGTATGGTTGAAGCATGATTGAATCATTTAAATAAGATTTAAGCATGCTACTGAAATGTTTTCCTTACAGATCAAATTATTATTCTTATTAATATGAATTAATATAAACAGAGGTACATGCAGTAATCAAATGAAACACTTTGCTCTGCTCCCAAAATTTACAAATAAATTCTAAAGTTCCTGGAGTTATTAAAACTTGACCATTTATTTTGCCATGGCACCTAGCTTTTTCAAAATCAGTCAGAAGTGTCTACAGTGACCGAGGACTCGGATTTGCTTTATCAAAAGAATACAGCTTACTGTAGGTCTTATACAATATTCTCCAGTTTTACAGAAATCGCCTTTTTTGCGTCTACTTGCAATGGATGAAACTGGTAAGCTGCCCTTTGTCAATATAACAATACAGTTAATAACTTTTCTTTCTAGTAAAACACTGAAGTTTGTTTCATTCCCTACACATTAAATATAGATTTACTACACATTAAATATAAAGTTAAATAAACATCAAATAAACAAACAATGACTGAAAAGTTGTAAAATCTACATTTTAGAGGTGTAAAATGAAAATCCTAGGTAAAGCAAAAAACAGCAGGCCACATATGTCATGCAAGACAAGAGAAGTAGTACAATATACACTTAACACCGCATTTGAGATTGATTCTCATTGCATATGCGTTCCCACTGAAGTCACGTGAAGGAGACCCTACAGTGAAGAAGCATCCACAGAAACAGAGCTTGTGAAACAGGCCTTTAGCTAGTAAATGAAAATATCATTCTAAGAACTTTAATGGAGTTGCTTCCTTACTTGAATATACTCATCTGAAAAGAACTGACACAGTAAGACAGTAAGAGTATGCTAACAAAACATGGCTTTCTAGTCTCTTATAGTGATAAAACATGGAGGTCTAACATCCTTTCTAATGACTTCAAAGACAAGATCCTCTCGTCTGAATCATCAGAGGATGATCCAGAAGTCTCAAGTCGAGCAGTTGCTACCAGTGACCGGTCAACTTAGACTTCACTACTGATAAAAGCCTACAGAGGGACTGCGGCTCCTGGAACAGTGGAGATGACCGAAGCGCTACATGATCTTTCTTGGCTAACAGGAAATCTGATCCAGGGACTCTGCCTTTTTAATCTTGGCATCAGTTCCCACTGCGATACTCCACTCAGGGGCCTCACACAACATCTGACACAGATTCCTGCATTTTCCATGGCAGCAGGGGGAAGGTGGGCAGGAGGGGCCACATTTTAAAGAAAACAAAAACCCAGCACAGTTGTTGTGCAGCAGCTATTCCACAGCTATCCTAATGAACAGAAGTGTAGGTTTTTTGGCTGTTCAAAACTCGTGAATCACACCATTTTAGTAGCACATTATATGCTTAGGCATTACAGGCCACAGCTGACTGACTTGCAAGCCTACTAACTTTTTTCCCCTTTTTCAGTACCATGAAAGTACGCTTGCTTTACCTCCATTACTTTGTAACTAGAGGATAAAGGCAACTCAAACTTCAGTGGAAACGTTTACAACTTTGAAAGGCATCCTCAGTGCATATCTGTATCTACATGGTGATCTAGAGATGTATTCAGGAACATACATGTTTCTTCCCCTCTTGTGATCATCCATATGCTCTTTCAGAAGAGAAGCTATTAAAAAGGAACGAAAGCTTAGCCTCTACAAATATCACCAAGAAACATTCTGCAGTCTACAATGTTAGCATCGTACTCTACCTATCTAGAAAAGAAAGCCCATTTAACTACACAACACATTGTGATGTGAAATTGAATTGAATATTAAACAAGTTCCTAGAACACTCGAAGGACAAGCAACATGACAATGAAACTCAAGGATGGAAATTGTTTCAGATTCACTATTGAATAAATGCAGTTACTGAATAATGAATTCTATGGTGCTTTCATCATGAAGAGAAAAGGAGGGAATAACTTTTACTCACAGCACTGATCTTAAACCAGACATGGTCATTTCTAAACGATGGTTAAAAAAGCAAAACAAAAACAACAACAACCCAAAAAACAACAACAACAACAAAAACACAACACACACAAAGATTAAAAAGCTACAGCATAAAGAAAGCTCTCTAGCGTTACTACCAGAATCTTTTGTTATTCTAACTGCAAGCACATTTAAATGGCTTTTATCCTTTCCGGAACTAATAAAAATGGAATCACAGCTACAGTTTTCTAGTTTGCGAGGAAGAAGTTCCATGACAATTTACAAGAACCTGAATACAAATATAAAGCTATGTCATGCTTGTTTGGATTAACTATATTTGTTAAGTAATCTTACTCCTACCTTGATAAATCCTAAAGCATAGGAATAATGGTAGTACAACAGGAAACCCCTTCACGTTATGTCCCATAAGCATCTTGCAGCGCTCCTACCAGACCAGAGGGGAACTTGGCCACCAACACAAATTTGGGCTCTTCTACACCCAGTTGCCTCACTCAGCCCAGTCCTTCCCTTCTTGTCAATCTCATGCTCACAGCTCATGTCAAAGTCTCCACATTGTGCTACTGCTGTGCAAAATGGGGCTCCTCTATGGATGGAACACAGCAAAGTGTTGTACTTCTTCAGTTGCCTGTATCTGTCTTTTGACTATTTCCACAGGCTTAGATTACGAACTCAAGGGGGGGGGGGGGGAAGACTGTCCTCTCGATTAGGGTCCATGAGTCCCTATTTGGGACTTGACAACAAACAAATAAAAATATGAGCCTAGGAAGAGCTTTAGATCATCTCAGAAGAAATACAGCAGCCCTTCCCATAAATTTGAGTTTCTGTGCAGTCCCATTGGGACCAGAGGATCATATTACAGGAGAACACGACTAGTTTGGCTTTCCTGGGTTGAAATCAAACTCTTAACGACAGAGGGATTTTTACTGTTCTTAGTCAGAAGCATTATTTCCCATCATTGCCATCTTTTCGTCTTTGGCTTATTTATGCAGCAACTGTTATTCACCACACTCTGGGTTACAGGAAGTAATAACATTGATGACATACAGCAGTCAAACAATGAATATTTGCAGCAGTATCATCAACCTCTGCTGTTCACAAAACTCCAATTTATTATTATGAGAGCTAACATGAATATGACCACAGCAAGTCAGCTAGCAATTACTACAGCGGGCAAACATCATCCAAATAGATGCCAGCATACGGTATTTTGACGGAAAATAAGCTAACTTCTTAGAATTCCCCCTGATCTGAAGAAGAGTTGATACTCCTAGGCAAACTGATTAAAAAAAATAAAAGTGAAAAATCAGCATTCCTATAGGAACGCAAGTGTGCATGTTAGGTCACCACCACTTTTTGCGTCATGGTGTCCTCCATGAATTTTTTGGATTTATTTTATTGTTTAGCTTTCAACATTAAATGAATTTTGACTATACTTCTAGTGTATGGTAACACCATTATACGGTTCCTATCACTAAAGGACTTTTTGCTGGGTTTATTTCTAACATCCCTTAAATGAAACAGCCTGTAAATGTTTTTACACAGTACGAATGTTGGCATGCATTATGTATAAACATCTACACAAACTCTACAGTAACAAGAATGCTAAGCTGTTCTTTCTCGTTTCTGCATCTTATCCTCAGTATCTCCATAATTAACAAACACAGCTTTTTAAAAATCTTCTTTAAAAATCACATCCTCTGGAGTTCTTAAAAATATGCCTTATTAGGTATATTTCTGACTCAAATAAAACTTAGCATAACCCCTTTGAAGCAACTTAGCATAACATTCTTACAAATTCTGACTTACAAACTCTACGTTTTCACCAGCTATGGAGCCTTGTGTACAATTTCAGTTCTAAATATCAACCCTTCACTGCCATCCAAAATCTAATGATATTTGATTTCCTCTGTATTAAACATTGCTCAAATTCCACATCTAATAGAGTAAAAAAATACATATAATTAAAGAGCTATTTTGATGAATGTTCTCGTTTAGCGGCATAAAAATACTGACCCAAAAAAGCTTTCAAGAATAATTTGACTTCTGGCTATCTGTTATATTGTGAATGACATTTCTCTTAGGCTATTGATGTGACTATTTGCCACATCAGGAAGCTGCTGCAATCAGTACACTAACAGTTTATTCCAATAATCCACTCAAGTCATCTCTCCATGAAACAGAACGTGGGGATGCTCCTACCATTCTGATTTACATGATAAACTTTGTAATATTTCACAATATGCAAAATTTCCCAAATCATCCAAGTCTGCCTGAATCATAGGGATTAATAGTTTCTGAATTTATTAAGCTACAGATGATATACACTATATTTTAACTGTGAATTGAATTTCACTATCCTACCGTAACAAAAGCCACAGTTCAAACATAACTAACTCACTCCACAGTCAAGCTTAAACTAAATGTCTTTTCAATCATTTTAAATGCATGGTCTTATTACATATTTGGGCTTTCAATGTTCTGTCGTTGCACAAAGTTAGCAGCATCTTAAACGCTTCTTTAATACCGGTCTTTATTTTGTATATAATTATCTCATTGGCCACTCACTCCTAGTCTAGATCCTGAAAATGTGTATGTATCTAGAGTAAGTCACCAGACATAATGCAAAGGATACGTGTAAATTTTTGCACTATAAAGGTTAAAGTAAGTTTTCAAGTAACTTTTCATTACAGTTCCTTGAATTTTTCTCGTTTTTTACTGTCATTTCTCCCAACTATCCTCAGTTTAAGCAGCTAGTTTGTTACTGGTGTAAATATATGTCCAAAATGGTAGATTTATCAAATGAAAATGCATTCTTCACATTGCGTGAGGGAATTAATTCCATGCTATTTCTGGCCTACTTCTTACCCACTTTGTGTATGTATTCCATGATTTTTTTTTTTATTTTTTAATATTCTGAAGCAGATTCAGCTACCTAGGAAATAATTCCTCAACTGTTATTACAAAGACAGATACTTATATCTACTGATATAAGTAGTGCTACTACGCAGCACTACTGAATTGTCTTCTGCAGAGATACAATGACCTGCTGATATGATCCAGTAAGAGGTAGAGGCCTCAGACTATGACAAGCCTCTTTTTTCAAGAGCTCTTCAGAAAAGATTTCACACAGAACACAAGTTTCTTTTGATCATCACAAAAAAGCCACTGAAAGTTTCACTTACTCTTAAATACAATATTTTCCTTGGGCCATTTTGCAAGATTTCTTAAAAAGTACCAAAGAGACTGGGTTCCAGGCTCCAGTTAAGTAAGAAAATACTGTGAGCATAAGGTATTTATTTAAAACATTTAAAAGAATACTTTGGTGTCCTTCCTTTGAGTGGAGAGAATGGCAGAATATCAACAGATGAGAATATAATTCCCCTTCTGGTACATATTCCCGTAGCATTTCAGTATGCCTTTCAGCATGAGTCTCTCTCAAAGCAAAATGGATACAACCACATAGGTTTTGTTTCTAAAAAGATATATAAGATATTCCAAAAAAAAAATCTATAAGGGGATGTTACCAAAATAAATTAGCTACATAAACTTTAAGAAGTTATTTTAAGAAGTAAGAAGTCTGGGAGCAGCAAGAAATCAAATGTTTTTCTTTTCAAACTGAACACATTAATTCTAGGGAAAAATCTTAAAATATGAAAATGGTACTACACAAACACTTCATATATTACTGTGTCAGAAAGAAAATAAAAAAGTAAATTGAAAAAGCAAAACATAAAGATGTAGGGTATAAAATCACCCTTATAATACTAACTCACCAGACCCAACATAACATAGTTTTTCCCAAATCTTTTGGGAAAAAGGCTTCGAAAACGCATCTTCAAACCTAAGCATATGGTTTCCTTTAGGAAGGGCAAACTAAGCAGATGTTATAAACCACATCTGAGGTCATGACAGTATTTTGCCAGAAGGAAAAATGTAAACTGTCTTATCAGATAGTTGAGATGCAGCTATGGCACCACAGCACAGTGGTACTTGGATAGAAAGCTGGATCAGGTTGAGGATATGACTCCTTGTGAAGATGAAGTTAAAACAAATAGTTACATTTCCTTTTGTTATAACACATATGCAGGAGCACAAGTATTGCCTGTAATAATGGTGGCTTTTAATTTCCATCATTTGAGAACACAAATGCAAGATGTTGGTCCTCTCACAAAGAAAGAATATTCTGTTCTTTTTTTGTTGGGATTATCAATAGCACTATTTACCAACTAACAGCCATGATTAATGTGGGCACTGCCAGCCAAAAAATACAGCTGCAATCTGTCCCCTTCCTTTTAGGGAGGCTATGGTCTCTCTCTCTCTCTTTTTTTTTTTTTTTTTCCTATTTAGTAACTTTTGGAAAAACAAGTTTGCAGAACATTCAAGACATAAGAATTCAAGTTTGAGTTCCAATACTCCAAAATATTCAGTAGCAAGTTTCTAAAAAGATGCGTGGAATTTAGTTCAAAAATTAAAGAACAAAAAGCTAAAATTAAAACTGAATATTTTTCCACCATATAGCTCCAGTACTCCTTTAGAGTGAAATTCATATTATTTCGAGAAATTTCAAGTGTCAGGCTTTAACGAGGGGATTTGCAACAAGATTTGGAGGAAAAGGCTGTTATGGACTGCAACAGTCTTACAGTAGGAGACTTCTCTGAGACAGTTCTGTGGCAAATCTCTCAACATCTAGTTTCAATATCTAACACATCTGTCCTATTAGCTCCATTTAGCATTTGGATTCTTACATAAGTCTTCCTGCTGACTGTCCCACAATCATTTTCTGACTTATGAGGCCTAATGTGAACAATGCTGCAGCTGTAGCTAATGGCACAGAAACACTGGTACTAGCTCAGGCCAGAGGTCCCACAAGCTCACTGTTCTGTCCCCAGCAGGGGCTGGGAGCCGGTGCCTACAGAAAAACCAGAACAGGACCAGTATACATGTCACCTCCCTTAACATCCTCCTGGACACCAGGAATTTGGAGCACAGATTGAAAGAGGATTTAGACAAAACTGAATTCCCAAATCAAACTCCTTCCTCTCATACTTTCCACTCAGCAGCTATCTAAACCCATTAAGTGCTGACCTGGTGACTGTGAAGCTCCCCAGACTCCAGGTTTGCAAATGTTTATAACTTCCTTGCCCCGAGCAGCTCTGAGAGAAAGGGAAAACGAACAGGGACACAATGCAGGGCGTTCAGTCATGAGCGGATGGGTCCTAGCTTAGGGTCTCCGTATAAGGTACTGTTTCTGGAAGGAAGGTCCTGGAAGCACAGTCTCAACTCTGAGTTTTGGCAGCCTAACCACTTGGGAACGCAGGAGCTCATCTGCAGCTCCTCAGCTGGCCTAAGGAGTCTTCTGCACTTCTACCTAGGGACAATTTTGGAAAGACGGCAATGTGCGTTCTCCCTTCCTGACACACTTACAGTGGCTTGTTAAAACATTCTCTTGATTGCTGAGGAGGAGGGCTGAGCTTTTTCAAGAGCAGTAAGAAATTCAGAAAGGGAGCAGTTTCAAAAGCAAAACTAGTACTTGCTCAGTACTTGGAAAGAAGGTTGTAGATGTCTACCACCCAAAGAGAATTGCAGGCTCCTAAACAGAGGGACAAGTACACAATCCAACTCTACTTGCCTAGGCTTCAGGACTAACAGGCACTGAAAAAACATCCCTCTTGTGGCATTTCCTCCTGGGTATTTTGAAGTTTTCCTTGCTGCTCGACTGGCAGGTTTGTGGATTGACCTTTTAAAGTGCTTAACATTTTATATAGCACCTAGTGTTTAATTCAGACCCTTGGATTCCACCTCAAGGGGCATATCTCTTATCCTTTGTTGATTCTAGGCTTAGACTCCGGTGTTATTAATAAAACAGTGCTTTACCTCACATACGAATCATCACACTTACGATCACGTTTTTATTCGCTTTTAAATAACATGAATGGTGAATATAAATGAATTACAACACCTGTCATTCAGAAACCGGGCAAGTTTCATGGATGTGTCTCTAGATCATAAAGCAAAAACATTTGGGTATCTATTTTTAATTAACGTCAGGCAAAGCTTGCTAGGATATCAATGTATCTATAGCAAGATCATAATAATTATTCTTGCAATAGTGAATATGTTAAAATTTCAGTTTCGGAGGCATAAATACAGAGTAGTTTCCCACTAATGTAAAAGGTACTCCAGGTTTTTACTAGTGTATTTGAGATCTGAACTGAGCCAAGTAACTCTACCAAGTTAGCCTTGAAAAGTTCTGTACAATACTATTTTTTACAGTTAAAATTCTACTATGGCTCCTTCTCTCTCACAAGGAATATATTACAGCAAATCCAAAACAGGCTGTAAGTCAGATTTATCATGCTCAGCTTGCAGCTCAGGAAATGGATTACTGACTGATCTACTTCTAAATACAAGCTGCAGTTGCATATACAAAATGACTAAGACTGCCAGCTGTGTTCCTGTGGGTCAAAACACCCTTTAGGAATCCTTTCCGAGTCTAAACTACGGCGTGCAGTACACGTTTTAGTGCAAACTATAAAATGCCAGTCTGTGACCAGCAAATTGACCAACAGGTAATGACTGAACTCGTCGAACATTTTATTGGTTGGTTGTTTTTGTAAACAGACCTCCATTATTTATCATTTAAGCAGTCAAGTAACAAAATCAGTAACTAGCAAGGCAGTAAAAATCTGTTCGGTTAATCTATCACACCTTTCTTACATTGAAGCGTTCCAAAAAGATAGTCAAATCAGCTAACAGATGAAACGAAGCAGTGTTAGCTAAATCTCACTAACTCTCCTACGTGGGTTTAGGTGGCCTTAGTTCCTTTTACTTCATGCTTCTGAGAGAATCTCTACATAATTTTAAGAAGAGTTTAACTAATACAGCTAATGGTGCAAATTTTAAGTATCTCAGTGTAACTTTAATTAATATCCTCATATAAATTTAATCAACAAACAGACAACTTGCCAAATACTAAGGCAATGTTTACCAGCACACCCTTACCTCCACGATCCCGTGCTGCTAAATTCTGTCCTCTTCTTAAAGTAATGTCCAACTGGTACATACCGGGATCCGCAGATGGAAAATCTGCATTACTAGTTCCAACTGAATTTGTTCTCTAGAGAGAAGGAAAAAAAAAAAATCCAGTTACTAACGTTCCTAAAAGTTTCAGGTAAAGTGTATTTTTTCCTCCACTATTCGCATTCTGTTGAATTTAAGACACAGTCTTAATCCATTCCTCCATCTCAAAACAAATACCCAAACACCAAAAAACACAAGCGTGTCTTCAGCACAACCACCCCTGAGCACTGAATCCACTAGTTCACATGCCCCAGCCACACGCTCCAGGTCTGCTGCGGTGGAACCAGAAAGGCAAAACCAACCTAGAGCTTACAGTATTATTTGGACTAGTAATTACTTACCTATACCCTCAAACCCTGTATTTAGCAGTAATAATGTAGGCTTGAACAAACATCTATCTCTCTTCTGACTGTCCTTAAACGCATTATGGTTTTGCCGGTCCCTGGATTACTTTGTAAAATGTGTTTTTTTCTAGAGAGTTATGAGGGAAATTGGAAAAAAAAACAAAACAAAACAAAACATGAAGTCATTAAACGCAGTTGTAGCTCTTCATTTGTAATCTGTGCCTTCTTTGTTTGAGCAAATGGTTCCCGTTTGCCAGGACCAAGGTAAGACTCCTGAGGCAGTTATTTGCATAAGCTCTAACATGAAAAATAAATAAAAGAAAAGGCAGAAAGAAAGGAACTCTCTGGACTGCATTAATGTAACCAGACTTCTGTTCCAAATAACTAAGTAAAGAAATTAAATTTCCCGGTACACTTACAAACTTTTGGAAAATAGGTCTTAGTACATGCCTTGGTAAGTGCCTTCTAAATATAGTTGTTACTTGAAACATCGTATTTAATTTTAAAACTAGAATGGCTCTGTCTATTATGCATTCGCAGTAAGGACAGAAACTTCATATACTATGCACACGTAGCACCACTATCATTTTTCCGGTGATGACAAGAATTTTTAAAACTAGCGCTATCAATATTTTATTATATGAGTAATTATGTGATTATTTATGTGATTTTATTATGTGTTTATTATTTATTATGTGATAGTCTTCTAGAAGGGGGTGCGGGGGAAGCAGTGTGACAGTGCTGTCTCTGAGAAGAGCACAGCTACCTCAGTGCTGCAACACTCCAACAAGAAACTTTTGTTGCCATTTCTCTTCCTGTCCCTCCCCCTTTTTTAAGGGTAATAATAAATCTAAAGGATGAATAAAATCACAAAATAAAGCAAATTTAACACATGCTTTAAGTCTTGTATGCCAGAGTCGCGACCCTGAGCCTAGCATATTACCTTCTGTTGCATCACACGCTGCTGGCCAAGCCACAGACAGACATGCTCATCAGTTCCACAGAAATGAACTTTCTCACTGCACTTCAGAAAGAATGATCTGATGAGCTTGGATATTTTCTTTTTCTTTTTCTTTTTTTTGGGGGGGGGGGTGGTGACGGTTGAGGAAGTCCCTCAGTATTTGTCTTCTAATTTTGTGGTACCTCAGTCCTTTTAAAGTAACTGTTTAAGTTTGAAATTATCAACAGAGCTTATGAGATTCTCACAGAAGTCACCCACAGCCACCTTCTAAATAACTGCCTCCTCACTCTTCATCTTGCCTTTTTTTTTCTCTCTCTCTCTCTCTCTCTCTCTAATGTACTGACCCCAAAAAGATACAAGGCAGACAATAAGGGAAACTGAAATCCATCTCCCCCACCCCAGTCCTACAGTGCTTATACTCTTATCTAGTACAGCCAGAAATCAGGCAGGCTCACACCGCTCTGAGACTCAGCCTCACCCTAGGCCCAGGAACAGCGCATCAGGGTATTGTGGAAGAAGAAACTTGGGTTTGGAAGTAAATAATGAGCACCAAGATTTTCCGTCCCCTTTCTGGCTCTTCTACGGGAGCTTGCAAATACAAAAGAAAAAACCATGATCTCACCCCACATTTACCATCTCCTCCTCAATTCTTTCCCATGGTACTCCAACCTCTCTTCCTCTTCTAGTTATAACAGAAGCTCTACATGAAAACGTATGGTTTAAACAGTTGCATGTTTCTCTCCCTTCTCCCCTTTCTCACCTCCTTTTCAGTGTCCTTCCTTTCTTTTTTCTTGCAATGAAACTTGACTTTCTATTTTTAATTTTGGCGGTAATTATTCAGTGTTACTCAAGGCAGCTAAAAACACCTCAGGTAAGCAACGTTAACAAACCCACAGAACACACACAGTTATACAAAGGAAATAAAGAAATAGATATTAACTGTCCACTAAACATTAGAAAGTCAAACCAGTATTTCTGCATCAGAAAAGCATTTGGAATACATAATTTAAACAGAGGTTGTCATAACGAATACAACTGTCAAAGAATCATTTTCAACCACCCTTTAAATTAACATTTAACTATTAAAGTGTCAACCAGCAAAAAGTAATAACACGACACTTTTATGCGTTCTGCAGCAATGGAGCTAAAGTTAGAAAACTCTGAACAAGAAATGTAAAGAGTGTACAAAGCCTACAATAGCCCTAAGCATGCAATAGTTTCAAAAATACATTTGCTTAACTGTCAGTTCTACCTAATCACGTGAAGAAAAATACATTCTCTCTATCCAGGAAATACTCATCACAACCAGAAGTTGGTGTGACCCACAACACCGTTTCATACTGGCTGTTACAGGATGATTAACACCCAGTCTTCAGGCAAAAGTAAGCTCACGAAAGGAGATCCCAGCTTCATTTTCAGTGTCTCTACACAAGGTCTTGAACATTATTTTATTAACTCTTTTAACAAAAATGTTGAGATTCTAGGTGAAAAGTACAAAGGCAATTAGCCACTATTTCATATAAGTCAAATCTTTTGTGGGAAGGTGAGGTCTGAATTTATGTCTTTGAATTATTTTTATTAGTGGTCTGTTATTATTTTACTTTAAAATATACTTCTTAGTGAAATTATGTCTAAATTTTAGACTCTACAATCCTCCATAAAATCCATATTAATTTAGTTTAAAGGAAATTTTTTATTCGTTACAACAAACACTATCCCTGAAGTCGCTATATTGACAGTATTCTGTTCAAAGTTCACTGTAGATAGTGCTTTTTGACAGAGAGCTTAAACAACTCTCATCATGATGAAGATGCTCCACATGAAGAAGGTCAAGATAGAGATCTCAATAACCATACTCCTTCTCAGCTCTGCTCTCATGTTTAATAGATATTATAGTAACTCCCTTGGGAGGTTCTCTTACCGAATAGCATGAGCAACAGGTTTTTTCACTTTAGGTGACACCTCCATGGTAAGTTTTACAATATTCTAGATTTAACATAAATGAATCTGCAGTAACAACTCATAACTGACTCATGATATGTTAAGCGGATGCTCTAATGTGCCTAGAAAATATGCAATGTGGTCGAGCTTAACTGAACAGAGAGCGTGCACTGGCCACACTTTCGATGACCTCTTTAAGTGGCACTCCTCCTTTAGGCATGTCTTTCAAGATATTCCTATTATACAAACTCATCTGAAAGAAGACTGTTTCCAATAGCTTAAAGCCAGGAAGCAGAAATAAGCCATTTTTCAGCTCAGTTGCAATTCAGCCCAACAGCACTTAGTCAGCTGGTTTATTAGCTCTAAGGCAGTTGAACTCTGTTACATTAGAGGGCTACATAGCACAGGCCCATGATGGACAACGTACGTTTTTTCGTATAACAATTATCAATAAACTAGAATTGGTAACTTTTACATAGAAAAAACTCAATACTGTATTATAAGACTAAAAATCAAATACAGCATTAACACATACAAGCATACTCATCATTAAGCTAAACAGTTAGTTTAAAAACACAAAATAAGATGTTTGACTAAAGTTTAGTAATTTACTGAAACAACAGTCATTCTGGAGACATAAAACACAGTAGGGAGCTCAGGAAGAATATGCTCTTGCCCAACTCTTGCTTTGCTGCCACGCTAAAGGCCATACAAAGTACCACGCTAAACAATCTGAGCACCTTAGCATAAAGAAAGGCTCTGTACTGATTTTTTTATATACAAATTGTTATCATTCAAGGAAATGAAATTGGTCATTGATCTTCTAATGCTCAGAAGGTTCTGCTATCTAAGCTGACACGATGTCCAAGATATTTTCAAAATGAGTATTAAAGATTTTGATTTTTTTTTAATTTAGTAGCATCTCCCATTTCTATGGGATATAAAGGAAAAAAAATTTGAATCTTCTCCAGAGAATTTCTAGAGCACCTGGAAACTCAGGCTACAGTTGTACAAAGACATTGTGGACTGCTAAATCCTTTGAGATCCCCTGAAGTGAAAAACTAGGTAAATACTTTCACCTCTGTTTTCCACACAATGAGAGACCCTTCGCTGTATGATCCCGATTTAACAGTTTAATGACTAGATGAACAGCATTTTTACAGCTAAACATCTAGATTATGTAAAGAGGCTGTAAACTAGCTAAATGGTATGTCGTGCCAGTAGCTGCTGCAGTAATAAAGCCAAACAGCTGTGCAATTTTATGGTAAGTCCAGTATTTCTACCGTGCCAAGCATTTACTGGTCAGAGTGCAGTTTCAGCTCAACATGGAAGAAAAATGAGGCCGTCTGCATTTGATGGGATTACTAAAATCACCACCATTCCCACATGATATCATGTTCATAGTTTGTTAAAAGAAACACTATGAAAGAAAAACCCAGTGAATCTGATGCTGGTCACTATGGCATTACCAAAGCCAAACCCATTGGTCAGACTATCACTTTACAGTTAGTACAAGATCTCAATAAGTCCCGCTCTTCGTCTCTCTTCTTACAAACCCCATCACAGGGAATTCAAGTTTACTCATTAAACTACTACCTACTCTATATTGAGGGTCTAAAGATTAGTAACCTTTTTTGTCATTGAAAACTGTCATGGCCTTTTTAGATGGCCATGAATGCTGACATTCTTCTTCAAAGCTCCCAGTATTTCTAATAGTTCATCATCTAAACCAGCCTGAGAAGTGAAAGGCTTTGCCATTATCCTAAAACTTATATACCACTCATTAGTATGACTCTGCTCCAGAAATTCAAAGGATATCAGAGATTCAAGGACATCTCTGTTGCAGAAACTGATTAGCATCTCAGAGGAACAGGTTCTAAATTTTGATTTTGCTTTTTTCAGTGCCAACACTGTAAATAGCTGACAGAATTTAAAAAACAAATAAATGAATAAGTTTATGCTGGTAATACACTCTCCCTTTCAAAAAGGGGAAAAAGAACTTTACCAATACAGCCCAAAAATAAATTTTTCCTACACTTAAAAATCTATTTTGGAAAAGCATTATGAACTAGGATTGCCTGCATATTCACACAGAAGTCATTTAAGCAACAGGTTAGTTATGCTGAATTGCTGTTGCATTTCAGTATTCTGCCAGAACACAGTGACAAGATAAGTAAAAAGCACTTAGTTTTTCCAACTTAAGACAGAGGCATCAATGTGAAAACGTAGATACAGACACCCAAGCAAGACTTGGAAAAGAAGTATCTTCAAATAACTAAAATTCTCCAGAGTCATGGCTTGACATAGGTGGACATTTCCTTTGGTAGACAAAGGAAAAAGAAAATGTAACAGGAGTCACATAAAAGGAGTGATAATGGAAACTGAAGATCTGGCCCCACTGACTGTTCACGTGCTCGGATCTTTGTCAGGAATTGACATGGTCAAATAAATGGCATTCCTTTCATACCATAGATGAAATTTAATTGATGTTCTGTAAGAAGAAAACAGTGCAGCATCAATAACCAAGAGCTCATCGCATGGCATAAAAAAAATAACCAGCTTTTGAAAAGACAAAACTATCAAAATATTTGAAGTAGTGTAAACCCCTATTGAAGACCGCTTATGCAGAGTTTTCCGCTCCAGCTACTGCCTGGCTCAAATCGATTTTTTTCAGGTATTTTTATTTGTCCAAACTTCACATCCAACCAGGCAGGTTCCTCTGGAAACACCTGCTTGCAAGCTGAGGAAAGGAATTTGAAAATTCTGAACATTCAAATGCTTTTCCACTCCTTTCAACATCTTGTACAACTAATGAGAACAGACTGTGCTCCATCGGTGTGATGATATTGCCAAATGATAAGCTATTTCTAATTGCCCTGAAAGTACTTACATATCTAAATTAGAGTTATGATGATCATGTCCTAAACAACACTTTGTAGTGTGCTAGTGTTCTGGTTGATGGTGAGTCAGTAAAAGTTGAGGAACTTCTGAAGTAAAAAGAACTATACCCCTTTTCATCTCATCCAATCTACTCTTTCTATTCCATAAATAAATAAGCAGTTGTAAAAAGTGAGTCCATTTCAATACAAATATACAAGAGCATTCTAGGATTTTAAATATTATTGGAAACGTGCAGAGAGTATTAGCAGCATTTTATATTTTCTGACTAACCACATATGTGCTTCAGATGGAACCTGCTACTGTTGAAGACTGTCACATAGCAGATGTTTCCCCTAGGTATGATATGACTGTTCATAACTAATATGTAAAGCCTCTACTGCGGTTGTCAAGATTTTCATTTGGATAAAATGTACTGATGAACTATAAAGTCAGATTTTGCATTTCTGCTCTTTATCATATAACGACAACAATGTCGCATACGCACTGTCTGAAATCTGTCTCAGTTATGAAAGAATTATAAATTTAAGATCATTTCTGCAGAATATAAACATTACTTAATTTAGTGCCACATCATACACATACACATTTATACGTCGATATCCTGAATATTACTAGTTTATAACTCCAGGACATACACCGGGGAGTTAGGGTAACTGTGTACCATGCCCCGCCTCCTCTTTCCTGTGAAAAGGCTACGTGTGAAAGGGCTATTGAAGAAGAGGTTAAAGAAAATCCTTAAGAATCAAATACCAACACTCACCATTTATATATTCAGAAGAACTGGAATATTTTTATTGTGTAGTCTGTACTAATTGCTGTTTGAGTTTGTTTGAAAGCAGCAAAAAAAGCAAACCGGTTACTTTCAACAGCTTGCTAGATTTTCTTTTGCAAACCCAAGAAATAGATGCACAGATAACAGTAAAAGATGCAAGCATATCAACATTTTTAAAGGTTTGGTCTACAAAAGTACACTTCAAATTACTCATTTCAGTCAAAGCACTAACCCAGACTGGCAGCAAAGGAAAGCAAGCCACTACTGGTATTCACAAAAGCAATCAGAAGAGATTCAACCAGGTTCACAAACAGAAGGAAAGCCTCCCTTGCCACTGCATGGGCCTTTTCAGAAGTTGGTTGCTGAAGCTGAAGGGAGGGATAGGTTGTATATATTTCCCTTCTGAATAACATTACAGGGGAGATGAGGAATAAACTCAATAGATATGCTAAATAAATGAATGCACTTTTTATTCAGCATATCTGATTAAAACTTCAGATTAGCACAACGGCTAGGGCATTCTTGCTTTCTCTTAGAAAAACCTTTTGTGACATAGAAGGAAACAATCTACTATGTTTATAATCAAATCGCCATTTATCTTCTCCAAAAGATATCTACGTTTCCAAGTCACACTTTTGCCTATTCAACAGCAACCTACACAAAGCATTCAACAAAAATAGTCCTAATCCTGCAAATGCATATCCAGACATACATATTTGAATATAAGCCAAACACACAGGACTATCACCACCCTATTTCTTCACAGCCCTGAGCTCTTAGGCTGTTACTTCTGTGAAAATTAACATTGTGAACTACTATTTCAAAAAAACAATGCAAGAACAAGAATTTACTTACAACATGGTTGTCAAATCTAGTATAATTGGAAGAAAACATTTCTTAAAAATATTATCAAAATGGTCTTGCCATTACTACCTATAAGATTCAGGTGTTTATTCATGCAAACTTGAAAGCTAAGTCCATAGAAAAATATTTTTTCCTGACTTTATTTTCTGGCACCCAGGCCACAAAACATCTGACTTTAGTTCAATTACTAAGAAAATGTCAAAACTGTATTCTACATGGCCTCTAATACTACCTTGAGATAAGCACGGACCTTTTTTGGCACTTTTCCTCTTTGCAACAAATAGACAAGATGCCGATCAGGCAGAGCTTTCAAAAGAAAAAACAGGGCTTTTTTTTTCTTCTTCTTTTTTTTTTTTTTTACTCTTTCAAGGTTTTTCTTAAAAAAAAAAAAAAAAAGAACAAAATAAATTGAGGAAATTCTCTCAAGACATTTGTAACTGATCTTGATTTACAAAATAACTTGCTTTTCAGTAGTGCAGGTATAAACCACCAAGAACTCTTTTTGGCATGTTCCCAGTACAGAACCATTCCGGTTAAACCAGTATTATCTGAATGTACTAACAGCATCTTTTCAGAAGCATCTTTCCTTGCCGCATGGAAACTAGTAACTGTACTGAAGAAAGCCACTGAATATAAATACAGTATCAAAAATACAATTACTCATCAGGAACTCTGCTTGAATGGAGCAAAGAATTTGCAAGCAGCAACTATAATTGAGATCACTTTGATTTGATCTGAAGAAAACGCTTCCAAAATTGGAAACTAAATTCATCTTAAACCACATTCAGATCAAGTCTACCCTCAAAAATATAGAATATTAAGATTCTTCATTACAGACGCTTCCAAAGTCTCTAAACAAGACATTAACCTTCCTTGTTCTTTTAATTACACTTTCTTGTATGATGCTTAACAGTCTTTATACATGCTGGATACAGAAAAGCTTTCCATAGTAAAACCTCTAAACCCAGTAATAGTTAAACCTAAGTGGTGCAATAAGTAATGGCTTAACTTGCAACAAAGAGATCCCTAGATATTATTTAAAACAAACAAACAAACAAACTTGTAGTGAGAAGGACCTAAATCACCTGGTGACATTGAAAAAAAAAATCTCTGTTATTTTATGTCTTTAAAGAACATGTTAACTATTCCAGGCAGACATCTGCCTTCAAGTCTGCATGGAGGATAAACTAGTTGACCTTTGAAAGTCCCTCCTAACCTTATTATCTGTATTTTGTTTAGGCAGATTGCCCAAAGAGATGTTCATATTTTTGACAGTCTCAACATCTGCCCAATTCATTGCTAAAATGTTAGGAGCACAGTTCTAAGCAAGTAACTTTTTCCATTGCTCCAATTAAGCTTTGCTATTACTCCGAGAAGATGATGCCATGTTCTCTTAGGATGATGGTATCTCTGGCTGAGGGACTGGAACAGTCTGACATCCACAGTTAAAAGCACATCCTTCATATGGCTGCATTCTCTTTTTTTCTCTTTTACAAATCGTAGTCCCAATCTACTTTTCCAAGTCCAGACTTTCATGTTCAAGTCTGTTTACATACATTTATGCACGTTATTTTTTTTACTAAACAATCCACAACCTAACAGCTAATATTGTCCATGCAACCTCCTAAACTCGGCAGAGACGCCTACTACATAATCACTTGTAACAGAATGAGATGCAAAGTAATGACTGCATATGCATTTTCTGCAGTCATCTATCCAACTAGACAGGCAAGCATCTTGGAGGCTGAGAACCTTAGTCTGCCTGGAAGGTGCCAATTAAGAAGTAATTTAATGTTTCCGATTTTGGACATGATGAAAAGTAGCCTTCCATACTAGAAATATGCATAATACTGCAACGCTGAACAGTCTGCAAAAAGCTATTACTAAAGTCATACTTTCTTCCTATCTACTGCAAAGCCTACAACTCTTAAATGATACTTTAGGATATTCCTCCACTTGTCATTACTGAGTAAACAACTGTTTAAGTATAAGAAAAAATTAATGGATGCTTTGAGTTAGGAGCTACAATGGCCAAGAACGTCAAAATTAACATTTGTGTTATTGATGATCCACAATGGAGAACTCCACACCAGGAATGACTGATACTGAAACATGGTATTACTGGTCCATGATACTAGAGATTTCAGTTCTTTCCAAAGTGAGGATTTTCAAATTTCTAGGCATGGATTTACCGCTCAGACCTTTCCAGAGCTTAATGGAGGCCTCAGTGATTGAAGCCAGCTGGTATAGTCATTTTGTGGCCCTCAGAAGTAGTTGGGGATGGCAGAAGTAGCATGTGCCAGGGTGAACAGCTAGCCTGCAAGATGAGAAAAAGTTGTAGCCAGTTCAGAAGCACCATTATAGGTCTACTGTTCTTTAACCCCATCCTAATAAATACACAGGGGCAAACTCTACTGTGGAGTGGGATATAGTTTGTAAGGAAAAGCAGCCTTGGTGCTTTTCCGGCACAAGAGCAGGAGTATGCCCAGTTCTCCAACAGTAAAAACCACTGTTCCCTGGTCCATATCTAATGCTAAAAAAGCAAGCCTAATCTTTCAAAAAATTGGCAAACTGCTCACAACATTTCAGTTCCGTTACTGACTGACATAAGATGACAAAAGGGAGAAAGTAATCTGGTCTGAAGTTCTCAGAAGTGTCCTAAAACCCTGTCTAAATTGAGATCGCACAACATAAACCCCTTAAGACTCTGTTGGGATCTTCTACTGATGTATCAAATATTAGAGGGGAAGAAATATCTATTCAAAAGGAAGAAAAGACAAAACTCAATTTCTTACCGACTTCCTAAGTAAAAATGAATCCTTTATAAGCAGCAGTATGCACCACAGAGCACAAGTGTTCTGCAGTGGACATATCTGGTTCGGGGCCGGCATCACCAAAACCAGATAAAACGGAAAAGTCCTTTTTAGTGAGCATTACTTTGCCTTTCTGGCACTTTCAGAAAACAACGGGATAACTCCTAGCCTCCAGAATAAACCCCTACTGTCATAAATTATTAATCAAGGGCCAGAGAAAATGAAATGAAATGGAGGCAGCTTTCAAATAGAAAAATCAGTCAGTAGACTAGTGAAGCAATGTTGAAGCTCTTCAGATGAGACAACAGAAGATGCAGAATACTTTCCCTTAAGAGCCATATATTCTTTTCTTCCAATAATCGCCAATGGTAAGTTCTTTTCAATAAAATAATAATAAAATGACAATAAATAATCAAATGATAATAATCAAATGATAATAAAAGAATAAAAAATAATAATCAAATAATAAGGAGTTGAACTTGTTCATTAAGCTATATCTTAAAATGCCTGAGTTTCTGGGCAGCGAACAGACGTCGAACCTTTGATGACTCTTGGATGCTTTTTGACTGGTTGTTTATCAGTTCTTCAGGGTGCCAGTGGTTGCATTGCTATATGCACCTAATGAGTGCCTCTTTTTAGGCATTCTTGACAAAATGGCCACCTATTATCAGGCTAATTTAAGTTCTTCTCTAGTCCTACAACAGGTTTTCAATAAAACACAATCCAGGAGAACTTCATGTATTGAAAAGCATAGACAGCCAGCAACTTCAGAGCAAACAATTTCTTAGTGTGATTATCGGGCAGTGCAGCCGTTCTCTTCAACCAGTCATGGAAGATCTTATAACTGCCTCCAGTTATAGATAATGGGCTGTTACTACAGCTTCGTCATCTGAAGATGGATGAAGAATTTTGAGTTATTAGCTGTTTTAGGCCTTGAATTGCTTAAGTGGACAGCTCACATTCGAGACTTGACTCTCATGAAAGATGTTTCCCTTCTCAGCTCATGAGGAGACACAGTTCTGACCCATGAATAATCTAGAAATCAGGTCCACTAATAATGATGCCCAAGGAGCCCCAACATTTTACAAGTGTTGGGAACTGCTGCCAAATGACATCCATGACAAGGATACATCTATGAACCCTTAACACATTTATCAATTCTCAGTTTAAGAAGCTTTTCCAAGAAAAAGAAGAGCAAAAACAGGCTGTCATTTTTCAGAAGACAACGGTACATATTGTCTTGTGAATTTATACTGTGAAAAAAGTTCTGGTCATTTCCTTAATGCAAATAGCATCACCATCACAAAAACAAGCAGAGTTCTCCAAATATAAGTTTGTTCTAGCACCTTTGAGTAAAGCAAGAGTATCAGTATAGTAATATAAAGTAATTTCCAGAAGTAAACTAATTTGTGAGCACCATTAAAACTAGCATCATTACAACAGGACAAGCTAATTGTGGATGGGCAATATCAGGAAATTAAGCAGAAAAGTAATGTACAGTCAGTACCACTAGAATAAACATTCCCATCAAATGAATTGATGCAAGTCTTATGATAATGCCAAAAACAAGTAGGAAATAGCCAGTTCTGCTGAAGTTGATTGATATAAGTGGCAGATTACCCCCCAGAAGGGATCCGTGGAATATGTAATTCTGGAGAAATGGTATCAGCACTGGTGACAGGTGAACATTTTCCATCTTTCAGTGTATGCTGCTCACACGATCTAAATTCTGTCCATCTTTGTAAATAGGTAATTACTACCATATTATTCAGCCTCCCTGAAAGCATGTATGAATATTACAGGTCTCGGTCTTACAGCCAGACTTGAACAGTCACCGCCTAGACAGAGGGACCATTGTGTAACACCTGGTAAAGCAGCTGGGAGAAACTGAAATGAAAGACACTCCTCCTCCACACTCCAAATGCCTACCATAAATGTAATCAGATCATTCACAGGTAGCTGTTGCTAATTAGTTCACCCCAGATCTACCCTGCAGGCAGAGCACTTGTTATCCCATCACAGACATGCTCACATCACACTGGTTAGAGAGTCAATCCTCTGTAGCACAACAAGCATCTTGTGCTTCTGTCAGTCTCTCAATGAATCCCACGATGGGCAACATAATCCCAGTTCCAGAATAAGACACAATAAAAATGGAAGAAACAAGCAAATCAACTGACTTCACAAACTGTTAAGGACAGGAGAAGATAGGGACTTAGAGAAATGAAGTGCTCCGACACAAGCTGCAGCTGGTGAGAAGGACATGACTTACACTTGGGAGTTATTTCTTTCTATGTACCATCAATGGATACAGATCTCCAACTTTGCCTCCCTAGTCAGCGCTGACTAGGAAGTTCTTCAGTCCTAGTGGATTGGCACATACCCAAACACAGTGGAGTAAGAGGAAGAACTGATCTTCCACAAGCAGACAGCTTGCCAGAAAACTCATGGATAGTCCCAGATCATCAGAGGCCTCTCAAATTTCAGGAGACTCCCAGAGGAAGTACTCTCTTTGCACTGTTACTGACATAGTTCATTTGAGCTACCTGGGTGCGTCTCGGTCATTTCTCCAACTGGGTTATTCTTTTCAAGGTGGATCATTAAAACGGAATAGGAATTGCTTTGAAATTCAAGGCAGTTTAGTCAACTGTCTGCTAGGATTTGTTTCCGTATCCTTCTCCCTAACCCCATTCCTTGCCCTGTCCCCTTCATCCACTTTTATTTTACAGGGAAATTGGGCAAAAATCGTTGATAAGAAAAACCTGGAGTCAGAAGGGAGAGGGGTTTGCTCTTAGTTCTGGAGATGCTAGAAAGAATGAAACCACCCTTCATTAACTACTGAATTAATATAACAAATAGTTTGTGTAGTATTTCCAGGGCAAGTTTTATTATCAGATTATTCCTCCTCCTTGTGAGGAAAGTTGCCAACAGGCCATCTTATCCCACAGGAATGCTGAGCTGGTTACTGGCCTTAGTCTTATACTTACCAGAATCTCTCGTGACTGCTCACAAAACGAGCATCTCTAAATAAAAGTTAATTTAAAAAATAAACTAAATATGTAAAAGACCTTGATAAATTGATTAGAGTTGCACTTTAAAACACATTTCAAATATAAAATAAGCCCCTCCCCCCAAAAAAGTTAATTCAAAATAATTTCTCATGACCCCTGTTTATTTTTCACGTTTATTTTTCACTTTTAGGAGGTCACTCAGCACTTCATTTTATATATATGTGTGTGTATATATAACATATGAGAATAAACAGTGTATGCTGATTTCAGCTACCTTTTCTCAAAGCACTGTTGTGCCTTCCAGTTTTGCTTAGACTGCTAAAGCACTGCTGCAGAACTGGCTTCCTTTCTGCCCTCTCAAGAGCAAAGCATGTCCAAGACATGCATAATACTTCAAAACAAGCATATACATGACATGCCTTTATGCTGCGATGCTCCCATACACTGTAATTTAAACCTTTTCCCCTTATATACTCCAGTCTCTTCTTTTCCTGTAAAGCAATACATTCTTTTCAATGGCAGAGCAAGACATATTGCATATCGCTATGTTGCTTCCTTGATAAGCATATAACATACCATGGTTCCTAAATAAAAAACAGCTGTCTCTAAAGTGATTACAATTATGTCTTTTTTGTGTTCAAAATAAACGTTGAAATCCTAAAAACATCATTTCTTGAAGCACTAAAATCATGTCTGCACTTCCTTTTCCTATTTTTACCGAAGACTAAGTCTCAAGCAGGTATAGCACTAACCTGACTTCTGATAGCTAGCTTTTCTATCATCTCCCAAAGCCTTGCAGCACCAAATAAAAAAATCCTCTCACTTGCCTGAAGAGTGCAGAATCATACTGCAAGCTACATCAAACACCACATACGGAGGATAACTCAGTCAGGAACTAGAGACAGGTGTCACATTCATATCAAAGTAGGACCTAAGAACAATGAGCTGTCTCCATTTCAAAATAACATAACTATCTGAAGCCAATATATGCTGTATGCATCATTCCCTCCAAAAAATTAATCAGTCATTGTGGACAGTGTACACTGTCCACATTTTCACAGTAGAAAATCATACTAAAATATCTCTAATGTAGTTTATCCCTATTACTAATCATAATTAAAAATACAGGTGACTCAGGTTACTCAGTAGTAGTTTTATAACACAGCCCTGTCACATAAAATAAATTTCGTAAAATACAGCCATCAGAACACAGCATTGGAATTACTCCGAATTTAAAAAAAAAAAAAATACAGTGACAATGTCACTATATAACAAGACTAAACTAATACTAAGAGAAACTTCCTTTCTGCCTTTTGTACTCGTAGTTCAAAAGACTAACATTAGAGGATAACACTAGACTATTAAATTACAAATGGCAAAGCATTTTAAAAGAAGATTCCAATGTCAATTAATCTTCCAGTAAAAGCTAGATTTAACTGAGCATGCAATGCCTAGATATTTAGATATTTTCAGTTACCATTAAAGAATGAAACTGTCACAGCCATAAAATTATTTTAAAATCCATAAACTCCTCAGCAAAATTTGAGTATTTGAGAGCAACTGAAAAGGGGGAACGGCAATCTTCAAACTACCAAACCCATACGTAATTATGTACACAGATGCTTCTGTTAACATGGAGAGTTCAGCATGAGAATGACAAAGGTGATATTTCAGCCCTGTTTTTGGAGACAGAAAGCCTCCTATATTCTAAACTAGAGCAAACACTAGGGTGCCCATAAGCAATGGGAGCTGCTTTCTCTCCATTACCTGTGATTTTGCACATTCTCAACTGAAGAAATATTTTTCCTTATTCTATATTATCCATTGAGGGCATGCAATTTCCATCAAAAGTAGGCACTTAATTATTTCTAACAAAAAAACAAAAACTCCACCATTTTAAATTATCTACGTTTTAAAACAGGATGTATCTAATATTATCTCAGAGCATGTTATACTTTACAAAGAAACTAATTTCCTACCTTATCGGGTCCAAATCAAGAAGTTCCTTCAGCTTTCAGCTATCTAAAGTAGTGTCACAGGAGGGAACCAAACGTCTTTTGCTGCACAAAGATAGTTGAGAAAAGCTAAACCAGCCTTTTGAGCTGACAACTTGCTCAATAACACTGTTCACTTCGGGCTGGTGGCAACAGCTCTGTGCAAACACCACTTGATTACTGCTGTGAACTGCAGCTACTCAGAATGAAAGTAAGATGAAGTCTTGGTACGTGAATATGTTTCTACACATATTCAGAGGAAATGACTCAACTATGTCACCATCTTTAAACTCTGAAAACTGCCTCCCTGTCCTTCCCCCTCCCACAGGGCAGAAGACAGCATATACTGTAAGGTTCAGTAACTTATTCATTAAACAGTGGCATGAACCAAATATGAAAGATTCACCTAGAGAACATTTAATTTCAGTCCTACACAGATTTTTCAAAGATTACCTGAAGTAGGGAAATACTCAACTTAAACATTTGTTTTAATAAATTAATGTATGTGTATTTTATGCAAATAAAAGAAAATGCATAGTTATCTCTTCATATTATCTCTGAAAATATTTTGAGATTAAAAAATAATATTCAGATAGCATCTAATATTAATCTCTGTATGCAAACATCAGAAAAATTTCTTTTTGGTTATTATACTCACAGAAATACCAGAAGCTGAAAAAGAAGGAAATGAGATGGGAATTATGAAGAAGGTAAAGATAAAAACAACATAGATTCTATTTAAATGAGTTTCAATATACATTGCTTTAACTGAATAGGTACAAGCATTCCACAGCTGGACAGGTATCCTTACTTGTATGGCATTAAAGCCTATCAAGTGTTACATACCTTTACTATGACATTTAACTGATTTCTTTAATTTTTACTCAGAGGAGAAAATCTTGTTTAATTGAACTTAAACCATTCCTTAAAATCCCTGCATTTCTTTTACATTTTGTGGTCAGTTCTATTCCTTCAGCAGCTCTCTATATCTCAGGTCAAACTACTTCTAATCCAAAGGATCTCCGTTTTCTCAGCTTTGGTTTGCCTGCATCAAGCATAAACCTCCCCAGCAGATGAGAAATTAAAATAGTTTTGTAATGTGAATTCTCTCTTCCTACACCTCCCCACTCCTGCAGAGGCCACTTGATGACTGGGACACCCTCTTGGATCAGCAGTTTACAGTGGAATATGTCAGTTTAGATTGAAGTGCAGTGGTGTGATTTTGAAACAGTGTGGATAGCCAGAAAGCACTCAGACTGTGGCCAAACATCCAAATCATACTTCTCAGGAAGTCCTTGGTGGGAAAGAAACACTGAAATAATTGTTTTATGTGCACACACATGTGCACCATTCATGGGTCTAATGAAAATCCATTAAAAATTCCAGGCTGCTCCTCAACAGTACCTTTCTATGAAAGGAAATAGTTTGGCGCAGCTAATTATTTCATATCAACCACATAGTCTAGTACACAAGTTGACTACTAGGTCAGAACATTCCACCTCTTTCTTTCTCAATTTTAGCTTAGTTTATCACTTCAAAATGGTGAAATTAAATATCATTTTGGCATTCACTTCAGGTACAACAAAAATAACCAAAAAAAACAAAAAAAAAGTCCTAAAGAAAAAGAGCAAACATCATATTCACTTACAGAACAAGACAGTCACTGCAAGTTCCAACAGACTTGGATCAGATATGATACACTAAAATAATATACATAGGAAGTGAATGTGGAAGAAACCTCAAAACGTTATCACTCCTATGGCATGGGGGAAGATCAGCTATATAAGACATTCCTGAAATCTTTGTGCCAAGAGCTGAAGACAGCTTACATTTTGGCAGACTTCTTTTGACTACTAGAAGCAGCTCAATGAATAAAATATCTCCTTTCGCTACTACAAGATACATTTCTCCGTAACAGCAAAGTTTTGTTATAAAAAAAATGAGAGGCAGCGATGGTTTTGTGGTCAAAACGAGGATCTGTGTAGCTTCTACGACTTCAGCTTCATACACGTGCCCTTGCACATATCACCTAATCCCTCCATGTCTCATTTACCACCACTGAAAGCACAGTAATAATTCTCCCTTATGGTACAGACGAGCAGCACAGCACTTGGACACCGCTGTGAGAGGGCCCACAAAAGGAACAGTAACCTCTGTTACCTCCCTTTCTCATTTAACAAGACTGCAGCTCCAGAGAACAATGAATTCATCTGAGTAGCACATATGTTGCTGTTCTCACTTTCTAAAGAGTATCTTTTATTTTCCAAAGCGGAAAAACAAGCAACAGAGGACAAAGTACTACAGAAAGCAAGAAGAGATTTTAAGACACACTTTTTTTTTTCTTTTTTTTCTTTTTTTTTTAAAGTAATGACATCTAACCCTGCTGTTTGCCTTCAAAACTATGACAGATAGTGCTCCTAACTAATAAAAACTAAGACACTTTCTTCAATACAGCCAAAATCCTTCTGGGCAGAGATATGTGTGGAAGCGGCTTGAAAGACGGTAAAACAGACATTACCTTTTATGATGATAAAAGCACTTTGCTGATCAAGACCCCAACAACACAGTAGAACAGGGATGCCATTGATGGGGACCTCGATAAGCCCTTTACTCTTGTGGATAAAACAGCGAGGTGGAGATCACTAGCTTTGCCCTCAGGTCCACCCTTGCACCAGTAATCCAGGCCCACGTACCCCCTTCTTGGCCGACACCTCCCAACTCCCTCCCCTCCGTGCCAGACCTCATGGGGCAGGTGCTGACGGAGGCTGCCCCACATCAAAATCCTCCCTGCCCGGCCGAGAGGTCCGTACACAAGCCGTCCAAGCCTCCTGTGGTCTCCTTGGCTCCCCTCGTGCATCTCCTGGTTGCTCAGGCCGAGAGCTTCCCTCAAAGTCACTGATCACCCTCTCTTCCATGCCAGTAAAGGTGGAGGGGAAGAAAATGACTATAGACTGGACAATACTGTTTGAGTGCTCAAATAATATTTGGGAGAGAAGATATTATACTGAAAACCTTGCAGTACTCTACACAACGGTGGGAGAAGGGAAGGCTAGTTTTTGGTCTCGGTCTTCTCCTTTTTCAAAGGCACCTCTCTCCTCAGTTTCTAAAAGCAGATGGCAATGTATTGTTACGCTGATTAACATTCTGCAAATTTGATTTCAAAACCATACCACAGAGGATGAGAAGTCAGTTATTGTATTACTTCTACAAGGCAAAGCAGGTCTCGTAGCTCTCTGCTACGAGAAATTAAGCATCAGATAATGAACTTACGATATTAAGTAAAATGTTTTTAAAACATACAGTTTCTGCTGAAGCTTGTACGTCAATAAACACAGATCACTTTCTAAAGACTATCTGGAAATTTCAGTGAGATGACCGCTTTTCAGACAAGTGACTGAAATTAGAAGCATTTTTACCCACAGTCAGACATTATTAAAATCTGATTAACTACACTCATCTATTCATCTGAATAAAGTACAATAGTTAAAAGCGTACATTGAACTGAAACAGTAGAACAACTTATTTCAGTCAGTGCTTAGAAGACAGTGATGCTACTTGCCTGCTGAAAACTCAACAGCTTCACAAGCAGCACCAGGGTTTCAGAGTTTGCTGCATAGCTTATAAAGAAAATATGAGTTTTATTACCTTTCCTCCCTGGTTAGCATTCTAAATTAACTCAGAATTAATGAGGCAGCTCATGTTAGTATTGGTATGCTAAGGGAAAAATCATTTCCACTGCATGAAGAGACTGTAATTGTAACACTATAACAATGTCCAATTGGAAGAATACATGCATATGGCATTCAATATTAAACTCAAAATTAGTATACGTCTTCCGACTCAAAAAACTTTATTTAAAATGAGCTAGCATTTTTTCTCTCAATTTCACAGAATAAAAATACTTTTACTATTGATGAAAATCTAATCTAATATCTTATAAGTAAATTTAGCACTATACGAATGCGACAGAGTTGCCTCTTCACAGCAAAACAATTTTTCAGACTACCCAGCTTATGATACAGAGAACCCAGTTAAGAGTAGTACCTCTTTGTTCATTCCACAGGGGCTTTAACTTAATAACTGAGGAACAGAACAAGTAACCATAACCGTTAACGATAACAACAAACTAAAAATAACGGCAACAAAACTATGACATAACCTCGGCAAATGATTTATCTCAGCTCAAACTACTAATGCAAATTTTCCTGTACCTTGACTAATGCCTCTGAGCATTTTCTGCTGCCTAGAGCACTGGCAGCATACTTCATCTACATGGCTTCTTATTACTTACATCTGCCGAAGCATTTCTGCCGATGAAATCAAATACACTTGTCTCAGATATTGAGTTTCCTACTGAAACATGGGGGGACGGGGCAGGGGGGAATCCAAAATCCCTACTTCTGAAAGGACTGGGATAATTACTGCAAATAGACATTGACACTGTCCCACCGTCCCACAGCATGTTTGGGGGCACAACTTGGTTTAACTTCTGTGAGCAGCCAGCTCACTTACCTATAAGGAGTCAGCCTATGAAACTGTGAACTTGACAGTACATCTTTAAACATGAGAAAGATGTAAATGTTTGGTATATTTTAGCCAGTATACTGAATAGCAACACGTTTATACAGGAAAGTGTGACCCCAAAACCCACCAGCAGGGTCACTTATTTATTTTACTTTTTACATGACTAATGCAAAGTTCACATCAGTCATCTGATTCTCTGCAATACACACTTAAAAAAAAAACCTGAAAATCCCACACTGATATAGCAGTTCTGCTTACCTACTACTGCAACAGAGAAAAAGCTTCTTACATTATTCAGTGTGGGAGCTGGCACCCACTTGCTCTTTGCTAATTTGAAAAAGTATATTTACATGCCAGATACAGGGAACCTGAAACAATGAACAGATGCCATAATTTCTCTGCCAAATTTGTGGTTTACGCGCGCATGTGTGTACGTGTAGGTGAGCGTTCACTCGGGATTCAGCTTTACAAAGATAGGGATGCCAGGATGAAAAAAAATTACTAGCATCCTTCTAGAGAAATCCCAAGTACTGAGAAACTTACTTTTTCAGCCCAGAGCGAGCGGCATACCCCCAGAGGCAGGCAAAACCTTGGCCGACTCCTGGACATCGCACCTCCCTGGGGCTCCGAGGTACCCCACCTAATTCGTCAAGGAGTACAGGCATCTCTCCGGGGCCGTGGCTGTTATTACAGAGGCCAAACACATACACGCCCCTCTGCGTCCACCCTTTGTCGTGGGAAAACCTCATCTGACAAGTCACGCTCCAAAGGAGCCCTCTTACTCACAGGAGCCCTACCGAGAGGCAAGCAACAGCGCCAAGGTTGCTCATCAGGGAGCGTCACCTGCAGAGCCAGGTATACCTTAATCATAGGCAAAACTGAGGTCTGCTCCCCCCTACTCCCCCCCCCCCCACAACTCCCTTTCCCACAAAATTAGTCATTAAAGCCTATGCCTTCAGATGACCAGTTTTAGGCTAAACTGCATGAGTTTAAGCTGCTGTCTGATAGGAAAAAACAAAAACTGACAAATATTCAGTTTTCCTGAATATTTCCTACGCTCTCTAGGATTAAAAAAAATTCTTATTTTTTCCTGCCTAGCTACCTGATTATTATTAATAGTCTTTTTACTGCAATGAGATCAATGGAGATGCCACAGTGGAAAACAAGCAACTTCAGAAACTCTTATGAAAGGCTGTCAAACCATGGGTCTACTACAAAAGCAGCTGCATTCGTTCGGTTCCTACACGATTTTGGAGGATCACAACATTCACTTAGCTATTGAAACAATTAAATCAAAGATAATTCACTTCTTGCTTCTTAAGAACCCAAAACTACAATATTTAAGTGTTTAGAATAACAATTCCTAAAGGACAAAACCTTTGCATTTTATCTTGTAATATAACAAGAAAAGAACCGTTTGAGGATCCTCTGGCTAGAATCTCATTTCTTCCAGGCACTTCAAGCTATTAGTCTTCCTAACAAAGTCAATTTAAAAAAAAAAAGTTGGTTCATGGAAAAAACACATTCAGAACAGAAGTAACATGTCAGTTATCTATTACACTATTATAAGTTACTCAAATATTCATTTTTATATTCTAAGCTATGTACAGATATATATACACACATACACACACTGTATATGATGTGATACATACATTATTTAATGCACTGGTTTCCCAAGAACTTCAATCGTTTAGCAGCTGCTTTGATAAGAAGGACAGGCTAATGCCTTTTCTTGCTCCATAAGGTATTCTGAAACGTCTCATTTCAGGAGACCAGACTGCCGCACACAGAAACGCTCGCAAGTACTGTTAACATACATGCAGGTCCATTACTTACCACAATACTCATACACAGAGCGCAAAAGTACGTTCATCAACCATATACAGTGGAGGCTGTACAAACTGTGAGTCTCCATGGTGAATCTGCATAATGATTTAAGGATTTGCTTTGTTGTATTTAAGATTTTTTTTCCAAAGCAGCTTGTTCACTGTAAAGGAGTAAGGGATTAATGGTGGTAGGTTAGGGACAAAGGCAGGCACCCTGACCAGTTTTAGAGTTAGTAATCTGATAAAATTACTCCTGCTACAGTATAGGTTTAGCCCATCACTTTCTGTTATACAGCTCAATAAAAGTGACACATTTTGCTGTTGGACTTTTTGCTATTTGACTTGAACTATATACTGTTTCAGATCTCGCTCATTACTAATTATCAAATACTGTGCTTTACACTTTTGAGGAGAACTGGTAAGTAGGACTTCATTAACTAGAAAGTTCTGTCAACTTCAAGAATCCATTTTTCAGTACATGAATTAAAAAAAAAGTGTCTTTTTTTTTTTTTTAAAAGATTAGTGACAGAATTCTATCTACAATGATTCAATACTGATGGAATATTGTCAAGGAAATAACTTGTTAAATTGTAATTACCATGCCCATACTTAAATCCACAGGAATTTACTCCTGTAGACTTCTAAATTTCATTTGGCTTATTACCGGCACACACACACTAACCTATCTAGAGTCATCCTGGGATGCACTGAGAAAAAGTCAAGCTAACAGAAGCTATATGGTTCCACTGTTTATATAAAGTGGAGCTAGTAGGTTCAACCTATCGAGAAGCTAACAGCAGTAGATGTTCATTTTTTGAATCAAATGGAACTGTAACTTCTCTCCTCTCCCAAAGATACTCCATCAAACTAATCTTTTCACAACATAGGATAAATTAAATTGTATACAGTTCACAGAAGACAAAAAGGGGTAGAGAAACTGCTTTGTAAAGCAAGTTCCTTCTGAAAAGCAAAACGAACTTTTGCTTTAACTTGAAAGTAAGTTATGCTGACATAAATTGCAGACAGATGTACCCAAGTAAGAAGCTCCATGCCCTAAGTTACCCAAGACCAAAGAGTACTGAAACCTCCTCTTTTTGTCTCACTTCCTAGGGAAGGTAGTAAGAAAAGAACATGCCTTCCTTTAAACCCCTGTTGCATCATGACCAGCCAAACGTATTTTGATGCATTCAAAACTTAGGCCCAAAAAAGGCACTGATGAGAGCTAATGGAGTTCTATTTATTTATTCAAAATAAGTTTACTTATGCTCAATTAAGAACTTAGTTTCACTGATCATCCTGGAAACATTCTTCAGTTTAGATGTGCAGCTGTGCCCTGGTGCAACACAGTTACTGAAGATAACAACTTGGAATAAGGGGACTCTCTTGGGATATGAGACTGGTTCACGCCTCATTTTAAACACTGAAAACAACGCCTGGTTCAAGTACGAATGTATAGGTTCCACACCTCATCAGGTGACTTCTTTCTTCGTGCAAGTCTTTCTTTTGTACTGTTTAAAAATATATATATTATTTAAAAGTTGGAGTATAACTTACATTTTACTGCTGAGGGTACAGTCAAGATGTGGCCTGAACAGCTCGGTTATGACTGAATCCCAAACCATGAGAAAAAAGGAGGCCCCAGGGAGCGGCATGATAGAGGTCACTTTTGCTACAAAAGGGCCATACTGAAAGAAAGGAAGTCTGTGCTAAGCTAAAATACTGTGAAGCTATGCTAAAACAACTGAAAAATAATCCAAAACTGGGAAGTTTTTAAATAAACTGAATTTTAGCTGGACAGGTTTCACTTTACATGAGCATTTCCCAAGATGTTGGCTACATATTTTCTTTCTTCATCCTATAAAGACCATAACAATCGTAGGATCATCGATGCCGTTTCACATACGGCTGAGAGAATAAGACTTCCAGAACTCAACTGAGTACATTTAAAATTGGAGCACCCTAATTTGTACCCTTTGACACTCAGTTCCAACAATTCCTGATAAATGAAAAAAACCTGGAGCAAGAATTAAGAGCAATGCCAATTTTTTCCCCTCTCAGGCTTGCCTGTTGTGGCTTTATATGACTTAAGGCATATATTATTGTTGGGAAAAGAAAAAAAAAGCATAAAGATGACTGCTGTACATTTAGAAAAACTATTGCAGAAATTCACGATTTATCTACCCAATGCCATGTGTCTGGGTAGAGTGTAACTATTTGCTGCTCATTCCCAAGTTAATCCTAAAAACTCAGTCAAGCCCAGGATTTGAGTAGCTTCACAGACTTGTGTTAGGATCTGCTTGCAGAAAACACCATGTTCATCAATTGTATTGCTTACAAATTTAAGACAAACAAGTTTCCAGAAGTGATTAAACAAGCACTCCCAAAAGCACAAATCTTGTTAACATAAGATGCTCCTTTGCAACCCTTAGCTCTATAGATATCTACTTTGCCCTTCACTGTCTAATAAAGCAGTCATCTTCAGTACATCAAAGACATCACCACCATGGAAACGGTGCAGTTAACCTTCAAGACTTTCCTTTTATAACAACCACAGTAAAAAGGATGAAAGCTGGGACACAACCACTACACAGAATGGACAAAAAGCTTTAGAATAAGTAATTTAAAATTCATAAAGATATTTCCTCCAAATCGATCTGGCACCAAATTTTAGCAATTGTATTAAAGTATCTCCTTCCAAAAGCCTCATTTTGACCAAGAGAAGTCATTATAAATAGTATTGTATTGTACAGGGATGGGACAGGTGATTCCTCTGGCTCTGGAGGAAAGAAAGGACAGATAGCTTCTCTCTTTTTGAAAGGAAGAGCTGAGATACCCCGCAGAGGAAGTGCTGGGCTGTGACTTGCAGGAGCACCTCTCTGACACACGGCACATCAGCCTGCAGAGGTATATGATTTAAGGTGTTTTGGGAAGTTTCTCATCAAGAAACTCAGTATTATTAACTCATTATTAACAACTAATAACTTGGTACTTCATGCTTCGTGGTAGCCACTTGTGTTATATGGAAAGCCTAAGTGCCTAACTCTGGCCTGTGGTTTCTGATACCAGGCTAGGCACATAAAAAGTGAGGCTTTTAAATCCCATATTCAGCTGTGAGTGTAACCCCTGGGCACTTCTGGAATTTATTGTAGCTATTCTCAGGCACCTCTGAGAGCTTCAACGACTTTTAAAATCTGACTATGTGCATTGTTTAATTATTGTTAGAAAGCTCCATTATTAAAAAGCTGCATCTTCTGTCTATTATCTCCTTTCAATGGGCTTTTGGATAATTCATCCTGGGCAGTATGAACAAAAAGTAGCGCAAAAATATGAAACTAACGCACCATAAAAATGTACTTTTTGTGCTAAGCCTTATTCTTGAAAAAGGAAATGTGCACTTTCTCGTTTTAGAAGACTGCATATTTTTATTTTCAAACAGTTTCCCCATGACTGCCTGTATGGCTTTTTCTCATTTCCACAATGATTTTTTCCAAACAATCTGACAGTAGAATTTATCATGAGCTCTGGGGAAAGACTGGACACAAGAGGTTTCAATAATTGAACAGATTGCGCAAAGCTCTGGTTTGCTAGGATAGCCATTCCCAGCCAGGAAACCAGAAGAGAAGCTCCTTTTCTATTCACGTAAAAATACATTTATGACACTTCCCCACATATTTTCGCCCCTAAATCTGTGCTAGATGTAGAGCGTTTGTGTAAATACAACGATGCAAAACAGACTGCTGCAGATAGCACTGAATCAAACGGTAGCCTGATTGCTTTCCAAACAGTCATTGTCAGGGCACCGTACATTTTACTCATTGGAGCACTGTGGATTTCTTTGGAAGACAACAGAGCATGCAAATCCTCTTCATCTCTGTCACTGAAGTAGAACACCTCAGAAAAGCATCATTTTAAGAGACTGCATTTTAGGACTATATTTTAATTTGTTCTTTGTAGGTAAGAAGTAATACATTTAGAAGAAACATTTAATCTCGGAAGAAAGGCAGAGATGGCTTTTTGCTTAAATAGAGTGAACAAGTCAAAGCTTATCAATCTACCAATCATTTATAGAATTGCTTCGGAACATGTAAGTGCATATATTTGCCTCTCTTCTTAAAGAGATCACAGGTTTTATTTGAAAAGAAAAGCATTCCTACGTCATGCTCAGCTTTTACCTTTCCTAATGCTTTAATTATCCACTTAATTTAGTAAAGACATCTTAGAATATATGAAAGGGCCAACATAGGATTTGTTTCTTAAGCAAAACCTTAGCATGCCTGCCAGCATAAATACAAGCCTGCCATTTGACCATGCAGAAAAGAATTCAGTGGGGCTGGAAACAGGAGGAGAGGGAGGCGGCAGGGGGGAAAAAGCTGACTCTCTAGACCAGCTGTTGTGACACTTTCCTCAGAAAAAGGAGTTTTGACTTCCCACCCCTAATCCCAAGGCTGCTTATTATGTAGTAAGTGCACAAGTCATGAGAAAAGCTGTACTGGGGCAGAAGGCCGATCCATTATTCCAGCTCCAGGAGCAGCCCTAACAACGTGCTTAGGGAAGAGTAAGAAGAGGGCAAGTGCAAACGATACTCTCCCAAAATATCTTCCAGGACTCCCCATCTGAGCCAGCTGTGGTTTATACGCACATTGTTACCATCAGGGGATCTCTCTTCCATGGAGCTGTCCGGTCATCCCTTGAAGTCGCGTAAGCTTTTAGAACACAAACAAACACCTTCTAGCAAGGAGCTCCAGAGGAGCTGCATGAAGAACCTGTCTCCCCCTACCTTTCTAGATACACTATCTTCATTTCAGTCTAGGGCCAGGAGGCTGGAAATCAAGAGTACCTTCCAGATGGTAACCATCTCCAGTCTATGCATATGAGAATCATGCTTCCTCTTGTACTGTTGGTTTTTTGGTTTTTTTTTTGGGCTTATTCTGATTTTAAGTCTGATTTCTACAAAATGAGATAAATTCCATACAACCTGGGAAAATGGGAAAGAATGAGGATTATGAATAATATCGTGTGACCATAGATAGGTACTTCAAGGATGTGACTGAATTGGATATTTTATACTTGGATTTGACATCCTCATAGAAATCATTTCCACATGAAACTTGACACTGCTGAGAGATGTGAGAGAATAGTAGTTTTTTAATGAATAAAACGGAACTAAAAGCATGGAAGAAACACAATAGGGTGCCAGCCACCCTTGAAAGAAGTGTGACTGCTTCAGCCAAAACCCCTAGTGTACACTGTACCTTTCATTAAAAAAGTCAGAAAAATCAATAAAAATATGAATGTTTCTTAAATGTTAATTTTTACTATAGCAATTAAGACCTTTCAGAAAATGAATACCCTAAACACATCATAACTAACATTATTTTGTAAGAACAATGATAATTCATTTATTAGTCAGTTACTAATGCTCCACAAATATCAATTAGACCAAACCCAGAGCACTGCTGCTTCTGTATTCCTCAAGACAGGAAAGAGGCCTATTGGATCTCCTAGCATTTTCTATCATTTCAAACAAGTTTATTTTCCCTATCCTCTTTTAAATCACACCAAAATGCAGTTTTTGTATACGAATTAGTAAAAACATCTGAACACAAAACAAATGCGTTGCTGTGTGTACTTCTCCAAACACTGCACAAACGCTGTGAAGTCTGCAATGTTTTCAGCAACCTGGGGTAATGGAGAAGTAGTAGGAGGCCACCACAGACAGAGGGCTGGCAAAGCTGACAAAATTCCGTATTTTAACTAGAACTCAGGTTGGTCAATCACGCAAAAATCACCTGCCTTTGTGTGAACCGTATTGCTGAGATATGCAAGAGCGAGCTCTTTAACACTCTTAAATTTGTGTTGATTATATCTAGGTAAAGCTACAGTGACAAAACTTCCAAGGTATTCCGTTCAAAAAAAAAAAAAAACAGTTATAGGATTTGCAATATCTGCATATTCTTCTTGCACTACAAATTTGAGAGGGAAAAAGTCAATATAGTAGTGCAGGTATACAGAAGTAAACAACTACTGAAAAAGGAACAGTTGAAACGCTCCCTGCTCAACGCTCAAACTGCAACTGTCATCTCAGGATATTGTCACTTAACTTTCATGTCAGAAGGGTGTCTCATCTAATAAATGCCTTACAAAAATTATCAATTCAAAATATTGAAACGCTTTGTCTCCTATCTATTTTATTTTGTTTTCAACCACAAACAATGGATTCAGAATCAGTTTATGTACCTTGCAGATAAGAAAAGTAACACTTCATAAAACATAGGAAACAGTTGTTTAAATGCTTCTTAAATAATATACTGCCCTCAGCACCTTGATATAGCCATTAGTTAAAGTGAAAAGAGCAATGAAGGAGGAGATATTTTGTCTATATTCCAAATAACACTGAGTATTTTCTTGGTGAGGAAACTTGAGTTCCTGCCTGGTGGTAGGCAGGAAACAGAAGACAGTGGCTTTACAGACTGAAGACCACAATGACTAGTAGTGTTAATCACCAGAGCTCCAACTTCGAATCACTTCAGTTTACCCTCGTGAAGGGGTCAAATAAAGGATGTGAGTAAATGTAGTCCACCTTTATGTTTTGGGTCACATTTTGCAGAACAAAAAGAAAGTTCTGCATTCAGCACCTGTGGAAAAAAAGGGCGTATTGTCTATGTCGAATATGATCTATTATGGTCTCTGGAAAATTTGGGAGCATCCCAAGAAATCCTTGAAAATAGCCAAAGAACGAGAAAAAGAATGTGTATGATCTTAACCAGCATAATGTAAGAAAGGACACCAGAATGACTGTGTAATAGCCAAGCCTAAGGAGCACAGAGCCAGGGTATAAGCAATATGCAGGCAAACCTCTATGACAGGGCACTTGTTTACAACAATGCAAAAGCAAACAACAGTTTTCAACCACAATATTTTTGTTATGTTTATGTGACCTCTTATAAGGTCAAACAGGTAATGCTTTTAATGCTTTACTGGAAAACTTTTGATGTGCTTATGTGACCAAATTCAGACAGTTTTCCAGTAAAGCATTACCTAATTGAGCAATGATCTAACAGTGGTTTCCAATTCTTAAGGTACAAGATAAAATATCTAGCTGCAGCCACAAGGTACCAATAAAGTGCTACCTGAGACAGCAGTCTCACGAATGAAAGAGGAAATTATGCATTCTAGGGCATAATAAGTAAGTAAAAAAGAGAGACAGAGAGAGAAACCTCTTCCTTCGCCTTACGTCTTGCTTCCTCAGGCCTCACTGACCTCGTTTCTATACGGTTTAATACTATCACACTTGGCAGTGCTATTACCTGTTTTTGGTGGCTGCTCCTTCCAGGAGCTGCCTCTCCAGTTGGCTGGTTGTGCCACCAACTCATGCTGGCACCCATGGGAACCTTAGCCACCATGTGCACGCCAGGGCAGAATAAGCGTGGCTGCTCCCTCTAGCCACAGTTAACTGTTCCCTCACCCGCTCATCTCCTCCTAAAGGCCAAACTCGCTCAGCTTTGACCAGCCACACAGCTGGACTTCAGGTCAGCTGTGGCGTGCAAGTTTCAGGACCATACACACACAACGACGTACAGCCATGACCAAAGAGCACGCAGCAACATCCATCCCTTCCCTCCTCCAGAGGGCCCAACCTACCATTCCCCTCTGTATATACTTAGCAAGTTTCTTGTGCATCATATCACGCATGTCATTGGTTTATTGTCACCTACTGTGTGCCAATTACTTTCCGATTGATTAATTACTGTATCCAAACGTGAAACACCACTTTAGCCTGTGTTTTTGGTATCTGCATCATGAAAGACTCCTATTGGCTGTCTCAGAAAGATGAGGGAAGCCTGATTACCGCCTTGCTGGTGACATTGCTTTCTTCTCCACCAAGACAAGGGAAACAAGAAGGGAAGGAGAAGAGCTGGCAAGCCTAAGCTTTTCTCCATGCCTCATCAGAAATAAAGCATCAATCTACTGTGTCTACCAAGTTTTCCTAAGGGAGCAAATATAGGAAAGGGGCACTGACAATCTCTACATAGCAGATTAAAAAAATTTTTTTTTTTTAAATAAACCCAAAGCCATTGTGGCAAAGTTCTCACACAACAGAAATAAGAAGGTTCGCACTGATCCTTTATGAAGCATCTGACATAATTTTTCATTTTCTAGCACTTCAAAAATAGGCAGCTGGATACTAGCCAAGCAACAGTAGGGACAGCAAAAAAAAAAAAAAATCAAAACAGAAAAAAGCCTCTACTACTAGAAGCAAGCCTCTACTACTATTGCAGCTGGAGGGAAATTCATCAGCAAAACCAAAATGCTACAAGAATCTTATAGTTCATTCATCAATGGCAACACATTCAGTTTCACACAACTTCTTCTCTCTGAAGGAAGTAAGATGTTACACTGACAATCCCTCATTCTTGACTTCTTCCTAACTTTCAGTCACCCACCTTTATGAAGAAAAGCATCAAATTTCAAAGATTTCCTCCTTAATACCCAATTCCTCAACCTCAACTCATTTGATTTTTAATTCACTTCCATTATACCCTCCACTTTCTTTCCACTAACTACAGCTCTTCTTCTAGTCTTTTAAGTTGTGTCACTTCAGTCTTAGATTTTACAGAGTAAGACTGGGTTAAAAAGATATATATATATCCAACCCATAACAGCCATTATCACCCAATCTGGGGAAGGGTTCTGATATTATACGTATTTGTAAAATGCCTATACTTACCTGACCAAACTTTAGAAACTACAGTATAAATGGAGAATTATAATCTGTAATGGCTCTTTTCATCTGAAAATTCAGAAGTGAGCCTTCTTTCCCATTAGCTAACTAAAATTTTGCACTTTACCAAAAACAACGTTTTAAAGTGAGGTGAAAATCATTTTCATTATGTGGTACACTAAAAATGTTATATCCTAAATGACTACACAGAGAAAGTTTCTATATAAAACATATTTCAGAGTACAGTTTAAGCCCTGCATCTGTTCCCAGTGTCTATCAATCAACAGGTTCATATCATTTCCTAACCAAAATGGTTCTCAGAGGTGAGCAAGCTTCCCAGAAGCAAGCTGAGTTGTAGCTAGTAAGACCCTCTAAAGTATGTAAGGGACAAGGGGAGAGAGGTACTTCCAAAATCCTGGAAGAGTCTCAGGAGTTTCTTTTACGAAATAGCAGTCTTAAATATTATAAATAACAACACAATGGTTTCTCAAACGTTATTCAACCACTTGCTTACACTATCTATTCTTTGTTTGTCTGAAATATAATTATCAATAATAGGAGATTTTAAAGTGAATCATTTTAGTTCCATCTTATACCACTGTCATAGTGGTGCTCTGACATAGAGACTCAAAAAAAAAGTAGATCGGTTTCAGCTTTATTTAGCCTATCAGTCAAGGATGGAATTTGAAATTCATATTCAAACGTAAATACTAAAATACTATTGTGTATAGTAAGAGAAAAAATATTGAGTATTTTTTCCTTATAAAAAGTGAAGTATGCACTTTTATTTTTAACAGTAATACTTTGATACGATTTCTCCTTTCAGACATAAATATATGTATATGCATACACACATTTACATATATAGACACACTTTCAATAAAAAGTTAATACATTTCTTCCAGTTTCCTGTAACTATATATACACTGTAAAAAATGAAATACACTTTGGGCCTGAAAGATTAGTATCTTTCTCTCTAATACCTGTGCATTTTTATTTCACCTGGACAAAGATAGTTTTTCAGTAGAGAAAATGATCTTTCAGAAAATTAGTCACTGTCTCTTAGACGTATGGTAACAGAAGTTTAACATAGATTCAGCAGTTTGCCTCACAGATGGAGAGAGTACATACAGTAGAAAATTTAAAGAGCGCACACTGTCACTCCACAACTCCATTTTGTGTAATATTATCAACAAAGTGAATCAGTATTCATATATTATGGATTCATATGGATACAACCATCTTTGCACACTATAGATGTCCAGCTATGCAGTAAGTTAGGCATAAGCAGATGTCAAAGCTGGCATGTGGAGAAAAGGGTCTCCTTGACTACATCTCATCGGAAATGAGCGGCCACAGCCTAGAAATCGTCTGCATTGATTTAGTTCTGTGGGGTGCTAAGAAGCCATGGTTATCTCAGCAATCAGAAGCAAGTATCCCTCACCACTGGCTTTGACATTCCTAATATCTATTTCCGTTCCCTCCTTTAGGGAGACCAGCCTTTTTCTCCTGTATTTTAGGAAATGCAGTAAAATTTGTATCTATTCCACTGAAGAGAGTCACTCTATGTTAAAAAAGAAATTGGACACATCACAGGAAGACTGTGTTTTGTACAAAGCCTCTGCATTTCATTCCTAAAGTAAAAACATACCTATAAAGGCAAAGGGAATCAGTGAAATGCTATCGCCATGTAACTGAAACGGGTAACAAAAGCATCAGAATGGTTTGTCACTCAAACGATTCTCAAATATATTTTGAGGACTGGAGAATAAAAGAATGCAAGATGGCTCATAAACTTATTAAATTATTATTCTTTTAAATCATGCATAGCTAAAATTTTAATAGAGGGAGAAAGCTGAATGATAAAAGCATGTAATTTCATGCCAAGACTTCACAGGATTATCATATCAGAACAAGCAGGAACATACAAATAAAACCATAAACTTATCACTAATCAAAAATTTGACAGCAATCTTAAAAGCTTCTTCTGGAGACAAACCAATGTACGAGTTTAGCTTATGCATATGAAAACATAAGTGCATGCAGGAACATACATATAATTCACCTAGTATTATACTTGAGTGGTACCATATAATTCTCAACTTTGAGGTCAAACAACTGGTTTAGTATTGGAGTAGATGCTGACTTCTGTCGTGCTTAAGGGACCTTTTTGAGAACTATCCTTCGTTACTGCCAACCTGTTCAATTGCAACTCCTTTTGTTAAATTTTCCCTAAAATAGGAGATTTTGGGGGAAAACTACATCCCAGCATCCCTCAACTGCCTATCTCCAAATTGCAGGGTCAAATATAATGAGGAGATTGCACTTCTGTGCTTTGATGTTTTCGGGGACAGTGGATAAAAATCATTCAATGTTAATTCCTTTAGATCTGTCTCATACTCGCAGCTCTAACATCCCCGCGTAAGCCCTTGTAAGCATCTGGAGCTTCATTTTCACTGCATTTGATTCAGACCATTGCTAAGTATCTCTGTGAACTCTTGGCAGATACTCTTCAAGCCATTTTTCAAGTTGAAGCAACAGTGACAATGTACACTTACAGAGTTATTATTTCTAAGCTGCAACAACTCCCATCTTTCATGCTCTTTTCCTGCTTTCTTCCTTTTAACAGAAATGCTTCCTTGACTTTTAGAAGAGTTTATAGAATAAGGCTGAAGAAAAAGTATCCTTTTGCAGGGTCCTCTAGACTCCAGCCAGCACGTAAGAGAAGAAACCAATATGGGAAAGATGCTGATTTTTATATTTAATTGCTTTACATAATTTTTTTTTCCTGTATGATAGCAAAGTCTGCAAACAATCTTACATACAGGGGGGGAAGATGTTGAGCAGAATTTGTCCTTAAATGAGTTCATTACTGTAGAGGAGTATACAGTGTAGTAAGCAATCAAGGAACGTCATATTTTTAAGAAAACAGGAGGTGACAAAAACCAGGGTTCTGTTCCTAACAATTTTCCTTCTCTCTCCATAAGCTTCCTCCATAATTTTCCTATATGTCTGTAGTGAGAAGTCACGACTAAAATTTCAGTGAAAGAAATTATGGGGGCTCTCTTGTACTGGATAGCAAATGCTAACTCATACTTGGCCTATTAGTACCCACTAGAGAGGAAAATGCTTTGAACTTGCTAAATAGGAGAAAAATTTCTCATGAAGCAATTCTTAATCATTACTATGCTTCTTCTTCTACCCACACCACGTTTAAGACAGATATTTTAAGTCTGAGAAACCACGAGGAGAGATCAGAATTTGTGATTGCTGCTTATCTTCTCCCCCACACTGTACCTACACTGTATTTTCTCCACTGATCTGAGGACTGACTCCAAGTGTATGGTCCTGAACTTAGGTGATGCAGCAAGGGGCAAAGGCTGAACTACTGGCCAAGACATTAAGAGCGCGCAGATATACTTTTCAGCTATGGATGGTGCCAGTTTAGCAAATAATGTGAAAACACACATGCGCAGAGCCCACTGTATTGTGCAACTCCAGTCATTGTAGCTCTAAGAAGAAAACCTCCTGCAAGTCAGGTGCAAAAAAGTCAAAAAAAGATCATGCCATAATGTAAAGAGGATCTCAAAAGTCATATAAAGATGTTACTTCTGCTTCAAGAAAACAAATGTCAATATTAATTTTTTCACTGACATCTCTAACAAATTCCAAACTGGAGGCGACGGCCTAGTCTCTGCTGTCAGTGACCGGCTGCACTCTTCTGTCAGATTTCTGGCAAGGGGGAAAAAAAAAAAAAAAAAAAACAGCAATTGAAATGCATTCTTTCACTCTCCAAATGTGAAGTTTTGTTTTGAAGAGAGGAAAGAAGAAAATTTTCCCTTGCCACCCACATCAAAAACCTCAGTTGCTGCCTTGGTGCATGAGGCCTACACTTCCTCTTACTAAAGCTACAGCAAAAAGCACATAGTGAATTATGAAATTACAGTATTATTCATATATAACTCAGCAAGTAGCTGGTATACTACTTATGGCCTGACAAACCAAAAAAAACAAGAACTTGGCACAGTTTTGGTTTTGCTGCCAGGTTCTCAAAACGTCATGAATAATGCTGAAACAAAACGTTTCCAAACCTTTCCTGCAAATAATTGTTTTTAAATGTTCAAATACAGTACAGTTCTTATGAGCCACAGATGCCTAGGCAAATTCTGAGAAATATCCTCCAGTACAAGTTACTTGAGCATTTACTGACAGTGTTTTGGAGCAATCATCTTTCATTTGGGGGTGGGAGGTTTACCATTCTGCATTATATTCAATGCAACTCGAACACTTTCAATCCTAATGTGATTAATGCCTCTTAAATACAGCTTTTCTTGACTACCTATTCTTCAGTCACAGCATTGTTTCCATGATTATCCAAAACTCATCTCATACATTTTATATTATGATTGTTTCTACACAGAATAAATTAACTATCAGGTACTTAAAACACGCATTTTACAAAAGCAGATTTAATACAAGAAACTGTCTGAAATGGAAAACTGTAAACGACTCATGAAACAGCAGGAAGCAAGCAGAACGCTGATGCAGGCAAATAAGCGTTAAATCAAAGTAGTGTATTAAAAGTCCTAAAGAAGTAAACGCTTCTAAATTGTATCTTAATAGCATGTATATTAGAAAGCGCTGCACAAAAACGATACATGCAACAGTAATAAATTTGCTCTGAATTACTCTCCTTTAAGTATGCGCCACTGACTAAATTGCAGAAAAACGTTTAAGTGTGTTGTCATTAAAATGAAAGAAAACTGCAAGTTATCTCAGAAGTTGCCCAAAATTTACAAATAGGACAATTGATGCGCACCGGTTAAACAAACTACCAAAAGGCAGCCTGACACTAGCAAGTAAATCCTTGTGACCCTGCTCTTTGGCTCTAACCTGTTCACTCTGCAATACCCCGGGGCTGCAGATGAGCTGCGCTCCAAGACAAAAAGTCAAGCCAGAAACGCAAACAAAAGTTCACGGTGCCCCTGCTATCAACACCACCAACAGCTAATTCAGCAGCACGCAGCTTCTCACAGCTGAGCAGTCCCCATCTCCAGGGATGGTCACACTTCTGCTGAAAGCCACAAATTACTCTTTTTATAAACCAAATTGAAAATAATGCAAGTAGCAAGAGGAGGTAATTACCCACTGCAGCATCAAGGCTCAGCTTTTCACATCTTTTAATTAAAGGCCACCAAAAATATAAATCCCTCATATGAGAATAGCATTCAATAACCCTCAATTCAAGTACAGGCAGCCAAATTAAAAAGAAAAAACCACTGAACTCAATGCACTGCTATTAAAAATAGCGCTACTTTCTCTAGCACTTCCATCTTGGTACTACAGCAGTAGCAGTGATCCTGGAATTTGCATTAGGCACAATGAATTCATTGGAGATGAAAATGAGTGAAACGGATTCAAACTCCCAAAATGTTTTTAGCCAAGAGTATGATCCAACAACAAGAATATTCATAATTCAAGAAGTAAAATAACTTCATCATTAATTCATTTCAGAGTGAGATGATAGTTATATATTTATATGCAACTAACCTTTTGGCTCAGTTAAACTCTGCCGAGATTACAGCTGTATTTAAAATAAAGAAACCTTTGAACTATATGGTTCTGAATTTAATTGTTTTATCCCTGCTGTTTTATCCCTTTCATTGAAAGAACATTGCAACACAATTTTTTGCCTTTGGAAAGAGACAGGTGGTTAAACACCAAAAACAGGCAGTTAGATTTGAGACTTGGTTTGAGCACTAATGGATGATGACAATGAGTAATTTTCTATAACATACATTTATTTCTTTCCTATCTTTACTGCCCATACCTTTCCAGTCAAGCTCAAGAACTAGCAAATAAATATTTAATCTTAAAAAGGTCATACTGAAGATATGTTGTCTTTTTTAGTTTTCCTATTAAGGACTTTGATTTTATTAGATGGTAAAAACAGAATTAGTTAAGTATAAAAGGCAGAAAGTATTATTTAACACAGGACTACCAGAAAAATCTTATATTCACTGTTGGTTATTCCAGAAGCACAAATTGAATTACACTTGTAATGAAATCTCCCTAATTCATTTATTCTGTACAGAAACCTGTATCGTTTTTGACAAAATAAACTTAACTTGTAAATTATACCGTTAATCCATCAAATTCATACAGTAGAGTAGTTACAGTTTTATAATCATTAGGGATTCACTTTAAAACTGACAACCTGGCACAGTTTGTACTCAGCATTACAGGACAAATTGGAATAAAAACTGAATCATACAGAGAATCAAGTTCAAGTTGGTGAAAATAAGGAATTGTGACAGCATAGCAATAAAAGGACATTCATTTTTTTCAATATCTGGCTTGTAACTCGAACAAGTATATTTTGTTTCGGCACTGGTATCTTCAGGATTGTACATTACAAATAACATGTCAAATACTACTTTCATAAGTATTAAAAGGACTATGGCTACAATTCTGGAACACTTTGATTCAAATAGACATTTCAACACACCTGCACAGAGTCCATGGGAATCAAATACTTGCTTTAAGATTTACCTGCTTACTTGCTTTAAGATTTACCTTATTGCAACAATAAGATCGAAAGGAAACTCGTTCAGTGGCAAGCAAAGCCGAAGAGAGAGAGAGAGAACGGAAGCAACGCTGCCAAGTCTGACACACGAATGCACTTGGCAACGCAACTAACAGCCAAAACTGAACTTTTTCAGCTGAGTACGTCCAGATACACAAATAAAACAAAACAGTTTGTAATACAGACCGGGCAGAAAATTCTGGCATCTCCCACTGAGTGGAGATGGGACAGTAGAGATGGATTTTGCATGTTGTTCTGGTTAGGAGTGACTTTCAAGATTTTATTCTGGCTGGAACTGCAATTTTTGCGTCCTTATGTACAGTTTTATTTCTTCAGAAAGATCATATTGGTGACTCCTGCACTACCTTTTACAGATTCAGCTACAATGCGCATCTTACACATTTCTGATTGTTGCTTCACCTTGCTTTCTCTTCAGGGGTCAGTTACCTTTTGACAGGAACGTGATGTGTAACAGAACCTAATTCAGTTCTCTCTCCTTCTCTCACACCCTCCTGTACAAAACAAAAGCTTGACACAATACCTATTTAAGGCTCATACAAACCCAACACAGATTCACAAACTAAAAAGAGAACATAAAACCAGCACGTGCAATATTGTGGATAGGGAACAACCATACACCACTATTACGTTTGCCAAATATTCAAAACTAATGAATTGTATGGATCTTCAATATTCTATAAATAAGACTCAAATGCCTCAAGAAAACATACATTTGTTCCAGAATTATCTTTCTTCTAATCACTAGCTTACTTGTACTAGCTCAAAAACACTATTTGCTGCGTTTCTGCATAGTCTTCATTCTTCCACTGATGTGAGGCAAAACAAAAAAAAACAACCCAAAACAACAAAAACCATTAAACCATTACATAAGAAACGCATTCAGGACCATCTATCTAATTGAAACTTCACCTAAAGCTCCCTGCAGAAGATCACTGACTCCAGAAAATAAAGAACAACCAACTTCCACCACTCCCCACCACAGCAAACCAGAAAAACCCAAGTTTATAAGGCATTTGCATCAGTTTCCATTCTCCAGGAGCAAGCATCAGCTTTCCAGTTCCTCAGTTCTGCGTTAGTAGGTCAAGAACCACTCGGAGCGCAGAAATTTTGCCAGGTTCCCAAGAAGAGTAAGCCCCAGCAATGGCACGCTTATCAAGGTCTCAGTCCCAAAGGGACACAGAATATAACCACCTCTGTGGTAGCCACTATTGCTCTGGGTCTAGCTTTTCACAGATTATTTCCCTGGCACAACACCCTAACTCCTCAACTCCTTTTTCTCAGTTCCCTACTCCCCAGGACAGACTAGAAGCTTTCTTGCTTTATTTTTCTAGCCTAAACTTCATTTTCCTCCAGAAAACAGACACATCCAGCCACAAAGAAGGCAGCCTCAGCAACAGTCTCCCCAAACGTTTGAAGCTGAATATCAGTCATTCGTCCTTCAAACAGAAGCTAGCATTTGTTCTACGCCCAGGTTTCCATATGGACTGCCTCCATACTCCCTACCTTATTACTTCACTCTCTACACCATGTGCTTCTGATTAAACTAAATACCTTGCTTGAGATTTTTGAGATCAACCCTTAAAGAATGAGGAAAATACGAAGGACTCACCTCACATTTATTCACTGATTTCGACAAAAGGCTGTTCTCATTTTCAGATCTTCCCTTTCAGTTGTATTTCCATAAATGCTTTCAACATGCACATCCATAATAGCATCTAACAGCGTCTTCCTCAATAGAAGCAATAAAATACTACTAATTGCCTAATAAACTTTGTTATTGAAGAAAGGGAAAAAAGGAAAAATATTATGTTAGATCCATTTCTTTCATTAATGCTAAGTGAAAAAGTTCAGAAAAGCCACTGGCTTTCAGCATAGATCTTCTGCTTGGCTTGATCTATTACTGTCAACTTAACTTTATCACATAACAGTTACCCTTGAACAGTACAAAACATGCACCAAAAACACAGCTAGTATGAAGATGGATAACTAAAGTCTTAAATCTAAACTCTCGTCATATTGAAGTCCTGGTGCGTTTCTCATTTACTTCTCATGGGTGAGGACGACTGACCTAGTAAACAGGGTAAGCCTTGGGCGCAGAGTGGATGCAATCAGCGTGACATAGACAAATAAATACATTCTGTGAAAAAGCAGTTCTGAGGGTTTAGAAGAACATTATGAAAGATGCTGTAAAGATAGATATAATGGACTGTAGCAGGAATCCTGACCTCGACCACGTACTTCACATATATCCTGCATGCGGGAAACCTGAATTCAGCTTCCTATTCTTTGCTCCCAGACAGACAGGAATGAGGCAAAAGAGACAAAGATATATTGGGGCAGCACACTTCATAGAAAAGCATATGCTTCACGATCACACTGCCGTTCCCGTACCAAAACATCTAGCTCAGAAGCGTATTTGCATTCTGAGCTTTTTGAGGAAATTCACGGACAAGCCATGATGAGTATTTCTAACGATGGTTCCTCTTAATTTGTAGTACAAATAAATAGAAAAGCAAGGAAATTCTTGCATTTTGAGCAGGATTTTACTAAAATTAAAAGAAAAAAAGAAGGGAGAAAGGGGGAGGGAACGGGGGAAACAGGGGGAAAAGAAAGAAATATTCTATTGTAGAATCTTTCCTAATAAGCCGATCTTGACAACGAAAACAGTATCTAGAAGATAGCAGACAACACATCTTTGAGCGTACCTTGGTTAGGCAGCTTCTCTAGAAGAGGTTCCTATGAAAAACATGTGAATAGCTGTAATTTTTTAAACCATTTAGAGGACATAAAAGGCATGAGAGAGGAGACTAGTCTGCGTGGAAGAAACGTTCAAGTTCACAAAGCAACGTCTGCATCGAATGCACAGCTAACTCTGCAGCACTGCTGCCAAAGTCTAGCAAAGAAATACACTGCTCCCTAAATTAGACGATCTCTAAAGCAACTGAGCGTCATTATCAGAGAAGTCTATGGCCCTGAATGCGACTAAAAGATTAAATCTTCAGTACTGCCAGAAACCCCAGCAGGTATGTACAGCACATACAACTTTATCTCACAGTATAATTTTCATATATGCTGAGTATTTTGGCCAAAATACAGGGATCTGTAATGGATTTGGTGTCCTCCCCCTCCCTAAAATTTCTCCCTAAAATATCAGGCTCTTTTACTGGATCACTTGAAAAGAAGTTGCCGATTTTGACGCTGAATTCTTTTGTGTGGTATTAAAAACATGCTACATTTCTTTCAAATGAAGTGCTAATTTCATATTCAAGTTTCAGAGGCTACTTCTGCTTAAATGGACAAGCAAATAATTCATCTGCAGCTGTTTAAGCATTGTGAATGTGTTAGTAACAAACTAGCGAACCCAGTTTATCTCGTTTACAACTTTCTCTTTTCAGTTACAGTCTAGGCCAGTTTAGGGCCTATTTTTATGTTCTGCATTAAATTTATTCACTCAAATATTTTCCTCGATTTCAGACACAGAAAATGGTAGCACCATCAATCCTTTCTTGTTTTTGTGAACATTTTGTCTCCATTTGGAGATTTTCCTCTTCAACATAACAGGACAGACATACACTGTGGTCTGACACTGCAAACATCACCCCAGGCAAACAAATAATTTTACTTAAAGGAACAGTCTTCTGGGCACTAGAAGGTGCAGCATCATGCTTCAACACAGGAGAAACAAGAAACAAGATCAAAATTGCAACACAGTCCTCCTTCTAAGCAGTTTTGGAGACACCTGAAATCTTTTGGAAAATAAATCCTAGGAATTAAGTCAGACAAGCATGTAATCCATTGTCTGAATTGCTATAGATTTAACTAAAACACTTGTATAGTAAGTAGATATTTATGCTACAAGAAGTAACCTCTGAACAAGCTGCAAGACTTATGATCACAATATGTCAAATGCACATAACAACTGAATTATTAACCTAAAATCTAATAATCATGATCTAAATCATGCAGTTATGTAGAACAGAAAAACTGAAAAAAAAAATTTCTCATTTTAAAGGAACTTAAACAGAGGCGTAATGTTACAAGACTGGAGAACAATGTAGGAAAGACTTTCAAGATGATGGCAATTCAGAGTTATAGCAGGACATTTGAGATTTTGCCTGAGAAAATGGAAAGGAAGGATTGAGCTGGATAGCATACAGAGAAGGTCAACCTAATTCGGAAACTACTGCGTATTTTTTTTGTAAAGCTGATTACATGGTCCATACCTCTCAAGAGCATACTGTAAGCGACTGCCATGCATCTACGTAACAATACCAGAACGTGACTTCCTAAGGAAAATAGATTTCTACAGCTGCATTTTGAATCCTCTGCATCTCTTTATTTACTAGCGACATTCTTTCCTCATAGGAAAGCTCATTTTTGTAGCTCAGTTCATTGCCACACATTGCCAGGCAATGCACCTGAAACGCAAGCATTTTCTTTAATTTGCAATCAAAAAAGCAGGGTCTCCTATTTTGGAGGAGAGGAGGGAGTTTAAAAAAAAAAAAAACAAAAAAAACCACACACACACACACACACTTTGAATTGGGAGGAAAACACTTTTTCATTTTATTTTATTGGTTATGCAGATAAGGAGACTATTTTATAATGTTTCAGGGAATCAGATTTAATTATCTGTAATTGCAATAAAACTTTAATAGTTTAGCATATCCAAGAGCATAAAAATTGGAAATCACGACTGTAAGTGTGTACTGCTAGATATGCCTATTGAAATTACAGGGTACCTGCAGATTCTTCTGTGTTCTTTAATTCAGCAAGGACAGACTGCACTTTCATAGAGTGCGCTGATCCAGCAGGGGCCCAAGGAACGGCCCCCTCCCTGCCTAACGACCCCCTGAAACTCCCTGTACGGCAGGACACATTCGTTCCTTATCTCATGCTTCTGAGGCATGCCGATTCCAATTATATCTGCCTTGCTGAAAAGGGAAAATGAAGTAATGCAACACCTTTCTTCCCATTAGTGAAAGTCATTTTAAAGAAATAATGTAAAATTTGCAAGTAAATTATTCTTGTCCTTCCATCGCTATGCAGTTATAAAACATTAAATGCCACAAGCGGGCTTCCTTGTTCAAACAATCACTTTCAAACACCTAGCGCCGTGTACATTTTTTTTTTTTTAAATAAATACATAAAAAATAACCCTCCCCCCCGAATGTATTAAATTACAAAGCTAAGCTCTCAAAAGCGGGGAAGGACCAAAATTAAACGCTTATTAAAATTTATTCTTTCAAATTTACTTCCTGATGACTGTTATCCAATAGGCCATCAGTAACTAATCTTTCACAGCATTATTTTAATGTCACCAAAATCCTGTGATGAATGAAGGTTTTGTTACACTGATTTCATAGACAGGATTTTTCTGGAACAATGAACCCTGTAGCACCAAGCAAATCACAGTCCAGGCACTTCAAGTTCAGCACCCAAAAAATATGGAACTCAGTGTCAAAAAGGTGACTTAAAATTAGAAAAACATCAGCTTCTAGAATCTCTGTGAGAGAGAAAGAAAACAACATATTCTGTCAGCATTTAAATATCTTAACCTTAGACCATTGTTCTCTTCCTGAATTCCCTTTCTCGTTTGTTTTCATAACTTTGTTTCTTCAACAGATGTAGAGAAGGATTGCTAGAAAGCCATCATTCATAGCACTCCCAACTCATTTCAAACTCCCCAGTTTGTGTTTAGTAAGCGTGTCATGATATCACAAGAAGCAAAAAAGTAAAGCACATGATCCTGTATCTAAAGATAGTATAACTCAGCTTGGAGCGCTTGACTGAAATTAATATACCTTCACTTTTTTAATATTATAAAAACTAAGAACACAGTTGCATAACATACCATATTTTATCACATCTGTCATCTTAATGCACAATTAGCAACTGATCAAGTGCTTTCAAAATAGCATATTCTGTGTTACAACCATGACTGCCTGTTATTCATATTAATACTTTTAATCTAAGAGAGGGTCTTAAATGTTTTACTTTTAACAAGTAGATTTTCAGCTTTAGAAGTAATACTCGATGCTTAGAGTTAGAGCACTCCAATTACTACATATATGCGCTTAGGGTAGTCCAATTGCTATTAAAATAATTATCTAAATCAAGCAATAAAGGTGAGATAACAAAAATGCTACTAACACCGCAGTCTCACTATTATACACTGACACTCAAGTACTCTTCAAAAACACTGTAAAATCTATGCTATCAAAAATCATACACAAGCCTTCTACTCTGTTACTTTGGTTTCTACTAATATAACTGTACTCTGAGGCCACTCCTGGCATAAATCAGGCTTATGTGATCTCTGTGGCCAAAAAGAATTAGGAGTTTTCAGCTATGTCCTTCCTCAACAGCAAGGCTCTGAAGCAGCCACAAGATAGAAACGTGATTAATAGAAGGTCTGACAAGAACACTTGTCCAAATGCATCCAGGCATGCAATATACATCAGTTTAAAAAAAATAAAAATAAAGCATAGCACTGCTAGGAAGCTGTGAGCATGACTGTCTTCAAAACTCTTTCCTCAACAATGCCAGTAATTGCTTGTGCCACCATAACTTTCATTTTCCCTTTTTATAGCAGGCTAGTCAACTTTCTCCTCCCTTAGTAAATCGACTTGACACTCATATCCATTTTAGATATTGGGATTAGGCACTAGGCAGAGTGTTGCCAGCAGGTGGAGGGAAGTGATCCCGCCCCTCTCCTCAGCCCTGGGGAGGCCTCACCTGGAGTCCTGTGTCCAGTTCTGGGCTCCCCAGTACAAGAGAGACATGGCACTCCTGGAGAGAGTCCAGCGGAGGGCTACAAAGATGATTAGAGGGCTGGAGCACCTCTCCTCTGAAGAAAGACTGCAAGAGCTGGGCCTGTTCAGCCTGGAGAGAAGACTGAGAGGGGATCTCATAAATGTGTGAAAGTATCTGAAAGGGGGAGTGTCAAGAGGATGAGGCCAGCCTCTTCTCCATGGTGCCCAGCAACAGGACAAGAGGCAATGGGCAGAAACTGAACCACAGGAAGTTCCACCTGAACCTGAGAAAAAACTTCTTCACTGTGAGGGTGACAGAGCACTGGCACAGGTTGCCCAGAGAGGTAGTGGAGTCTCCTTCGCTGGAGATACTCAAAACCCGTCTGGATGTGACCCTGGGCAATGTGCTCTAGAGGACCCTGCTTGAGCAGGGAGGTTGGACTAGATGATCTCCAGAGGTCCCTTCCAACCTCAACCATTCTGTGATTCTGTGATTACCCCACAAAGGCTCATCAGACGGCGGAGGGTTTTGTTTGGAGGACGGATGCTGTCCAGCGTTCCCCTGGAGAGGCGAGGTGGCAGCTGCTGCAGCAGGCTACCGCTGCCATCACCGCCGCCAGGGAGTGAACAGGAGACAAGCTCTGTGCAGCCTGCCCTTCGGCTGGAGGAGGCTGAAGCTGCTTAGATACAAGCAGGGACAGAAGAGGCTTGACATTTTGTGTTTGTTTTAAAGGAAGACGTGGGGTGGCCGTTCTCTCTCATTTCCCCTCAAGCCAGAGATGATTTACTACTTCCTAGCACAGCATAATCTCAAAACAGGCCAGCAACTGCCTTCCACAAAGTTAATGCTCCTCTTCCTCCATCCTCAGCACTTCCACTACTTTTTATCCTATGTACTTGCAACCACCTTCAGACTGTTATTCTGTTTTCTTAAATAAAACGATCATGGCAGCTGTTGACTATTATTTAATTCTTTCTAGAGCAATACTTCAGAGAGAGATCAGGTTTTCCAGCCTTGCAAAAGCGGGCAGGAACATGAAAAAAGTTTTATTGTCTTACCTCTTGCTGGTGATGGTAGAATATAGTGCATTTCATGTGCCGTTTGCATTTTTCTCTTAAACCTGAGCTAAAAGCCTGACAGAAGATTCTGGAAAAGGATGGGCAACATGGCCAGATGTGTCATGTAGCTGTGCAACCAAAACGGAAGCACAGACTTCTAGAAAACGCAGCAAAACAAAGCAGGAAACAAACCAACCAACCAACAAACAACAAAGGAGGACACAAAACAACCTTCGGAAATGAAGAGTTGGGTTGTAGCTCTTGGCCATGGTACTTAGGAATGGAGAGGTCAAGGCGGGGGGTGGGGAGAGAGATTGGGAAAAAAAAAAAAGAAAGAAAGAAAAGAGAAGTTGCTGGCAGAAAATATTTCCTATTGGAAAAATCCAAACGAGGAGAACTCTCTGCTCAACCTTGGAGCTGCCTGACCGCTGACACAGGGCCCTGCCCAGGCACCTCGGCACCCTCCTGGGACTTGCCCTCAGGAAAGCACACAGCAGCTAGACAACAGCTCTGTTCATATCTCACCTATATTCATGTTTAAGGCAGGTCCATTCTTACTTAGCAAATCCCTAAGTGCTATGACAAATCTGTCGACGACATGTGCCTACTGGTACAGCGAAGAGCTGGGCTAATCAGCAAAAAAAAAATCAGACTCATCCACAAAACCATTAAGTTGGGTATATAAAGCCTCAGTACAAGTTTTGTGTTATTTACTGACTTTTTGCAGTATGGCCACTTGCCTTTTTTTCCTTTTCTTTATAAGAACAGCTGAGTTTTTGCAAGATAAGTTAATTTCAGTAGCGGATAAAAAAGAAAGTGAGAGGAATGATAAAACTTGGTATTACAGAAATTCAGATTACAGACAGCAAAAGCAAACAAAAAATCCCCTCCAAACCCACATCTTTTATTCATTAAAAATGTATTTAAATCACAAAAGATTAATCAAAAAAACTGCGTCCTTAGAAAACCCAGCTCATTACACTTTACATATACTGAACAAGCTCAATTTTTATTTGAAAATTGCAGCTCGTTATTAGTTGTCATTAATTTCAAAGAGTCTCTTTCTTGGACTGTGATAATTTTGTAAGTGCTGTGTTAAGTAAAATGTCAACCAGCACTTGAAAAGGAGGTTATCATAGCTTTCTTTCTCCATATATCTTGATCTGCACCTAGAATAGGACTACAGTTTATTGCTAATCAAGTCCCTCAACTGATGGTACTGGGGGGGGGGGGGAAGGTACACTGCAAGTTTCCACGCACAGTGCAGGTTCTTGCCTGAACCTAAAACATATTTGTTAATCCAGTTTTTGATCTCCCTTAAAATGCACTATGTGAAGAAACCAGTTCTATATTTCCAGTCACATCCAGTTCACTTCCCCTTATAAGAGTCCCATAACCAATCTCAGGCAAAAGTGCTGCCTGACTGGTCCATTAGAAGTACAGTGTCGTCCTCATTTACAAGCTCCTTCTGCAGCTGAGTGCACATACCCTGCAGTCACTGCTCCTGTCCGAAGCAATGTTAACCTGCAAACATGGGTAGCTCAGGGACAGCTGGTTTCTTATTTAATCTATCTATAAGAACATCAATGCTGGATGCCCTCCTGACATGTTGGTAGCATTCAACTAATGCAAATTAAAAATTTCTTCCAAGTATTGTAGCTGAAACTCATTCCACATAGAATGAAAGTTTCCTTAAGTTCCTATATACCTACAAAATGATCTTCCAGTTTATTCACCTTCAAATCTCCTCCAAAATACTTCCCCCTACGTTATCACACAAAAGATTCAGAGCAGAAGTAATACTCATCTCTTCTTCATTTCCCATTCAACTATGGGTTTTCATTTAATGAAAGATTACAGCGTCTAAAAATAAAAACCTATGATACATTTATACACTCAAGCTGATCTACAATATGTCTTAATTCCCAGGAGACCAGTAACAAATTGATGGTCTATTGAAATACACTCTTTTGCTAACCTAGTGCAAATAGTCTGTGATAAAATACTGAGATAAAACTAGAATTGTATGACTATCACATATCATTCTAAAAAAGCAACATTATTATAACTAAAACACAGCCTCTATACTAGGTTAGATTAGCTGTTCTGGAAGTTCATTATCTAACAATGAAGGTACTAGAACCAGCATTTAAGCTGATGTTAACTAGTGTTGGAAATAATATTTCTCATGTAAGAGACAGAAATAAACAGGATCCTGTAATTATTTTTTCAAGAGAAATCTTATTCTGAGATTTGAATGCCTTACCATTTCTACCACTTAAGAAGCTGGTGAATGTAGCATGGCTACTAATTCTATATCCATAACTGCCGTTAATACCACAAATAATTCTGCTAAAGACTGGAGATCCTAATTGAAATAGTAGTCCTCCTGTGTTAGGCATGCAACTGTAAATAGAGATGTAAGAAAACATATTTCACCCTCGCCTTTTGCGAAGGATATAGCAAAGGATAAGGTATGATAGAAAACTGCAGTTCAAAGCAAGCAAGAGAAATGAAGCTGTTTCACTTAATAAAATTAAAAAAACAAACACACACAACTTTCCCTTCCCAGCTCAAGTTTCAATGGAATCAAACACAACATACTATGTAGCGTATAAAATTCAAAGCAAAAATTTACACTTTTAAATACCTGTCTTGCAGAGAGGATAAAATGTTTCTAAGAAAGGCACAGGATTATAGGTCAGTAGCCTTCAGCCACGATAATGTTAAATAATACTTAAAAAAAATATATATACCAGGAAAAAATGCTGATGTTCCTACATAGTAACTTTTAAATATTATTAACTTGTCAGTTATATTAAAAGATGATTTTGTATCCTTTGTAATAGTTATCACCTAGCGTGTATTATTTCTCTGGTATGTTTAATATTTTGTGACTGAATAATAATATTAAAAATGTAATCTTTTTTTTTTAAAGCTTATCCTAACTATGTTTCCCGCTTTTCAATTATGAAATACTGCACAGTGGCCAGCAACGCTATCTAAACAGATAAATTGTCCCCCATGTTTGATTCAAACCGCTGTGCTTGAAGTGATGCACACAAGAGTCAGCTGTGCCCAAACGCTGCAGATTATGCTGAGGTAATGAAGCAATAAGCCAAGAAGCATGCAGGCTCACTCTGCAGATAAGATGATTACAGCCAGATTTAAACATACTCAGGCACAGTGGGCCGACTGGATTGGAGCCTGGCATGCACAGCAGCAGCAGCTGGAGAGTCACCTCCACTCCACAATTCACACTGCAGCAAGCCTCCGCTCCAAGGAGGCTCACAGAATATTTCTCGCTCTAATTATTCACTCCCAAACCCCAACTGGAAGCAGTTTGATTCTGCAGGCAGCCTACCCTGTTTTTAAGGACTGTAGATTCACTAACTATGCACCCTACAGTAGGTTCTTCTGTCCCCCTAAAGAACTTGCAAAATTTTCTTTGAGCTTCAAAGCATAAAAGCATATGAACATAATAAACACCAACCATCATTAAAAAGCCAAGGAAGACTTTTGCAAAGATATTTAAATGAATAGGGCAGAGAGAACTGGCAACCGGCACAAAGGGAATCGTAAGAAAAAGAAACCGAAATATGTTTTGATTCAACACAGCAAAGCTTATTTTTCCACTAGTTTTATGGAATACAAAACCCTGAACCAGTTAATGTCTCGCTTCCACAATACAAAGAGAAATTTAAGCACCTCAGAATGGGATTTCACATCAACTGACAGCTAAGGGGCAATCTCCCTAACAGTAGCTGCTAATGAGGGCAATTGCTTAATCTCTACCTCGCTTAGGGAATTAAGCATCTAATCCTGCCGTGCAGCAGGATTCAGGATCCAAAGCAGTGACACTTGCAGTATCCAGATCCAAAGCTTCAAATATCTCTTCAAGGAGGCAACTGACACCACAGTTGAAGGGAAAGTTGCTCCTCTTCTCTCCCAGTAGCATCATCTCAGCTAAAATTATTTGCCTGAGCAGCCAGAGATGCTCACTTAAATCCTTCCTGTGTTTGAGGAACCTGACCCCCTAATTCTGATCTCCAAGGGAGCCTCAACCCATCAATCTAATAAGTTAATCAGAAGCACCCAATTTCTGTGTTTTGGCCAAGCAGCCTAAATATAATGTTACAGAAAGAATAAGGTATACAGTTGCGTGGTTTCTTTCTCCTTAACCTCTCCATTTGAGAAAACTCTACTTTTCTAATTAAAAAAATAAATAAATCAACAACTGCGTCTCAGATCAGTCTTTTGAAAGGAATTTTTCCTTGATTAAAGCTGAAAGCAACTAACAAATGGAAATAGGAACTTCTTCCCCTAAGAACTGAGGCACTGGGAAAAAGCTTGGCCTTACTTAGCTTACTTCAATCTTTACTAAATCAAAAGACAAAGTAAATTCATCAGTTTGCTCTACTATAACTTTACAACAATTGTAAGGATGCCAACAAGCAATATCACTTTTGTCAGGGAACAACGGAAGCTGAAAACCTTAAGTTAACTTTTATTTATTTTTAACTGTTATATAACTTAAGAATGTGTCCCCACAAATATTAAGCAACTCTTGCAATAAAAGGTGTGAAGGCAATAGTTAACACAGTGACATACAAATCATACTCCAAGAAAATAACATCTGAAAGATGCGTGTCAAGTTTTGTCTACCAAAATCAGTCCACAACTCAAAAACACATTGCTGACTGGCTCCTTCAGTGGAGACACACAACAGATACATCGAGGAACTGTCTGTCTCATAACACTGAAGTTTCTAGTAACACTCAGACTAATATTTTAAGCCCTACAACATCTTATTTCAATGATCCCTAGAAGCCTGCGTATATTTTTAACATTCGCAGTGTGCCCTGGTGGCTCTCCTATTCCCATGACTTCTACACAAGACTGCTGTCAGTAATTGCTGCTCTCTTGCCTTTCAGCTAATTACATTCTTACACCCCCCCCCCCAAGTGGAGTTTGGAAAGCTGTCACCTCCTGCAACAGAAGTTTTGTTGCTGAATAGAAAATACACCTTTGAAAGAGAGCCTATAGGCCCTAGTTGATGAAGCAACTTCTTCAGCGAGGTTAATTTCTACACTTCAGCACTTCAAACAGGTTAGTCCTTGGTACCCCCCCCCCACTCTCTGCATCTCTTCAATGGTGTATTAGCTTGGTTTTTCAGAAACCTCTGACCACAGAAACAAGCTAAAGTACCACTGGGAAATTCTGAACCACAAAAAAAAAAAAAAAAATAATAATAATATTAGAAGATTCACACTCTCTGGGAGCACTGACAGCTTTAGAACTCTACTCCTGCACGTCCCCACCCGGTTATGATGCACGTGCTCTACTGATGCATTCTCATCTTCGGATACATTTTCCAAGTTTCATGGGAATTCACAAGACAGCATGAGAACGTACCATTCCTTCATGCTTTTAAGGAGAGACACGAGAAATGTAGCATGGAAGGTTTCTATGCATGCTAGAAGTGTATGTCAGAGAGGCAAGACACCCAGGGCCCAGAGGGAACTGTTGAGGAGCATTTCTATTTGGACCCCTTGAGCACTAGATCCAGACCAGTTTCAACATCTCAAGGCTCTAAGCACTCATGTTAACTACGCAAAAAGGACAGAGCAAGCAACTGGGAGCAGGTCACCTCAGCCGGCTGTACACAGAAGTGACCAATTGTGAGCTAGTTTCTCTACAGACAAAATACAAGCACATACAGAGATAAGAGGCCTTTAGAAATGTCCGCCTACTTTTTTTCCCCATGGCCAAGCAGTAAAAATTTGTTCTATGTGCATGTGTAATGATGGGGTCAACAGGTCACGAGGCAGTCAGTAAAATTACTTGGTAGAGTTACAAGTACAGCTCCTGTTCTTCATCTACTAAGAACACGCACACATTTATGACCACCATAGCACTGAATGAATAGCGGAATAACATTCCTGTTACATTCCCAGTGATTTGCCTGGTGAGTGGCTCAAGGAATCACTAGTTTTCCTCCATCTTCAAATATAAGTTTGATAAGGTGATTCAAATTGTTTTGATTGTTGGCCATAAAAACAGCTCCAGAAATCTGGGAATGGCTGTCCTGTTCCCACTAAGTGCTTTCGTTGCCCTCACTCTGTCCCACCAGAGCTCCTTCCAGGTGTTAGGATCACTGTCATCTGCTTCCTCTCTGCATCCTACTAAGCGGGAAAGGTAAAGCTGTGTCCTGTCACCTCTGGGTAGGTAAACTCTTCTTGTGAGTACGACAAGGGTACTATATAAAGTTCTAGCTAGCTTGCAATAATCTTAAAACAAATAACATTCACTTGACTAGGAAAAAATCATGCCTGGATATCCTGCCTTTTAGTCTTTTCTAAAGACATGCTATTGGCAATTTAAATCAATGAGAAAAAAAAAGGTCGTCTTCTGATAAAGATGACACACTTACATTGTGATGGACTTAATATAGACATATTTTGTAATGAATTGTCCAAAACATTTGTCAGTTAATTTTAAATTCATACTTTGCTATAGATGAAACGCATATGTAACACTAATGACTCAATTAGTGGGCAGCAAGCATATAGTGCATTCATTAATTTTATAAAAGATTACTGGAAGGAAGAATTCAGGAACACCTAGGAGCTTCTCATATGAAATAAGAAAAAATAAGAAAAGGTTAAACAGAAGATTCCTGGCAACTGATTATTTTAAAGCTCACAAAATAAGAACAAAATTGATCAGAGGGAGAATGCCAAAATACAGTCAGTAAGATGTGCTAGACAGGATTCAGTTGAGCTGAGCTTTGAAACCATTTAAGTCCAGTAATATAAACTTAGAGAGAACGAGAGAGAAGCTGTCCCCACATCTGAGCTCCTTCATGATTTTTTTCCTTCCTCAGGCAATGAATTATATCAGGCGTTTCAGGGACTTCATTGGAAGGGGTCACCCTTTCCAAGTCTCTGTTTTCATGTATATATAAACTATAATGTATTAATAATTAACGTACTTGCTCGTAGAAGCTAGATTCTCAGACTGCACTGTCTCTGAAAGAAACTGAGGAGAAACAAGAGTCTGCCATATCAGCTCGGGGAATCTTTATCAAATATTCATTTAACCTAATTCCTGAGAGAATGTGAATTTTTAATATAATCTTAAATGTACAGGAGTGCATTACCTTCCTGCTAAAATTTTTATGAACCACTCACTTTGAATATATACATGATGCATTGTTTATGAATAGACAACTTCAAAGTACATTACATATATACACATTTTAAAGATGATTTAATGTGAACTTGACACACATAATAAAAGTAATTTAAAAATAGTTGCTATAACTGTTTAATGAGTAGCTCCAGAAAGGGAATGAGTTGGCTTTGCTATTTTCAATCCTTTGTTCCAGAGGCATATATTTTAATTAAATGTAAGCTGAAAAGCAAACCAGGTACTGCCCAGGAAATGCAAAAACATTTACCACAGGAGAGAGGTAAACTACACAGAGAATAGTAAGTGCTAAGGACTGTAATAGGACATTTTAATACCAGGTGACTCTCTGATACTCAGAATTTGTGGTATTTTTTTTAAACGTAAAAGCGTATGATGGACCAAATGGTGAAAAGGCTGCAAAATCTGGTCAGGTTTGAGAAGGAAGGACACAAAAGAAAACCACAAACCAGTTTTAGAAATACACTTTTTCAAGAAAATTTTAGATAACTATTTTTCAAATGTATATGAAAAGGTGATGGCATAAACTCAGAGCTGAAATATGCTGTACTACTGATCCATTTTCTTTCCAAGCAGAAAAAAATTAGGACAGATTCCTTTTTGTCCTGAGATAGTGCAAAAATCTCTGTGGAACACATCAATGGAGAACTACTCATATTGCCTTATCAAGGCAAAAGCAATCATGACAATCCCAGTGAGAGCCTCCAAAAATATTACAGGGAAATCGAAGGAACTGCATGATACATACACATCAGATTTCACAGATGTCTGACCCTGGGAAAGATCAGACAACGGCCATTCCAGGGACTTATTCTTAAATGGTTCCTTTTAAAGTCCCTTACAAATAGATCTACTAGTAGTAAATGAAACTGTTCTTGAAACAAGCTGTACATCTCCAAAATCCATTAGTTCCTACTCACGGCCGGGGAGCAGTTGGGAACTGCTCATGTTATCTGTTAATATATTTTATGGACAAGATATTTAATGGAGAAAAAAATAAGACTTTAGAACTTCCTGATAAAATGAAGAGTACTCTTCTTGCATCGATTTATAGACAAATCATGTGGTCCCTTATAGCTTTAATCTGCTTAGAACGAAAGGAAGTAAGCCATTGGTTTTCTTAATGTGTTAAAGCTAAGTCATGCCTCTTACCTAGACCATATGCTTTGTGCCTGATGTCACATAGGGGGATAGCTATACTTCTGGATTTCCTTGAGAATGACATTCAAGGATACTAGGTAATACAGGGAAACTACATGCCCAGATATTGCCTCATTTAGAGACAGGTTAAAAAAAAGAAAAAAACACCACCACCACCACTGAATTTTCAGAGTCAGGCACACATTTCACAAGTGTATTTACATATAGGGAAACCTTAAATACCTGAGAAAATGGCTGAATACCATGAATTACATATTCATTTATTTTGCATGATAATTTTAGAGGAATTACATGATCTACAATAAGTGCGTTCTTGATGATGATTCCTAGTCACCTCTAGACACCTGCCTTCTACAACCCAGAATAAATTTCAACACGCACACGCACACAAAGCCAGGCCTAGATGGGGTGCCAGGGGTAGAAAGAGAGATCACAGGTCACACCTTTCAAAGGCTGAAAATTGAGCTTTCTGGGATACCTTTATTTTGCCTTTACCTGTTTCCGTCATTAACTCTTTCTTTACAAACAAAAAAATCAATGCTGTAAGGATATAATTCTGTTTTCTGATGTCTATTAGGACTTCAGCAACATACAGTACAAAAAGTATGCTTTGATCAAAATAATTCAAACAACTAATAAACTTGTCATTCTTTCTTCGTTACACATTAAAAAAATAAAGATGATGGCATACAAAAATAAGATTAACAGTCTCTGTAGAAGATTGCTCATCTAGTCATACGTCAATGTGTTTTAGATCATTCCCCATTGACCCTGCTAGCTATACACAATCAATAAGATGTTAACTAATGACAAAGCATTTTCAGTAAATTAAGAAGTTATTCCATTGTGCATACCTAGTTTAGCACTAATTCATTTCAGCCCATTGGGATAGAATAGGAAGTCAACTGAGAAGTGGTAGTTAGAGCTGGTTGAGTTATCGCTGATCGTACAATACAGGCTCCCTGCCTACAGGACCACCCAATGGAAACTGGCCATTTACTGCAGTTTCATGCTCCAGCCACCAGTCAAAACACTAGGGTAGTCGCACCTGGCACACAGACTTCCTGGGGAACAACTGACAAAGCTCGTTAGCTGAAGTTGCTACAGTTGCCAGGTTTTTAATTGGTTGAATGAAATATCAGAAGGCAAATCAAGAAGAGGAGTCCAATACTAAAATCAGATGTATTAAAAAAAAAACCACACACACTTTGCTATTCATGCAGAAAGGGAACCACCTTGTTACAGTCTGTGCAGAGCCCAGCAACATGTGCCTGTGGTTCCTTAGCATTATGCCAGTTCAAGAAAACATGGGGGAACGGGGGGGGGGGAACAACCTGTAGTAATTCTTGAGCCAAAGCTATTCCATGTCAAGATGTTTCCTGGGAGGAGGGCAGGGCACAGTCACACTATCAGCTCATCATCAGATTCTTGGCAGAGTTGGGCGAGCAGGAAAACTTCACATCAAAGCTGATGATCACTCAGTCTTTTTGAGGAGAGAGAAAAAGAGCTCATCTTCTTTAGCTTAGGAAAATATTAAGCCTCAAACAAGTAAAGTGTGTGATTACCAACAGCCATGAACAAAGTAAGGTTGAAAAAAAATAGACAGAGGTTTCCAGTCACTCCAGGAGCAAGGCTCTAGAGCAGCAGCAGATGCAGGAAAGGCAAAACCAATGTTGTTTCCCAGCATTTGGTTAATCCCTGAATGCACCGAGATGAGGCAGCTGGAAATCACCTCAGAAGACTGCATTCAGTGCAACAGGAGGCACCTCCAAGGCCTGCCTTTCAATATTTCTGCCCTACTTCCCCCTGCTAACCTCAGGTGTACTGTATGTCGGATTTGTTACATTTCCTATAAACTGCAATAGCTGCTCTTCAGCACTGCATATTCAGTCTCAAATTACTGTCCTTCCCTCATCCCTTGGTTTTGCAAAGATAATTTAATTTTTATTAGCCCCTTACTGATGCCACTCCAGTGGCTTTCCCTCCTCTGACCCCAGTTCAGCATGACTTCTTAAAATATGTTTATAAACACAAATTATAAACAAACTCATTGATGTCTGTATTTCATCTATCCTTTTAGAGTCTGATCCTGTAAGGTCCTGAACCCAGGCTGAACACCTGCAGTATCTTACTAATGTCAAAATCACTGTGGGAGTCCAGTTACTCATACACTCAGCCCTTAGCAATTCGTGGCTTGAAACATGGCAGAAGTCGTAGAGAGGTATGTATTTCACAATCCAAGTTCGTATAAAAGTGAGTACAGAGCAACTTACACTTGTAAACTACTCTGTCTAAAATGCAGAAGGAGTTCTTGTGCTTTAAAGTACTTTTGACTTATGTATATAAATTAAATGATTAAAATGTAATCTACTTAAAATCTGTTCATTTAGGTAAGGAATAAATTAGTCAAGTGCAATGTTGACATCGATGAAAAGGATACTGGGAGTGTCACTGCTACTTTTTTTTTTTTTTTTCCTCCCAAGAAACACCAGGGAAAGTGCAACATATAAGCAATTCAGCTTTTTAAAAGGAACGCTCAGACGTATTTAGGGATGGCGAATTCATTCATCACTTGCAGAGGAAGGCCCTTTAGATCTGATCAAGTTTAACATAAAACGCAATTTACCTTCTCCTCGCCATGAAAACCAGAGCAAGAGAGCGTGGTCCAGTCCATAAATTCTAAGGCATAACAGTTAGAAAAGAAAAAGAACCAAAAAATGTGTACAAGTTTCCCCCAGCCCCACAGATTTAGAACTCAAGGCTTGATAGGACTGTGAGTCAACCATGCAATCTCTTCTACGGCACCAAAATGTATGGTGCCTATCAGGGTTTTTGGCTAAAACAGATCCTCTTGAAGTGCAAGGAGGTAGCAAGCCTGCCACATACCTTGGTAGTTTGTTCTAAAAACTAATCATCCATACAAAAATGTGTTAGAATTGAGTTTCTCAGGCTTTACATAACAGGAACTGAAGGCAGGAAGCTCCTTCCCCACTTGACTGACAGGCCCGCGTTTATATAATATTGTAGAAGCAAAGGTGATGCTTTCTCCCTTCCCCCATTCTCTCTACCAACAGCCTTTCGGGGAAAAGACCCTCCTGGTCTGCCAAGGAACTCCCTTGCATTATAATCATTCCCTACCTTCCTTTAGGTAAGCTAAGCTTATTGAACTCTAAGGTTTTCTGTCTGGCATTTTCTTCAGTCCACAAATCATTTTTATGTCAGCACAAAACTCGGTTTCTCAGTCTTCCTAAAAAGGCAGATACTGCATGCAGTACTCTAATGTCCTTCTCCGTCATGCCATATTCAGAAGTCAAGTCAACTCCTCTCAGGGCCTCAAGGTCACTTTACTTCATTTTGCTGCAGTGTTACACTAGCTTCTCTGTTTCTGGCTGAACTGCTCATAAAAGATGACCCCTACATCCCTTTTTTAATTTCTGCTTTCCAGGATACTATTCCTCACCCCTCAATGCATAAACAAACACCATTACATGACTGTACATTACATGTACTGTAAATACATGACTGTATTTAAAAAGTACATTTTGTTTGAACAAGGCTATGTTACAAAGTCACTCTGCATAGCCAAGCTGTCATCTTTGCCCTTCTGCAATCTGTGTCATTCGCCAATTTTATTAACAGCAACTGTATTGACTTCTAGGTCTCACAATAATGTGTTGAAGAGCAGTGGATGGAATGCCCTGAAAACCCACCGCAGAAATATTCCTCCTGCAGTGCTGCTAGACAACGACTATTTTTTATGTGAGACTATTTTTAACATGACTTTTAATGACACTGCACAGCAAAAATTTTTAGTTACCATTGTGCAGTATTAGATCAGCTCCCTATAATGCTCCCACTGGCATGAAAGAAAAAGCCTTAGCCTATGCCTCAAATCACCCACCCCTACACTCAGCCCAAGCTCACTTCCAGCCAGAGCAAGGCGACAGACCTCTCTCCCCCAGACCAGCACTTTGTGGCCACTGTGGCCTTGGCTGCTCACAGCATTTCACTGCATCTATTTCGGCACCGCTCGGGGATCTCATCTGCACGCGCATGTTCAAGCACAACAGGATGACACTGCAAGATTCCTGCTGATGCATTAGATGTAAAAGGAGAGGACTGGGCCTTTCATTTTCACATTACAACTTTCAAAGGCATTTTCAATAGATATCTCTGGACTGAACGAGCACTAACGATGCTTTTGTTGATATGCTTCAGATCTGCGTCAACAGGAGCAACAGTTAGGAACTTTTGCTCGCTCTGTGACCATCTACTGTATTTAAGCATGCCAGATCTGTAACACGAAGCCGCTAAGTTTCTTTCACTCTCATACTGAATAATACATGGCAAGAGAATTGTGAGGCAACATTTGTCTTGGTCAACATTGTTTTTCACATAGGTTTTTCTTAAATGTATTGGTATCTTTATGTGCTTCAATAGTCACTTAAACGCACTTAATTAAGACCAATTTCTGCTCCAGGATAAAAATGAAGTTCCAATAAGCTACATGGCCTTACCAAACCTTACATTAGTTGTGATCTGTAATGAGAAAATATTCTAATAGTCATAGCAGAAAATGTTACAGGCTATCAATATCAAATTATGAATTCCATTATTACATGCTGCACATACAGACAAGTTCAAAGGCAAGCAAGCTACTGCAATTCTTTACAGAAAGCGGCCCTCTCGAAAAAAACGTTTTTCACAATTCATTGAGTGACTAAAACTAACACTTATCAAGACCAGAATAAAGTCATTGACTCCAAATGACTTAATAGGTCAATGCAAAACAATTTTTCTCCCTATACAAGCAAAGGCTAACAGGACTTTGGTAGCGGCCTGGAACTACCCAAAGGTTTGGGAGAGGAGGGGGGAGGAAAGAAAGACTGCTTAAAAGCGTCTATTTTGAAGGAAACGTGAAAGGGTATTGCATGCCCAGATTTGTATTTCTTATGCATGCATAATAATAAGAGATATAGCTCTACTACTAAAATCCCTCTCCCCCACAAATAACTCAAAGAAAATGCTAGAAATATTACATTAAGTTTGAAAAACTGACAAATCTCTGTCTCCCACAAGAAAAGTGAGCTCAGACCTGTAGGAATGTGCGCCCCTAGGACACCTAGTAAAAAATCTGCAACTGTCAAATCCTAGAAAAGTTTCTGGGATTAATCCCATTTCATCTCATCTCCAGCCATACCATCCCCAAAGACATTCAATAAAGCCTGATAACCACAGCCTAAAGGGAGGACAGCATTCCAGAAATGGATGTCAAGGTACAGGACAGCAAAACTCCATGACCCAAAGAAAATCACCGGATATGAATCTGAGAGAATGTCCTTTAGTCTAATAACAAGAAGCTGCAAGTGGATGCTACCCATTCAAAACTTGTTCAAGAAGTATGGTATCCTGCAACAGTGCCATCCACAGCAGACTAAGATCATTACAGTAGAAAACCGGACACACTAACCAAAAAAGGAATTCAAAGACTAAAATAGCTGACCAAAAAGCCAACAAGAGTCCAAAGCACAGTAATTATTTAGACTAGTCCACACTAGTTACACCTGGCAATTCCGGGTGTAACAAATTTCTAAACATTTTCAAGAATTCCCATCTTCCTATATATAAACATAATGTAAACCGCAGTAACCACAAGAATCTATGATGTCAACTACTGTTTCAGAGAGTTGATTTCTTGCTTTTGACAGTGCAATATATAATGAAAGAAATCTGCTTGTTCTGCTAGAATTCAAGCAAAGAAAAGATTGCATAAGCATAAGACAAGTAGAAAATTTACAAGTAAATATAAGAGACCAGTTAATTTTCATATATTCATCCCTCAGATACTTTTAAATAGTTTACAAGATGTTTTCATTAAAAAAGGACTTTTATGAACAGCATGAATTTATCTAACAGTCTAATTCAGACATAATACTTCAGGAATCACTTCACCAAGAGGTTTCTGTATTATTTCAGACATTCTTATTACCATTTCCTTTTTTGAAAAGGAACAGGGAACAAAGACAACAGACTCAGCATTTATACAAGCAGAACTTGACATCCCATGACATCAGTTCCGCTTTTACTTTCACAGGGCATCATGCAACTTATACTCTTCATAAGAGACAGGGGATGTCACATCCAGCTAGCTCGTACTGGTTGCAGTGCACTTGCAGCCTTGCGCTCACAAAGATTTCAACAGGCTCTTGGAGAACGCTTTCAGTAATCCACTTGCTGTTGGCACCACCAGCAGCAAGTGTTTACAACAGTAAGAATCAATTACTGACACTTATTAAAGTACTGCTGGAGTATGACAATTCTGAAGCCATACACATTACCAGTAAAAAGCCTTCTCATTCACTTACAAACTGCCATCGTAATCATCAAAAACAAAAAATAAAATAAATAAAAAATACACACACACACCCCCCACTCTTTACTTGCTAGAAACAGAGCATAAAAATAACAGAACGGAGGTCAGATTAAAATTCCAGTGTGGGCAGCATACTCTTCAAAAGAATTTACAGCTGTGGTTTAGGGAGTAATATTAACATTTAGTTCCTCATCAGTCACTAGAAGTAGTCTGTCAACTCACACCTATACAGTTACCTGAAAAACATTTGAAATATTTTCAGTAACTCCAGCTATCATACAGTGAATGTATTTTCTCTTCTGAAAAGTAAGCGGTACCTCATAATTTTTTCCTGCATCTTCCAGTGATGGGGAATATAAGACAGCTGTTCATAGTTCCTGTTAAAGAACTATTTTCTCTCAAAGATTTCTAGTAAGTTTAGTTAAACAGATAATTAAGATGAAAAAGCGTAACTTACATAATGCTGCAGGGTTTGTTTTTTTTTTTTAAAAAAAGAACAATTACATAATAATACAATTAAAACAATGATACAATTTATTCATGGTATCACTGTTCCAACAGATCTCCATGAAACTCCTGCCTCGTATGCTTAAAGCTACCTACATGCTGATGTATGTTACTGGACTGAAGTCACAGTCATTTGAAAACTTCTACAGTGGAGGATTTGTCGCATTTACATACAGATGAGTATCTGGAGGCTCTAGAAGTCCACTGCTTAGTCCATTCTGGACACCTAAGTAGCATATTTTTACTGCACTGCACTTTGGATAAACAGCACACTGCAACGTTCAGTGCATATTACTATTTAAACGGTAAGTTGCAATCTTCCAACAGCAGAATCAAGTCTTCTATTCTTGGCTCGAATGCCAGCAGTTTTTAAGCTGTGATACGCCTTGCAGGCGCTTGGAGCTGCTTGAGACCTAACACTAGCCAGCATTAAACCAGATAGCTCAAGTGTGCAACTGAGTTTAGGCCAGGCTGAAGCGACTGCCAAGGGAACCTGGAGAAATACTCATGGCAGTTAGCCTATGCCGAGATCCTTACTGTTGAAGCGACAGTAATTGATAGAGAAATTGGTGGTTAATAATTAACTCATAACTACCACCATGACACTGATGAGTAAGGCATGCTATTATCATAGAAACAGAAGCAGAAAGATATGATTTGCTCAAATGATTTCAGTGAGCGAGTGACAGGACTCAGGTCTCCCAGCGCACAAATTAGCGCCCTACGCACAGAACCCCATTGCCTGCTAACAGAAGAGTCTTAATGTCAGTTGAATCTATACAAACAACACAGGCTTATCACATCACAGGAAAAGTGTAAGAGAGAAGATTTAGGAAAAAAAAAAACTGCAAAGAGAAGGAATTATTAAATTACGAAGTTCAAATGGCAATATGCACAGAAATACTCCAATAGACAGAAAAGCTCACACAGGAACTGATCAGAAGCACGTCACACAATTATTTTGATTTACCTATTTAAACCACTTGCTTGTCTTAGCAAGAAACTTGTCTTCATTCATGTCTGTAAAGACCAAAAAACACTTCTGGAACTACAAAGGCATTCATATACTTTCCTAACACAGCTGCTTCCTTGTTCAGTTCTGCAACCAGGAAAATACTTTTGCTTATCTTGCAGACAGGAAAAAATAAGGAGTAGCTTGAGGCTGTAGAATTGAGATTTACAGACGTCCTCGCAGCACAGTTTGAATGTGCCTAGAGAGCAGAGCAAGCACAAGCCCTGCTGTTCCAGTGGGGTGTGACAATCTGACTGACTAAGTTCTGGCTGCTCCACAGTGACTGTGACCTTCAAATAAGCTAAACTTGGCAAGTGAGCTAAAGAGCCCACCTCGGAGAGGGGGTTCAGACACGGCGCAGCCCCATCACGTGGTCAATGAACACTCCCTACAGATCCGCAGTCCTCAAAGTCATTTGTTTAGAATAGCTAAAACATACTCTGGAAATAAAACAAAATGCACCAAAACAGAAACCAATGCCCGCCAAAAAGCTCTTTGCAAAAGAGCAGGCACATAGTGATCAGGTTGTATTGCCACTTCTCCTAGCAGGCAAATAAGCAGTCATAACTGCAGCGCTGGGCTGACGCAAATTTTTTATTTCCAGAATGCAAACTTGCAGGCAATAACGCTCTCTGCGATATATACTTCTGATTGTCTGCTACAGAATTCCACCTTACCACATGCTTGTGTCAGCTAATGTATATACACAGCCATTAGCAGGGTTACAGAAGAATTACGGGCTGTTACATTTTCTGCTAACAGATGACTCTGAGCTCTACATGACAGATCAGTAAAGCACTTTTGCCTATACTTTGAAGTCAAAGTTTGCTGAACCAGGACCTATTACCATTTCTTCTGAATGACCTGTTCAAGGGGATTTTTTTAGATATATATTGGGGTTTCAGAAACAAGTATCATGAACTTTTTTCAATACCTAAATGACATTGATATGTGAAAAAACACTAGTAGATAGAAACTCAACTTGCATCAGCAGCCGCGCTGATACAAATAGGAATTTAAAGCAAACACAAGTGGCAGGGGAAACTTTTAATACGTGCTCCGAATTTGAAGCAGGTCTGTTTTTATTACTCAGGTTAACAGCCCAGGATTCAGGGCCCCAAATGGCTTCTCAAAGTCCAAGCGCCAAAGACTCTTGTTTTTCTTCCCTTTTTGTTCTTTAAAGGCATTAATAGAAAAATTCAGAGACAATTCCACTCCATTTGTTTTTAAATTTGGTTATTTTCTTTTTTGTTGTTTCCTTTCGTTATTTTTTCTACATGCTTATCTTAAAAACAACAAAAAACAAACAAAAAAAATTAAGTTCTCCCAAAGAGGAGGAGTTAATTTAGTAAAAGCAAAAAAAAATTTGCAAAATCAACCTTCTAAAAATACCTCTCATCTCTTCTAACACCTTTATGTTTTGTCAGTATCAGATTTTATCATCTTATGGTTTTTGGGAGGGTTCAGAAACATTACCATTTTTAAAATAACTCACCATTTTAGGGCACACACCTTTCCCCTGCTTCCATCATATGTAGCTTGCTTCTCAGTTTTAAGTGTGTTTCAATTTAAATTTTTTTTTAATTCTTATTTTATATTCCATAGTATTCAAACAACCTATGTTCTAAGAATAAATTTGTTCGCTTGTACTCTCAAGTCTAAAGAATTCAGGAAGATGAAGTGGTAAGAATTTTGCCTCCTAACATTTAAGGAAAATGCTTGAAAAAAAAAAATATTACTCTTTGTAATTCATTTTTCCTCTTGGGAATATAAATTAGCACATTTCACACACTTCTTTTTAGGCATTTGTTTTAAAATACATCAGTTCTGTTTTTTCTATTTCTTCTGAAAGTTTAATAATGCATTGTAGGTATGACAGAATTTTCTAGTCTTCAAATTCATCCATTTTCCAGTGGTACAGGATGCAATTTGCTATTAAAGGGAAGACTCTTCCTGTTGTTCCTCCAATAAAAGTAACCATTCTTTTACTTGTTCTATAAATAACTTCATTTTAATTCTTGCAGCTAGATTTTCAATAGATTGCGGTAGATGGGAAGTCAGTTTCCTGTCTTTCTGTCTGTATCATATACTGCAAAAAACCCTGCAATGTCAGATGAGCTGTCTCGTTCATCGGTGAAGTCACTTCTCTGGATTTCTGCTTCTGACTCGAACATAGCGCAGAAGAAAGTGAAGCTACGCATTTATGCCAATTTTTTTCCTCCTTGTTGTCTACATTTTTCACTTTTATTTAGAGTTATCTCTGTTTTCCTTCAGGAGAATCATTAAGAGCTTTCCTAAAGCTGCATACATCAGAAGTTTATATCAGCACCCCTTTCACCTTCTCCACTCCCCTTTCTTCACGCAGTCCAGTCTCAGATCTCAGCCACCCTCACTCATGGCCAGGTTTTTCCCTGCAGTTTGTCATTATTGCCTACTAAATCTCATCTACACAAATCTTTCAAAGACAAAAAAGTTCCCAGCATTGCATTAGCACATTGGAAGAAAGGTGACAGAACTTGAACCCAAGGACCCGGCTTTAGATCAGAAAGCTTACCAGAGAATCGTGTAACTGTTCTTTAAAGTCCAAGTTTCTTATTTTTATTGGGTTTGCCTTGCTAGATGAGCACACAAAAATATTTAAAGCTTCAAAAGTTCACGGTTCAAATTAGTATAGAGAGTTAGAAAGCTAGCTCTTTAGGGAAGTCTTCCTGCAAATAGGTAGCATTCTTCAAAACTTAAACTTTATAATTTTTCACTCCAGGAAACTAATGGAAAACAGCTTCCTAAATGAGCCAGTACTCAGCACTTCCAGAACGGAACGTACGGATTCCCATATTCTTTACAAGGAAGTAATTCATATCCCGGCTAACAAAAGAGAGGTTTTGCTACAGAGGATTTTAAGTCACTTTGGGCAGAGACAGCTTTTCTTGATGTTAAAAACTGGACTTCTGCTCCCTCATCCCACGTCCAGGAGAAGAACAGCTGCGCGAGCCCCTCTGCTCCGCTCCCAGCCCTCACCAGCACTCCTCAGCCCTGCAGCTCCTGCAAAGCTCCCACCTTGGGCTCTGCGCCCCAGGCTAAACACCCTCTCCGGACAAGCATTGCAGAGGCCATAGAAATACAGCCATGATCCATACTTGGTCTTCAACAGGAAAAGTGATTTCCTTAGAGCCTGGGGCAGAGGGAGGAGCTCTTTCTAAATAGTAGCATTTCATGCTTTCCTTGGCAGCAGCACAGCGAATAAATTCGAAAGTCTTATCAGCTGATCATTCAATCTCAGGTTGATTACCTATTGCAGAGACCAAAATGTTTAGCTAAATCATACTACTAATTACAAGTTTCCATACATAAAGTGTCATTAATTATAATTGTCAGGTCCCCACAGTAGATGGGGATCAGCAGTGGGTAAACCGTTGACATACAATCAGGTTGCATGGGCAAGTTTCTAAACTATGTTTATGAAATGCTCATATGAACCAGTTTATCCATACATCAATACACCACACAGTAAGTGGGGCTGAAATTCCTTTTTTTAGGACAGAGGAGAAAAAGCAATGGCTGCTACTCATTAGATCAAGTCCACACTGATAGGAACTAACTAGTCTTTTAAACTATCTCACCCTATTGCTGTCTAAACTACAGATTTTCTCATCTGCTGAAAGGAAGAACATGTGAATACGGTTAAGACATGACATGCGCATCTGGCTGCGAACGTGGCTGCTCCGTGCACACTGCAGCAGATGAAACCCCAGACACTTCCATCAGAGAGGCAGGTAGTGCTGCCAGCACCAGTAAAAGTTTTTCTTCAGCTTTCTAAGAAGCTCAAGAACAGAACGTGCTGTATTCAAGTTGACTAATAAACATGGGCTCGTTTGTAAAAGGTCATCATGCGTTGCTGTAAAACTTCTGCCCAGTGCATAGCTCCCAGCAAGGCTAAATCTTGAACCTGAGAAGTTAAAGCTCTGTCACTTTCACTAGAAAACTCATGGGAGGACAGCGAGCTGCTGAGACCCGCCATTCAGCCTCTCAGTCCTTGCAAAAAAGCAGAAGCCCGAGGCTGCAAGGACACGATTCCCCGGGAGCCCCTAGAAAGCCTAGTAGCACAGCATGCTCCCTGGCACTTCGACAGTTGCCGAGAAAGACTGCGTTACTTGGCACGCAGAACAAGGAATACTTTCCACTGCTACCCTCTGTGCCTTTTCAGTGATTCATGCTAACAGATTGCTCTGCCTCCTTATCTCCTTTCTATTCTTCCTGCACTTTTTTGCTCCTGAAGCAAACTCCATCATGCAAAAACTGAAAACAAACCAGAACCTGTAAACATCGACTTGGACCAATTAGGTCTTCAAAACTTTGTAGAGAGAGAGGATGAAAAAAAGAAAAAAAAAAACACACACACACACTCCCCCACACAAGGAAATGAGTATCTGGGATAAATATTCAGAGACTTAATTAAACCGTAAACTGTGGTCCAATAAAACCTTGAGTTTAAGGATTGAGATCTTTAAAAAAAAGTAAAGTTTGCAATTGTTAAAAATCTCAGTCTCTCAACAGCTATAAACCGTAAAACCTGTAAAATATAATCACCATGGTTTATGGTCACCATCACAATGGTTTATTCTTTTCTCCGAGTAAGATTTAAACAGAAACAAACACTACCGAATGACCTCATTCATATCATGTTTGCATAATGAAACCTTCCCCGACTCCTCCTTTATCACATCAAATTCAAACTGCATGTCCTTTGACGTCTTGATAAAGTTTGTTCTTCTTTATCTTACGCTTTATGAGAGAGAAGGTTAGGGGATCTGACATAACACCCGAACTGGCGGCAAGGGAGAATATCCTTCTCCAGTGCTAGTCTATGCTTACTTGCACTCTGTCACTGCACTGCTCACCCATGTTTGATATACAGGGTACAGACGATCAAAGTCTAGAAGCCAGTAAGGGATCCAGCTGTGTCCTGTCTTCAGGCTGCTGAGGAGGCGGAGGGACCAAAATCATTTTTGCTTTGTAGATACTCTTCTGCCAAGATTTCATAAATATTTTCTAGAGCTTTCTTACACTGATTCATTTTCACACTTGCATTACGTTTCTTGCTCTTGCAGTTGAGGAGGTAACTTCTTTCTGGATTGTGCCATGCAAGATTTATTTCTGACTTTTCTTAGTAGCCTCAGCTGGTTTGAGGGAAAAAAAAGAAAAGCTACTTTTGCCGCTTCCCTTAGTTAATATGTATGTAGCTACAAATATAGTTGCCATAACTTTGCAAGAGGTATTGTGAAAAGAACAGGAAGAACAGTTATCTATAACCAGAAACGCCTAAATTACCCAAACAATTACCTAGACAATGCAATTTGATATATTATGTATACTAGAAACAGTTGGGATACTTTCAAATTGCATTCTGTGAAAGTGCAAAGGAGTCACAAGGACTTTTGTTCATTTTAACAAAGTTCTCCTTGGAAAGCGTTCCAGTCTAGATAGGTGAGGGGAAGGAACAAAACACCGGTGACATCCACACAGCTGGGTGCCTAGAACATAACAATTCTGATGCAATCCGAGAGGACATGCAAGTTTAAATAAAAGGAGGACGCTTCACTACACTTCCACTCATCATCATTCTCATCATCTTCCGGCCAACTCTAGATCACACTCACCTGGCTCTGGAGCACTGCTCACTGGCTGCTTTCTCACACACTTGACAATTGCATCCATCTTTCTCCAAGAATAAAGAGAGCTAACACTGCTAACATCTGCTTGCCATCCCAATTGAGCTTATAATTTGTAATGGGTTTTATCACAAAAAGTACACTAACTCATATCAGTAAATGCAAACATTTGTTGCTTGATAGCCAGCTAACCTACCTAATACACATTGCGCTGCGATATGGACTGAGCTGCGAGATGGATGTTTCCACCCTGTACCAGCATTGGGGGTTTCCTGTCCTATGCCGCACTGTGGAAGAATACACCTGTCCCTGCCTACCTTACCAGGCTGCAACAGGTGGACAGACTGAAGCAAGGGTTAACACCTTGAATTTATATACCCACAGCATAAAAATAGTTAGGCAAAGGAGTCATATTCATGAATATAATGCAGATGTCTTCCATATTCTTCACACTAGTACACAGCAGCCAAAGCCAACTGGCACCTTGTAAAGCATGACAATTATGTTTTTAGTGCCGGAAATAGCACAGCAGCATTTACAGAAAGCAACCAACTACAGCTGGCTCAACAGCCATCCGCATTACTCTGTAAACACAGGTATATGCACACACAAAAAGGCATCCCATGATGTATTTGGGAGAAATACCCCTTACTGTATAGCTGATAATCCTGAAATGAAAATGCATTAGATTTGCAAAAGAACCAAATGAATTAAGGCAAGAGAAGGAATTGCTAGGATCAATAAACAACATCGCCTGTAGAAACACAATCTGAGGAAAATCTTTGCACACTGAAGAAGTCCACATGGAATTACACACGACTATTTATAGGCCAGCGCAAAAGATGCTTGAAATTTTCTTGCACAAAAATTATAATTAAAAGCAATGAGATGTACTGATCTGGCTGCAGCCCAGCTGAGCTAGGATAACGCTGTCCTTCTCCCCCAGCCCTGCTCACGGCAGCTGCTCAGTGCCACGGCCCTTTGCAGAAGTGGCTCTCGCACTAGTGTGAGCTTCCTCCATCCCAGGTCCAGGCTGTTTATGCAAACTAGCTTAAAAACCTTTAATAATAAATGAAATTTAATGTAGATCTTTCTGAAAGAACAGAGAGAACAAATATGCAGATATGACAGAGATGCAATTTTGAAACTAGGCAGTGCAGATCAACCATGGGTAGATACCTCTTAGAGCAGCCACCGCCAGAACAGCTGCCTGACTAGTTGTAGTCCACAAGACCATTCAACTTTTCATTCAAAATCTCTTCAGGGATAGGTAAGGGTTTAAATTATCTTAGCGGTTTTCAGCTCTCCTGTTTTTACTAATTTTTTTTTTTTTTAAACTTCTGAATGTGAACAACCTCAGACAGGATTGCTCAAAACCATTGAGAAAACACAATAATATTTTGTTAAATAAAAAGCTGAAATCCAGAAGGAGCGGCATGACCTAATCAGCTATTTTGGCTGACCTGCCTCATTAAGATATCCATTTTGCTAGTTTCAATTATAATACACACCAAAAAGAAAATCGCTCATGGCCAGCTGGTATCAACTAAAACAAGAAATAGGATATTATTTTCCTTTTTTCCCACCATGTGAATAATCTATTAGTGTCTGAGAACATCTGAACCATCTCAGCCTTGAAAGGAACAAAACAACAAGCATTTTTGACTCAACAGAAATAGGCAGGCCAGGATCTGCTGCTAAAGACAGAGTTATAGTAATTTTATATTGTTATGTCTGGAGAAAAGTTAAGATACGTTTTTATTTAACAACAAATTTTTTGCCTGCAATTTCTCTGTGCTTCAAAATTAGTCTATACAAATACCACAAACAACTTTGCATCACAGGCACAAAGGAGATTGGTAGAAGACTGAACCATACATCCTTTTCTCATGCTGGCCTAGAAGTTAACGTGTATTTTCATAAGCAATCTACTCAATTATTAAAAAGGAATCCAGTATTTAAAAAAAAAAAAAAAGAACCCCACACACATTCAGTTATACTGGTTAGACTTTCCTGATTGTACTTTTGGAACGATGTGTATGAAAATATATCTGTTCGGCAAGTAGGTCACATTAGACGGCAAAGAACTAACTGCAGCTGGATTCATATGACTGAGGTGTCTGGGTTTTGATAATAACCCTTTTATAGAATAAACCAGAATTAGCCTGACAAACTAATACAGAAACTCAACATAACTTTTAACAGCATTCAGCAACCATAAACAATGAAAATCAATTCCTTTGTACATAAAAGCCTCAAGAGCTATTTATCAAACCAAATCTGGCAACAGCACTGGGTAGACATTACAGTGATTTTACCAAGTCAAACGGAGAAAACGTAGAACATATCAGTGCAGATATTCCTCCCCATAATTCGGCAGCAGAATTTGATTCTCTCCCTCACGCCAAGGGCTTCTCTGCACTACGGTGCCTCGGCTACGCTAACAGAGAACCACGTAACGGCTTCTGACAGCGCATACGATGTTCTAAGGCAACAGCAAAGAGAAGAACCACTGGGTGGTGGGGGCAGGCTGCAGGCAGGGGCCAGACAGTTCCCCTAGGTAATTAGCAGATCAGTCACGCTACAGAGAAGCTCCTAACAGAAAGCAGCATGGAGCAGTTTTTCAAGAATACAAAACAAAGGCCACTAAAACAACAAGAAACAAAACTTATTTTCAACCAAGCAACTCAACACATCTTACAATACCAGCAGCGTGAGCCAGCTCTAAAATCCCACGGTTTCAAGCAGAGCCCTAGTGTTCATCAGCGCATGCACATCTTATTGCATCTAGACAGGAGAGCAAGACTGAGACTGAACATAATTTCCCTGGTGTGAACACTCCTGATCCAATTTTACACTTCAGAAAAGCTGAGAGGAAAACAAACTGAATATCCTCGGATCAGAATAAACTGGTAACTCTGAGATTACTTCAGAGAATACTTACGCATTTTTGGGGTACCAATTCTTAGGTCAAAACTATACTCACAGTAGACAACAGAAAACCTGTATGAATGATAAAAATAATACTGGATGACTATCTGTATGCTTGCCTTCACTACCCACACCAACAACTGACACTTCTAGCTAGAAGTTCCCATGTTGTTCTTGACCTTCGTTAAAGGGTACCAGTAACATGTAAGGAAAGAGACATAAAAAAAAATAAGGAAGTTGCACTTAAATATGTCAAAAGATGTATCTTCAAATGTTAGGGAAAAGAAACCACAAGTAGTCGTCTGAGGAATTTTATTTGTTCCACTGCATTGATTTCAGCATTCTGCTCTGAAACGGTCTTTTTGAACTCTCTCCATATTCAGGAGACAGTAAAGACAGACATTGACAAAAATTAAAGAAGTTAATTGGCATACCTGAATATCATATAAATTATATTATGAAATATTTTAATTACATATACCGAGTTTATTAGATAATCTGATTATGAAAACTACATCACCATCAAAACTTAGTATGAAAAAATACTCTTATCTGCTGCTTAGCTACATTTAATAACAGGAAAAGAAGCAAAGAAAATAAAATGACGACTCCAGCCAATCTCTTGGGGGTAGAAACTCATCATATTCACACACCATCACCAACTCTTACCCCATAACTGTTTCCTCTTAGTTTTTTTTTTATTTTTTTTGGTTGGTTGGTTTGGGGGTGTTTGTTTGTTTGTTTAGTTCAAACTCATTGACCAGCAGCAAATCGCCTTTCCTCATTAAGTGTTGCTTTCACAGAATAAGTAGCAAAACTGAGGTTGCCAAGTTCTGAACTGGAAAGGGAAATTAGAAAAAGTCAATCTTAATTGCAACCTTCAGAAGCCAGCACCATGGGCGGGGTGTGCATTGATCACTATATCACCATAAAACATTGTAGGTGGCATGTTGAATTTGAAAATATAAAAAAAAGCAGGCTCAATATAATACACATGATAGTAAATGAATGATAATTTTCAAATTTCAAGTAAATCCACACCCATTTAATTTACTCTCCAATAAAATGAACCATGAAGGTAGTAACAGCGACTAGAGTCTCATTTTAAGTTCAGTAAGTTAAATGACACTACTAAATAAAAAAGAAAATACACAGTTCTTCCTCAAGAGAAAGCACAAAAAAGTGAAGTGTAAGTTACTTAAGGAAATGTTACCATTTAAGTGTTTCAAAATATTTTTTACATTTTTTTCATTGTTCTTGTTTTTAAGTGTATTCACTTACAAAATCCTTAGCATGGCAATATTTCTCCAACATATATGTTTATTACATTCTCCCAAGTAAGCAGAACACACCATCAGATCTCAATTTGACACAGACAGAAAACATACTACCTTGAAAGCTAAAGATAACCTGAAATCCTTCAACTCCACAGCTACTCAACATGCTCAACAAAATTTCATTCATTCAGCCCATGGCCTAAATGTGCACCACAGTCTATGGGGTGATTTGTAAAGTTTTCTAAATCTAAAACATTTCATTATTTTCATTGTACGATGTTCGAGCAACAGTCAGAAGTGAGGGGAAAAAAAGAACTAGTTTAAGGGGCACTGAAAAGGAGTTTATCAGCCACTATCCTGAGAAGCAGCTCCCTTTCCCTTCCGGTTCCTTAACTTCTTTTACTGGAGAAATGCTGCGAAAGACAAAGGGACCTGCTGGCCCCTCTAATCTCTTAGCATACGTCTATACAAACATGATATGCATACTGAAATGAATAACAATATATGAACAGAAGCAGCATTTTGCTTGGACATATATTGGGATATAAAGGCTATCCTATGTTTCCACAGTGGCTGGTCACCACAGAAGGGCACGGGAAGTGATTCTGCAAGCTTCAGAGAAAACAGTGAGCAACAGAGACCGAAAGCAAACTCGACCTGCTGGGCCTTCTCCTGCTCCTGTCAGCCCTTTTACTCTCCTGAAGGTGAACAGGAAAAGGTTGTCTTGCTCAGCAATTCTTCCTTCTCCCTCTTGTCACAGACATACCTATAAGTAATCATAAATTTTACTTACCGTGGCTTTTAGCTGACACATTAACTGACCTGTGAAAACATCCTCAGTCCACTACAAATGCAAAATAAAATCTGCTCTGGTAACCTCACTGACTACAGCTCTCTACAAATACCCCAGTTTTGCAACAACATAATTGCTTGTAACGTCACACTGATTTTTCCATCTATCCAAGTAGACTTTTTTCTTCATGGTGCTTGTTTTGCTGGGTGTTTCCCACACTTCCGAGCATACGTGCACAGTATTGTCATGCTGAATGACGATACGTGGCCTCAACAAGGTCCTCTCTGATCCATGGACAGCCACAGGCCTTGGTGCAGCTCCAAATGTGATACCTACATTTGGCTTAGTTAAGTGGGAGAGTAGATTATTTGTTAGCCAAACCTGAACAATACTGCTCTGGAGACCGATGACAAATGCCACAGGATGAGACTGAATGCAAACACAGAAGCTAGGAACTGATTTGGATGCAGCTGTATGTCTGAATGGCAGAAGCAATCACAGAAACAGAAAGGTAAGGTGACAGCCAAAAAAAAAAGTTTTGGAAGAATAATGGCTAACAAGGCTAGCCTGAAATTATAATCAAGGAGACTGGCTCTTTGTTTTGATTTTACCGCATTCAGTACAATAGGCTGGGGGGGGCAGGGGGTCATTCTTCGACAATTAATGGATCATATTGAAGAAATAGCTGACCCATGAGTTTTCCTTCTAATGACCTACAAGGTCCCAAAAGGCATTCAGAGCCATTCAGATCTAAAGAACAGGAAAGTCTGCATTACATCAGATTTTTAAATCTAATCACATCCTAAAGCTGAAGAGAAACCCAGGCTAGAAATTTAGACCGTTACATATAATGCTTAATGGCATTACACACAACTGTGTATGCAGTCTACACATCTAGTGTAAGTTCAGCATATGTAGTTAATAGGTTCTGATAAACCAGAAGTAGTGGGCACCAGAGAAGTAATACCTGAAACTAGGTATCATGTCCTCGAAACGTTATGGCTACCTTATCCCTGTTAAAGCTAACTAACCAGGCTGAGAAGCGTACTCTTCTAGGTGTTAGAAAACAGACAACCAAGCTGAGACGCAAAGTTATGGCTCATCAGCTACTCCATAGCAAACTGCCCACATGCACACGCTTACCCTGCTATTACCCAGCCACAAAGCAGCTCACCACTTTCTCGCTAAAATGTGGAGCAAGAGCATAAGCAGAGGCAATTACCAAAAACAACTAATGAGTTGCAAGTTTATACTCTGATGTACCCTGGGGAAATGCACCCTCAAAACCTAACATTTTAAAGGTCTAAAGAGTTTCACCTGATTGTACCTTGGAGTAGACTATAAAACAGAGTGCAACACATCTCTCAAATCTAGGGATTAATTTAGACAATTAAACCTTGCAGGCACTGAAAACTTGTCTAGCTGTGTTACAGGATTGTTAATTATATTTCAAAGTCTTGAATGCTCCCATTAACGTGGCAAGTAAACCCATTATTCATTCTTATTATTTGCACAGCACTCTTAAGTATGCAAGAAACTTAGCAAGCACAGAGATAAAATACAGGCCATCTGAAAAACATCAGGTCATTTTTTTTAATGCTGTGGTGGCATAAATACGTTTATCCTTCTCTGGTTTTCCAGCTCCTTAATGCTCACATTGTTATTTATTGCTGCCCTGTGTTCTTTGTATTATTAAAAAAAAAAAAACCCGAAAAACCACATCACACCACACACTACACACCTCCCCCTGCCATTTGATAAATCACTTTGGCCTGAATAGTTTTCTTTTAGTTTCTCTCCAGTCTCTTCTTAACACAGCAATTCCATGCTTTAAGACAAACCAAAAGTTTACAGCTAGTACCTGCTTAAGATGGAAAAACCTCTAGAACTATACAATTCAGAACTGGCTTTCTTCTGACACTTTGAACATAATCATCTCTGTCCTCTCCCATTCCCCCAGATCAGGATGTGAGGACTGGAGCCCTGAAAATACCTTCATGTTAAAGGTGCAAATCAGTCAAGGATCTAGACCGGCTGAACCACTTCATCTCCGAGGCACAGCGCAGTGGTACCTGTACAGATAGCTAGGAAGCCAGAAAGCCTCTGCTAGCCGCATATGCTAACAGGAAACCTCAGCAAGTGCATGAGGACTTAGTATCTGCCACTTCACAACATTATTATTGTTCTTATGAGCATGGACACGGCTGAGACACAGTTCCGATTTAAAGGTTATGCTTAATGAGAAAGGTTATGCAGAATGAGAAAAGGGTTCCTATCAAAAGGAGTTGCAAAAAAATACACAGAAAAGGTCACCGAAATCTTCCGTTCGTTCTTATTCCTCCAAATGCCTTCTACTTGCACGCTTACTTCACTTCATATGCAAGACTAATGAGCAACATTTGGAGAACAGACATTTAAACATCTTCAGTCTGTCTACTTACATTAATTCACATAGTTTATTGTTGGACTTATCTATTGTACCATATGGGATCATATTTAGCATGCTTGTTCAGTGTTAAACATGCCTCAGTTTTGTCACGGGTCTCATCATATTCCAAGTTTTTATTCAGAGCTCCTGTAATCAATACAGTAATGAAATATTAAACCTCAGGTTAAAAAAATGCATATTTTTTTTTAATTTTAGAGCTCTTGATTCTGAAGACTGAGGAGAAATTAATGCTTCCTAAAAGCCAAAGAGAAGCCTCAGAATGCTTCCAAAATAAAACATTTTTCACTCTCAGTTTCTAAGCTTATCTTGCAGTTCAAAGTGTGACTGATTTTTGAACACTCAAATACTTTACTGTATCTTGAACACAGTAAAGTATTGCAGTTCAAAATCAAAGCATGACTACCTTCCCCCTGCCCTCCCCCCACCAAAGAGTTCTTAGCAGGCTCACAGTGCCTTAGGTGGTTAGTGCAGGTCTACACGTACCCCACAACAGGACAACACTTGTGCTCTGTGTTTTTCTAGGAAATTGTCCCGAATTCGACTTTTCCCAGCAACTTACCTGGTCCTCTCAATGTGAAAAGTAGAAATGCTCTTCAATTTTTGTAACGCACGTGTTTTAAAAGCACATGGTCTTTTCTTACAACATCACAGACGCAGGGAAAGCGTGTCCACAGTACATCGTTTACACTAGCCTTGCAAGTGCACACAGAGTAGCTTGTCCACAGGCTGCTAGCCTCCCTATATACAGTCATGGGTTTACATTTTCTGGGGGCAGGGAAACAACTTTTAAATAAAAAGCAAATTTTAAGGCCAGATTCTCCTGACTGGCACGCTGAATATCTTACAGAATCTGGCAGACCAAGGATATACAGGCAACTTTATACCACATGTAAACTCAGCGCCTCTGGGTTAGCCACACCTGCCACACTGTTGCTCAAAGCTGCCTTAAGACCAAGCTGCACTTTGATTTCTGGGACAAGGAGAATACTTAGGGAAGCAGGGGCTACCAGGAGGTACAGTTGTCTAACTGATGCACCTTTTTTCTCTGAAGAAATCTCTCATACTGCAGCCCTAGAAGCCGACAGTGCACTTCTGCTGCACCGGACCTTGACACACAGGAATTCCTCTTCCACACTGGGAATTCACTAGGAACTAGAAAGGATCATCCCAACAGCCTGATGCCATTACAGTAACGTGCTGAAGCTAAAGCCTATAAGTAACAGTCACAGCCACAAGTCCAGATAAATAAGGGTATTTGTATCAGGATACGGATTCCTCTAAACATGAGGTAATGACAATATAAACATGAGCAGCGCTATTTACACAGATATTAAAAGGGTAGCAATAGGACTCCTCAACCTTTTGTTTTATTATTTATTCAGAATATGCTACTATAGCCATATAAGAATCTATGCTTCCTACAGGTGTGTCTGTACCATCTCATTTCTTCTAAAATCAGCCTCCCTCACATTTTGAGGAGCACTGTTGCAGACAGGTGCCCCTGCGAAGGAGAGAAGAGCTGCGAATACACCTAAGAGCCGAGAGGGAAGAAACATGGCAATATTCCATCTGGCACTTTTTTTCCTCCCCCTTCCTTTCCCTTCCTATACCCAGCCCCCCTACCAGCTCACAAGGACTTTTTCATAAGTTCTTGTAAAACATTAGAGCTGGCCCAGACAACTATGTCATATGTAAGAGCAGTCAGCACTTTAACTAGGATAACTCTGACCACCGAGCGGGAAAGAAACCATTCAGCACCGCCATGGAAAACGAAAAAAAAAAATGCTTAAAATGCCTTGAAACAGCAACACCAGACTGCGCAAACTAGGAGCTCTCCAACATTTTAGACTAGGCTTCTCTTTTTCCCTTGTGAAGCAACTCTCCGACTGCCCCCCAGACCCAGGTAGAGAGGTGCCCACTCCCCCAGCTGGCCTTGCACCAGCCCCACTGCACTGCTCTGCCCTGCCGCAAGCTCCCCAGACATGGCTAGCCAAACCGCCCTAAAGCTGAAACTCCAGCCTTTCTCCAACCACGCCGGTTCAAAATGAGCAATACACTCTTCACAGAGGTTTGGGGAAAGAGTGCGGACAGCAAAAGAGAGACAGACAAAAAGGAGGGAAAGGCCACAAGGATTTTTTGTGCACCTCTTTCTCCTAGCCCCTTGCTATATCCCCACTTGTTTCCTGCCTCTCGGACGACCTGTCTCTATCAGAGGGTGCCAGTTTGTGAAGCAAAGTAAAAGATCACAAATGCTAGAAGCTAGTGGTCATTCAAACACTGCACACCAAGACCCCTCCTCCTTCTCCCAGGCTAATTGCACTTAAGTGAGCAGCTGTAGTGAGCGCAGGAAACAGCTTCAGCATGCCCTGAGAGCGTGGAGAGAGACCCGCTGTACTGCTGCAGTACCAAGCACACCTGCTTCCCTCAGCTGCTGAAAGGTACTGTTAGGAGATGGGAAAGGAGAGTCAAATGACAACGGAAGTCAGCACCTACCTCTGCAGAGGCAAGAGGCTGTTCCACTAAAGCATTTCTATGAAAACAAGAAGGAAAGCTGCCAGCACCAAAGCATTTACTACCTACCAGGTACTCGTTTCAGATAGAGGGGTATAGCCGTTGAAGGCAACCCCAAGAGAGCGGGTTAATCACCAGCTCCACTGGAGCACATCACCTCCGTACGCAGCACTTCACGCAGTGGCACCCGCTGTGGAGGTGACTTTGCAAACCATTATACTGTGCCTGCCACTAGTTTTTCTCTCTTATGCTACACTACATTTTAAAACATTAATTGGCAACTCTAGCGCCGATCATGCAAACTCAGAAATGCCAGACCATGCTCCTTACTAATATCACTGTCCACCCCCTGCTGTACAGAAACAATCTTCAATCCTAAGTGAATAAATAGTGAAAAATACCAGTTAGACAGGATACTATTTTAGGGCCAACCTACTTAACCTCATTTGATCTTCCGGTTGGGGGGGGGGGGGGGTTTGAAATCACTACCAAATTCCAATCCCTTGGAAAATACTTATCTGTCCTGGTTGGGAACAGCCATGGCACCAGCTGGAGCTTGTAGTCAACCATGGCATCAGGAAGCTGCTCCAAAGGTAATTTTCCTGATGACAGCATCTCCCTTCAGTACACAGAGCGCACACGTTACCGCTCACCAACTGAAGCTTATGATCATCTGCAGTATATGAACCAAACTGTCCAGAAAATTCCTCATTTCCGTCCACTACTGCGCTGCCTTTCTGCTACGCAGTTAGTTGCATTAAAAGAAGTCTGCAACCACAGTTAGCACCCAGGACTGTGGATTTATCTTTTGGGTTAAAATTTCAAAGACAGGAAACAACATCTTCTGGAGCAATTACAGAATTTTCTGAGAATAAACTACTTTTTTTCTTTAAGAGAAATATTGCCTAAAAATGAGTATATATTATGCACAAGATGTAGTGTTCTTTTTAATGAATTCCTAAGTCAGACATGCCTATATTTCAGTACTTATTTAAGTGGCTTGGTTTTTGAAATTCAGAGTACTCATTCGGGCCCATTCGCAATATAAGTTGCTGAACACATCCCAAAAATCAGTTCTCCTACACAAATGTTAAAACACGGACCTAAGTTAAACGGACTATCCTTATTCAAGGAGTGTTTCATGACTATACAGGTATCACAGATTCACTCTAAATCTCAATAAGGTAAGAATGTATAATACTATGAAAAAAGGTTTTTTTGTTTTTTTTTTTTTTTTTTTTTACACATTATATTTTTTAATTTGACCTTAACCAGGACACCACATGTGTGTTTGCTGTAATGCACATAAAATTGTTTTTCTTTTGATATACCACAATATTTATAGCTTTTTGGTAGAAACAGATTCCTGGTCCATGGTAAAAACAGTTTTTGACTTCGTGGTCACTACTAAAAAAAGCCATTTGTTGTCTTTAAGGGGGAAGACTCTCCAGTGGAGAAAACGTATTTTAAAATAAAGTTTTAAGTTTTTACTTATTTTTATTTTATCTTCTACTATGCATTATAAAATTGCATTTGCCATGTAAATGTTATTCTACAAGAATAGAACAATTCTGTAGCATTTATTATTTGCAAAATTTACCTTTGATACACTAAACATCTGATTTCTCACCAATGAGAAATTAAAAAACCTATGATCCCAAACTCTGCATCGTGATACAGTACAACCATACTCAGTCAGTATCATAATAATGTATTTTGCAAGGAAGAAAAGGCAACAGACATCAGAATCTTTACTCCATTGAATAAAAACTAAAATATCAAGTTAATTCTAAACAGAGTACAGAGAGCAACAGTTCTTCTTATTAAGTCAGTATTACAGAACCAGGACACTTTCTGATATTGTAGTTTTTCCAGTTATGAAAGGGAGGAAGGATGAAATCATTCTTCATGATGCTTCATTTCAGCAGCAGTAGTGATACCCAGAAGACTAAAGAACCACATGCAGTTGAGTGGAAAAAACATTCACACAAGAGAGAATAGAGATCCTTTGAAACATTATATTCTGAAACTATGAGAAGTAGAAGAATATTGTAAGTGGTAGTTAAAAAAAACAATAAAACACATATACATGAAGCGTATGAAGCTTAAGTGATTACAAAATGGGGAAAAAAAACATATGACTGTTGTCTAGCACAAGTTATCTATAAGTGATTGAACTATTTTTCTGATATTTTTAGGTAAGCTCTTCCTTAGGAGTCAAAGCCCTTTTTCAGGAGCTTTGTAATAAGTATTCACAAAGGACTGAATTAGGGAGATGAATCCAACTCTGCAGTTTGGCTTTAACCTAAAAATGCAATGATTTTGAAATATATTTATTGAGATAGTCAAAGTATGCAACCTTCAGAACAAATCCTGACAGGCTCTAGGATTAGAAAAAAAAGTATTAATCTATTTTATGTACCTTCTGTTTCCCAGTACATGGTAGCTTTGGCCTCTTCCTATTTATCACTCTTGTATCTCTTTAAAAGTATCACTTGAGAGAGACAAAAACAAAACAAAAAAAGGTAAACACATCAGTGTCATTCCAAACTTCCTAAGCTATCTACAGCCACATTTCCAAGAGAAACTTCTCTTAAAAATGGAGTTCTGTATTATTTCTGTAAAAATGGCAGCATGGAATTGTTTACTTATCGTTCTTCAATGTTTTCCATATCAAATGCTTACAATTCCCCCAACTGCTATAAAAAATAGCTCCAGATCAAAAAATAACTGTCGCTCCTTCTGTCTACTGTATTATCAACAGCAATAGAAGTTCTTACAGGGAACAGAGTGATCTTTTTCCCCACTATAATTAAATAATAACAGTCAACAGAAGGGCAACTTCTTCAGGCCAAATTCTGCTTGCCAAGGATGCAAAACTGCCAGCAGAAAAGTCTGCAGGCAGATGGAGATCTCCTTGGCTTAATTTTCTCCTCTAGCCTCATCTCCCACGACAAGTGCACCACTGGACTTTCTGAAGTAGGACCTCAACAGCAGGGGGGACAATCCACAGGCAAGGATGAAAGCACATAGTGCTAGGCTTCTTGCCCTCCCACTGGAAAAATAAATAGGTGCAGAAGCAGCAGCCATGGCAGTGTGAGCCTAAGGATATGCATTTCTTCTGCGACCAGTTACACCAGGGAAAGGAACTGGCCCCAGCTTCTGAAGCTGCTAACAACAGCATATGTTGGGCTGTTATCTCACTGTACCACAGCTGCAAACATCACCTCATCAAGGGGAAATCCCTCCCAGAAAAAGTAAAGCAGATAGGAACCAGAGAACAGGAGAGAGATCAGTGCATAGGAAAATACGAATTTGGTTCAGAGTTCAGATCCCAGATTTAATTATCCCTTGCATAATTAAATTTTAATCTCATTTCAGTCACTTAAAACATATTAGATTCTTGGCTCCAGTAACCTTATGTTTGCACACTGAGGATAGTCCTTGCCACAAGTCCCCACAGAAAACGGTGTCAGTTTGAATCCTGAAAGGCACCAATCAGTCTGGACACCTACCGGCAGGAGCCAGCAGGCCCCAAAGCCTGCCTGCTCCTCTCAGTCACTACTGTGATACAAAGGCAGCTTTGCTGAGAAATCCTATACTGCCATTCTCAAAACTTACCAGAATTCAGTATTTGCCAATTGCTCTGAAAGGCAGGTATCTCCGCAGCAGCCGACAGAGCTGCACGGAGAGCAGGGCTTGGGGCGCGCGGAGGCTGCCTGACCCCGGTGCCCCAGGGAGCAGGCACAGCGGGCTGCCTAAGGAGCGCTCACCTGCGCAACGCTGCTAAAACCTCTGCCTGGGCTGCCCCCGTCACCGGGTGGGCGCTCAACTTTACCAGGATATAAGAGCTTGCATCCTGAATTCTGCCAGTCATGAAAGGCTAGCAATGTTACCTAACCCCACAGGTGAGGAGAAAAGCAACTTCCTCCAAGTGTCCCCAAGGGCAATGCAAAGAGACTCTAGAAACAAGAATAAATCAATGACAATTCACAGGTCATGCACTGTTTGTCAGCCAGCAGCTGGCCTGTCACCTTTTGCCATTTTCTTCTAGTATCCACGGCTAAATCGCATTAAAACACAAAGGTAAGCACAACTATTATAAAAATTGCTTTTTATATACTAACAACTGGAACTGCCATAAGACTGACTCAAGGTAGGAGAGGCAGTCTGATAGTGCAAATAAGGTAGACTGCAACATGTTCTTGCCATTAAAACATAATACGAAATAGATAGCAATGTGAGAATGTAGGTACTAAAAGGAAAAAAAGAATGCTTCCTCCAAACAGCCAGTCCACGTGGAAGTGCTACTTACGAAGTGAGAGAAGGAAAAAATGTGAAAGGCTTATTACAGACATCCACCTTTTACAAACACTGAACTGAAACACGTTGAAAAGACAACTTAAACAGGTTGCTTTTGGCAAAATACTTTAGAAAAAGAAACTACTTACGACAAGACAAGCTTCACTTGACAGCAAATATGATTCAGTTGTACAGGATTTGTTACTTAAAGCTCCACTTTTCAGATAAAGTGCACACACAAAGAATATTTAACCATTACAGCTATCATATCCTGTTGCTAACTGTTCTTACACGTATGAAGAATTACTCGCACTTATACAGCTAACAGGTTAAACTGTCCTCGCTTGTCATTACCTTGTTGCAAAAGCAATAATGACTTAACTTTGAAAGATAGATCAGAACAACGTACCAGTGTTTTTCTTTTTGAATGAACATATTTTGAGTAGATGAAATGGACAAGTCTCCAGCATTAACATACGAATAAGCACACGTGGAAAAGCGTAGCATGAACGAGGTGGTAGCTTTCTTTGACTATTACTTGCCAGGCTAGGCATCTGATGATGCCACGGGTATACAGCAATTCCTAACACCGCTCTTCAGCGATGCTGCAAAATGAAGTACAACCTCAGTACGTTAAACAAAACACTAATAAAGTACAAAGGAAACAAGAATTAATTCACTTGTCCCGTAAACTGAATTTGGAAGGTAAGACCGCTGTTTGGGGCGGCCAAACTTTTCCTTCAACAGTCTCTATTTTCTTGCCTATATGCCACTAAAGTGTAAAATGTGATACACCTTGCACAAAAAGGTAAACTGAGATCCCTTCCCTAAGCTAATTCTTTCTGCTTTATTTATATTAGACACACTTTAGAATAAATACAGAAACAATTAAGCAAGTCTTCGAATCCATTTTCATAACTACTAGGTGATAGATTTATCTTTTATTCATGTCTTCTATAACCAGTGCATCTTTAATGTTTTCCTGTACAGTAGCACACCTTTAACACTAAGTATAGAAAATGACTATCCAGAAAAGACTCTAGTTTGAAGTTCAGAGCGGTAGGACATGTGTATTTAGACATTTTCTCTACAGAAGGGTACTGAACCAAGGTCTCTCAATTCCTAGATGACAGTCTGTCTCATAGCATGAAGGGCGGGGAAGCAGACATGACCACACCATCCTCCTTTCCCTCCCATGATGTAAAGAGAGCTTCTCTAAGTATTTCGTAGGGAACCCAATCTTACTGCTGGGCAGTGCACAGGCTCTGAGCCTGTCTATCAGAATAAGTTCTCCAGAGCACAGGTTCACATCGTCTTCAGCTCTCCAGTGGGTTTAGACAGAAGCCGTGCACTGGGCTGCACTGTCTGGACTGCTCGGGACACGCACGAAGCAGAAGCAACTCCCTTTGGAGGATGGTGAGGTGAGGCAGCGCTACGCTGAGCGAGCCTCACTGCCTCCTGGAAAGCGGCTCTGCAGCTCCAGGCCAGCAGATGCAAAGCCAGATGCTTACGGCATCCACATCCTCAGAGCATGACCAAACTTGGGCCAAATCCTGAGCAGTGTAAACTGTTTCATCTACCTTGTATGCCACCTTGTATGCCATTAACACCAGATGAGGACCTAACCTTACAGAAAAATTAATTCTAAATAACAGAAGCAGTCTACACCAAGAACAGTAATTAATATAATCAGGTCAGGTGTAGAAGGGAGTTCTTTAACCTGTGGCAAATAAGCAAAGGCACTTAACATTCAAAACAATTAAAAAGCTAATTAGCTTTCCGTCAATTGCCTGCTAAAACACTATTGCTCAATTTCATCTGTCTAAATCAACCACTTGAGGATAATAATTGTACTGGAAAGCTCCTCTGGGGGCAGGAAAGCTGCTTGACCTGGAGAGCAGCTTATTCCTAGGCCAGTCTCTTACCTGTGTAATTTTTCTTTTTTCCCTTGGCATTTTAAGGAAACAGATTTCTCAGAGAATCTCTGTATAATATATCTGAAGATATTTAAGAAAAATACTGATAGATAGCAAGGATCAACATACAGGTCTCTCTTTAAAGGGATATCAACACAACAAAGTTAAATATAATGGTCTTGTGAAGAGAAGTCAGCCTCTAAAACCAGAAACATTTTACATGCAAAGATAACTAAAATAGTTGAATGACAATACATCCATTTTGGATCACCAAAAAAACCCCCATCCCCTTGGTATAAAGTGTTATAAAAGCTAAACCTACAGAATAGGGAGAGCTAGAAATTGCTGCGGGGGTTTTAGCAGGAGTTGGGGGGAGAACTGAGGTGCGTTCTGTTTGGTTTTTTCAGTGTTTATTAATTTGAAAGAGACATTACAATCTGAGCACAGATGATTCAGATGATACAGAACTTAGCTCCAAATTATAAGGAAAGAGTAGCCAGTCAGACCACTCTTTATAGTTATTATAATAGCACATCGAAAAGACAGTATTAGACACCTGTCAAAGTAGTACACAAGATTTCTCAGCATGCTTATTGCTATAATGGCTAATCCAGTAATAATCCTGCATTTCACATTTCAGAACCACTTGATCAACACATTGCCCCAGTAGCGTGATGCACAACTTTTCCATAAGGAAAAAAAACCTGAAGGAAGTGTTCAACTGTATGGAATTTTTTTGCACAGTATCACTGGGAGCTAAACAACACTTTAATGTATTTTATACCTCAAGGCACTCCTTCCATTACAGGCCAGCAAGCAGCACAAATGAAAAGTGTTACTTACAGCAGGTTGGCCCTTTCTGATACAGAAAAAAAAAATGCTAATTTATTCTTCTCCCATGGGTTACAACAAATAGCAAGTCCCCAAATAGGGAAAATGACACTGTTTTTCTATTTGTCTAAGCAAACTAAAACATAGTAGATTGGGAAGAGCAACTAACATTTAGCTCTATTTGGGAAAGCAATTCCTCTGACAGCCTACAAAGGAGAACTTTATCAAAATGCTTGTCTGACTTATGAACAAGTACAATAAACACCAGAGGCCCCTAATCTTGGTCAACAACTGGAATAGAGCTATTTGCTAGTAGCTGCCATTAACAGTGTTCTCATAGTTTTCTTTGCGATATATCCCAATTTTTTTTTTTTTTTTTTTTTTTTTTTACACAAAATGGAAGATAAACTATGAATACAACTACAGGTTCCCATCTGTGCAATGTACAGAAAAACTGAGAATTTCAGGTAGATTATACGATGCAACAAATGAAACCTCCATCTGGCATTTCACTTCCAATAATCTAGCCAATGAGCAACACACTGCCAGGAACAAGCAGAACTGGCTAATGGGAATTAAAGAATAATCCTGGATTTTGCTAAGATTAACACACTAGCCCTTTAATAGCTATTGCTACTTTTAAACAGGGACATCTACTAGATGGCAAGTATGCATACAATATAAACTAGCACCAGACGAATTAAATACTCTGCATACTTTCCACAAGATAGGTGAACTATTCTCAAAATATCAGATGCTTCAGATTGAGTTAATATATTCAACTAGTTATGACCAGTACAGTTATAAAATGTCAATTAATAAATATTCCCTTCACTTTTTAAACATGCTTTGCTAAAACAAAACCAAAAAGAGAGAAAAAAACCACACACACACACGTACACGTTCCGTCATTCATAGCTTCTGGGCCAAAATTCAGAGAGCAACGCATTGCTGCCTTTCCAAACTTCAGTCTTCCTTTTAATATTGAGAACAAGGATAATGCCCATTAATTTTACTCTGAAAGTTACTCCTCAAATTTAATCCCAAATATGAAGACTTCAGCACTGTATTAATAAACCTCTCCATATTTTAAAAATAAACTCATGGGTCATATTCCTGCCCTGCTCCTAACAAATTCAGTCAATAAAAAACACCAATCCTTTTTTCTGCCAAACCTCAAAGCGCTGAAATATTGAATTTAACATGTACTATATGTAGCTGAAAACCATCCCATTCCCTGATGAATTCCTAAAGCCAAATGATGACAACCTCAGCCTGGATGCCCTAGAAAGTCTCCACGATAGAAAACCTCTCGTCTCTGCTTTTCCAAGCATCTTCCAAAGGACAAACAGCTTGCCTGCAGACTCCGGGCAGTGAAGGGGAACCGGCTCGTATCTTTTGAAGGCTGCATGTACCAAAATAAGTCAACAGTGACACACTAGTGCAACCCTCCTGTATTCTGGTAACTGCTATTCCATCTGCCAGAGCACCCTCCTGCGACAAAGGGGAGTCTGCAATGGTTTAATAACTGATTAATAGGAGGAATACAGAAATGACACACAAAGGCACCAGCAGCTGTTCAGTCTTTAAGTACTGCGTTATTATCGTGCTACTATTAAGAAGAAAAGAGCAAAATCCAAAATAAATGGTCCATAATGGTTCTGGTATAAACCAGGATTAAACAGTGACTATGATCATCACGATGGTGAAGGACCCCCATTCCATCTGAAACTCTGAATGGACAGACCAAGCGGCTACCTGCTGTCACTAGGAAAAGTACCTCAGGATTTTATTTTGCCTCAGCCATTAGGACAGAAACCGCTGCATCGACAAAGACTCACAGCTACCAGCAGCACAGTAGCAGGGACTCTTGCCTGATACAAACAGCGATTCTGTTATCTTCCTTGCATGTTCCCCTGCCCTTCAGCCGATTCTCACCTCCTTCTCCCATGCAGGTACATGCACGCTCACATTCACAGATTTTGCCCAGTTCTGAAACCGAATACAACCTGTTCTGTTGAAACCAATTTCCCAGCAACAGCTGACGGCAGTCCTCCAGACCCAAGCATCTGTCCGTGACTGGCCATCTCCCCTTGCATCCTAAGGACAGCAGTTATAATCCTACCGTTACTAGTTCATCTCCTTCTTCCTCCATCAGCCTTGTCACATTTCTCAAGAGCAGCAAGAGTAACCCACATCGCATCAATCAAATCAGAATAAATCAACAGAATGAAATCATTCTTCTTTGCTAAAAAAAGGACTGAGTGACAGAGTTAAGAGACTAACTGATATCCTTCTCCTTAAAAGGGGACTTGTAAAGATTTTGAGTAACTTTGTCTTGCATAAGCATTCCATTTCAAAATGCTGTGTGTTGTTCATGATGTTTCCTTCTGGGTATCACAACCTCTCCAACTAGGAACGCTCCAAACTTTGGTATGAGTTTTCCAATGCATTTGTCAAGGAAATATGTCAACATCTCTGTGCTTAAAGTTACAACCCATTCTTGATTGTAACTAAATGATGTCAACAGCTTTTGTTCTCCAGTACCATTTACTGCAGCAGAAGTGAACAGAACGCATTAACACGCGCAGACCCTTGCCTTCACATCGTGGGTGTCTCCCTCTTCCTCATCCCTCTACTGGCACATAACTGAATCCTCAGGTTTGCGTATGCGTACCAGTGCCCCCCCAAGACATCTGAAGCTAGCTCAGAAAAAAGATATGACAGTGCAGAGGAAGTGTTACACAAGCGTGGCTAAAAGGCCTCACTGAGGATGTTAGCTTGGCAGAGCGCTGTACTACTGTGAATATACTATTTTTGGTGCCTCTTCCTAGACATATCCAGTGTAAGATGAAAAGTAAAAGTTATTCCTTTTCTCCTACATATTTTAAGCCCCTTGTAAGAAAGGCATACTCTTGTACTATAAGAAGCTTCTTCTCCATCTGTAATGAAAGCTAACGATACCAGGATTTCAACAGAAGTTGTTATTTCAGTACAGATTATGTGATAAGTTTACTGGCAGGGCACTTTTCAAATAGTAGAATTTCTAAATAGCGTACCCCCTCATTTTTGTGCTTCATGATCAGCATTACAGAAAAACAAAAGTATAACCAGAAATCATGATTAAGTATACCTTCTAATGCTTCTATCTTGTTTTTGTTAGTTAATGTTTTATCAGAAGTATGGCAGGTCTATACGCAAACATAATCACATTTAAGAATACTAACTAGAAAGATCTAATAAATTCAGTACTAGCCTGCAACTCTGACACTGACAGGGGCTTCTGGCAATACATGACTAACTACAGCCTGTATTATTCAATATGTTGCTACAAATAGGCCTGAAGCTAGTGTTCGTCTGGAGGAACACCATGATAGAATACCAGCAGAAACTGTACAGCTGAGGTTAACTATTTGGCTTCTAAGCATTTGAAATTATTCAACAATACTTGAGACAGGTGCTGTTCTTCAATGTATCACCTCTTCAAAGCCATTCTTTTTGTCCTTCCTCAAAGGTCTGTTTGCATGTGCTCATTATTTTAGAAACAATTTCTGCTAGTACTTGGTACTCATAGGAAAGGAACAGAATTTTCTCAGAATCCATGAGTTTTAAGAAAAATTAAATTTCTCCTGCAAAGGAAGTGAGAATTTAGAACCAAAATAAAGCAGCACTTTGCATACTGAGATAGCGCTAAAACAAGGTATACTGAAAAAAGCAGAAAGAGGTATAACTCATGAGACTTGCAAACCCTACTTTTTCTATCACAGCAGAATGTTAAGGATGATTCTTATTTCATTTTTCTATTCTTGATTAATATTAACATAAGGAGGTATCTGAAAACAGGGAAGTTATTTATTCTTCAACATTAGATGACTAAGAAATATTACCTTTGTAATGGAGTATAAAGAGATCTATGATATACAGCAATTCCAGATTAGATGACTAATACACTTAAACTTTCTGAAGCTGAGGCTTCCATTCTCAACACATCGAAAAAAAATAACAGATCTTTCTGCCTAAGTCATTCACGCTTATAACGTATCATCTGGAACCCCATGTGCAACATGCTACACGGCAGAACGCTGCTGCAGCCTCACACCAAATGCATCGCCTTCACACAGAACCACGTAGCCATCCACCATATGTTTCTAGTCTGAAAGCCAAGCAAGTGAAGCATCCGAGTGCTGGAACTGGAGGAAAAAAATAAAGAGAGTCTGCGTAGATACCAGTTTACAAGGAAAATCCTGTCATTCTGTGGGCTATTTCAGAAATGCAGAACCACTGGGATTAGAACGCATCTTCCTATTGTTCAACATTAACTCGCTCACAGAGAACACTGCGATATAAACCTCAGCACTGCAAATGCAGGGGCAGATTAACGGTTACCCTACATATTGAACTACCTTTTGTCAGTTGAATCTTTGATATAAATCTTAAAATGGGAAATAGACTAAAATTTCCAATTCTTGCAACCCAATGAGGTTTTTTTAAGCATCACACAAAGGTTATATTATGCATATGCATTTATTCTTTCATATTTCCTGACCTTACCTGATTTCCACATGGTATTATTATCTGTACAAAAATATAGCAGAAAACCAAATTGCAAAGGCTAGTTCTTATGACATCAAGGTTAAAAAACTTTGCACATTAATAATATATAGACTAAAGTAAATAAGAAAATCAAAACCATCATTAAACGTTAATAATGGCTCAAAGTTAAGAATGGAGTTGTTATAATTGCAATAGCGTGATAAAAAGTCTGTGCCAAAGAGGGACAATAAGCCTTGTACCGCATGGCTAAGGATACCCTTAAAATCAAAAGTGGAACCTTGATTTCTTCCCTTCTACTAACAGACTTCTATGATCTTCTCTGTTTTTCATCAACTCTGAGAACTCTAGTCTCTCCATCTACTGGGCATGAAGTTTCATTGGATAAACTATTCCTTGCTCAGCAACCACAAGTCACTTTTTTCCTGCTGGAAGCAATCTTGTCCCCACTCTTCAAGATTTCATATGCATTTGCCAGACAGAATCAGATAAATTTTTTGAGCCAAGGCTTAAATGAGTATGTTGAATTTCCTAGTTTGGGGGGATAAAAAGGGTTTCTGGACAGAGCAGAGGAGCTTCACCACAGCCGAAAATGAAGTCCAGTCCAAACTGCATAAGAATCTGTCGGAAGCAACGGGAGACATGCTCATCCGATGATGATCACAAGCCTCAGTTTATTTGCACCTTTTCATGACTTATATAATAGAGTTAATTAGCTCATACATATTGCAACAGCCAAGCTCCTTATAGGTTGCTAACATTAGTTACTTATCATGCCCGACAGCCAGATGCGGTCAGCCTGTTTGTACCGGCATTTTTGCTGATACAAAACCTAGCCTCAACCCCACATCCGCTCAACCAGACACTTCCCCAAATCCACGCGACCCAGGCGCGTTTCACATTGCCTCCTGATACACAGTTACATCCAAGCAGTTCTTGCAGCCGTGTCTTCATGTCTCTCGTCACGTAGCCGACTTCCCAAAATACCTTCCACAAGAATCCACTTCCGGAAAAAGTTGAGACTTCTTTCCCACCCATTTGGTCTCCCAGTATGCACAGGGACAAACCAGTCTAAACTAGACTTCAATCCATTACCCTTTTAAACTTGCTCTGTTCCAGCTTCCAACACTGGCTCAAGAGGGCTTAGAAAGAGAGCCTGTCTCACAGTTACCAATAGAAGCCTTAGTTATTGTTTTCCTTCTCCTGTAATTGCATAAGTTACTGCATAAGTCACATTACCTAATGCAGCCAACAGAAAAATTCCTGGGTTTTCTTCCCTCTAGCATGATCCACATGATGTTGATATTTTTTCTAAAGCTTAACTCCATAAATTATCTGTTATTAGTGACAGGGCAGCCTAGCTGCTGATTTAATAGTACTCTCAACAGAAGCAGAGAACAAACATCTGATGGGTAACTCTCTTACATAAGAGATGAAACAGATAGGAGCTCACACAAGGCGAGAGACTAATCACGATATTCATTAATTGCAAGGTACTGAATGCCTTAATTGGATATGGGGCAAAAAAAATGAACGTGCCTCACCGTTCCTATGTTGTTCATTAAGCGTTTGCAAGCCTTCCAAAGACTTGGCCTGACACACTCACCTGCCAGTGACAAAAGCCCAGCAGACTGAAGGCCGCCAGATCAAAATCAAACGGATTCTACCCATAGCATGCCTGGTGTTCTCACTAAGCCAGCTTCCTTACATAAAGGGCACTCAGTTTTTCTCCAAAAAGAATCTAATCTGCTCGATATCGCATTTCATGACTCATTCTTGCATATGATTTTTTTGAGAAATGGCTGCAGAACTTCCCCGGAACAGGACAGAGAGGAGAGTCAAAGTTTATACATTACAGCTTTTCAAATAATAGAATTACCTTATCAGTACCAGTGGCTAAACTGGTAGCTAAACAAATGGCTAAATTTGCTTTGTTTTTCTGCAAAGAAACTGACCCCCCCCTTTTCAAATGAGCAAAGAAAGAGGCTAGAGAAAACTTACAAGAAAGAAAGAAACAATCAGATTTCCACATGCACGAGAAAATGTTTGAAATACGGTATTTCATTCAGAAGCATGCACTGCTGCTGCTTCTAGAGTTTCTTATAGCAATTTTTGATTTCAGTATGATAGAGGTAAAAGTGGGAAAAATAGGAAGGGTTTGACTTCAAAAACTAAAAAGATCTAGAAGTAAGAACAGCCAAGAATCACAGAAAAGAGACTGAAGTAAAGAATAAATGCTGCCTGCAGATGGTTCACATTTGCCAATATCAAAAGGAAGAGACAGTTCAAGAAGTGTTGGAAATACTTTAATATTTTGATGGCCCAACTAAAATCTTTTCTAGCACTGAAGTTCCATTCCTACTGATGGCAAAAGCTCTAAGTGTTTTCTCCTGTGCGGTTACCTAGGTACATTTCTGAATAGCTTCAACATTACCCAAACACAGCACTCATTCTGATAATGTGTCTTTTCACAGATTAAATAGCCTTTCTATAATCCAACCTTGATTTTTGCTCTACTACACTTCTGGAAAAAACCTGGAGACATCAAATATTTACCCGGGTAGGGTCAGTAGGAAAATCACTTATCTCTGTAAGGGAGGAGGAGAGAAGTGGCAGGAGAAAGCTAAAGTTGATCAAGATCCCCTTGACAACAGTATCAGGTGATAAAACCATGAGCCATTTCTCCAATAATTTATCTCCTTAGAGGAAACAAAAGCATGGGGTTTTGCATTTATGTAACCCCCAAAGAAGCAGCAAGTGAAGAATTCTGCCTATACCCCATCTTATGGCCACCAAATACGTGCATGCTTTTTGACAGGACCTCCACTGCATGGCATTTACAGTTCCCACAGAAAACAGCTTGTCAAGATACTCTTTTAACCTGGATCTTCAGGTCAGAAGAGCTTCACCAGGCACATGCGCCATTAGGATAGGTTCTTTCTGTGGTAGCGTTTACACATAAGCACCAACTCTTCTGTAGTGTTAGATCACATCTTCTTGGGTATAAGATACTGGCCCACAAGGAAAAAATACATTAATAAATGAAGAATTCAGGAGCCAATGCTAAGTACCAAGTGCTCTCACTTGGTACCCAATTCAGCAGTTAAAGGCTTTCCCTGCTGAGGAAAGTGGGAACATGTAAAGCACGGAATACCACAGAACACCCAGCAACAGCCAAAAGTTTTATTATCTTAAGTATCAGTGATGCCAAGCTTCAAACGCATCAGAGCACAAACCTGATTTTATGGAAAAAAAGTATGTTCTAAACATATACCCTCATTTCTAAGGGTATAGTGCCAAGTAATTAGCAGACTTATCAAAGCTAATGACTAGAAACTCCTATGAACATCCAAAAAAGTCACAGATGATAGAGCAACTCTAATAGGTCCCCAAACTAATGATTTCTCTTAGGGGAACTTTAACACAAACATAGGCTATACTTAGTCTATTTAAAAAAAAAAAATGAAACAGGTTGAACGTCATACTTCTTCAGTAGTCAGCTTGGGTATTCCCAATCCTATGCATTACAAAGTCATTTTAATTTTTAGTTAAAGAACATTTTCTTCAACGGCTTTTGATTTTTACCCAAGTAGCTTTATGACAAAGATGCAGAGGCAAACACTAAAGCACACTGAAACAAACAAAAATTTAGCAATCACGTTAAAAGCTCAAACTAGGGAACGACTGTGGGAATTAATTTTTAATGTAAAGTGTGTCCATTTTTGTTCTGTCCTTTGAAAAGTCAGAATTACCTAACATTGGGGACTGCCTTATATTAGGACCAATATGGTAACATTTAAAAAAGTCGTGACTATAACAAAAAGGTAATGAACACTACAAAGAAGTCATTGAACTATTTGAGAGGAATCAAACAACCTTTTATGATAGATAATTTCAAAATAGTACACTTTCACTACTACAACATCACCTGCATTAAAGGTCAAAGATAGTGATCTGTAGCCTATGAAAAGCACAAGGATTAGGATACTTCAGTAAAACTTCCAATAAATATCAACTTACATTAGAAGCAGTAAGATTTAATGGATCATACCCTGAAAGTACTGAAGTAGTGCCCAAGCATGGTATGGTGTATGGTGTGCTACTCTCTCTCCTGTTTTCTCACTGAGATACAAAACAAATTAGTCATTTCAACCAGCATAGCTACACATATCTTGTAGCATACAGGCTTTATTTCAGGGTCAAGTCAAGTGACTGGAATTACTGACAAACACCCCAGTTCTGAAATACCTCTATACCCAGGTCTCATTTCTTAAACTTAGAGCGTGAACCTTTCAAAATTAGACTGGCTGACAGTCATGGTCTATCAAAATCTCTGAAACAGAAAGCCTCTGACTTGATGGCAAAACATGAATCCCTTTGTCAACAAAACTTCACTTCTTACCAGTCCACAGCAAACCTTTTCCTGTGTTTGATATGGCTTACCATTTCTCTACCACTACAAAAATGCATGGACCATACATTACTATTTTCCTGAGCAGAATACAAACTCCAAATAAAACAAAACCCTGTACTGAAATGAGTGTAGTTTAATTTACAGTTTAGATAAATTAAGTCTACCACAGCTAAAGTTGGGGGGACTTCTACTTTCTTCTACAAAGGAAGAACAAGCCCTTCTTTTCTTTTAAAAAGCTTGCAGCTCTAGGGCTTATATTATAGTTATCTATTTAAAATGCCCTAAGAGATAACATTTACTGAGATCCAGGATCAATAACAGATTAGGGAGGAAAAAGCAGAATTTAGCCTTCAGATCAATTCAGAGTTCCCAGTCATCTTGCCAAAGACCAGCAATTCACACGAGAAAAAAAAAATGACGCTTGGCTTGATTAATATGTCAGTACCATATCACAAGACAAAATAGTTAAATTAGAACTACCTACAGAGCTGGATTCTGAATGACACATTGGCAGTTTTAAGACTGTGTAGTCATATTTTTTAAAATGCTAAAAAATACTTCTCTTTGCAGTAACACAATAGCTGGTGATGAGTCTCACTAATAATTTTCCGTATGCAACATTTCAACATGACAGCAAAAAATATTTTTCAAGATTTCTTGAAAATAACAACTCAAATTCCATACCCATATTGAGGTGTTTGGCTTTTTACATTGAAAAAGTTCAAGAGAATTCAGTATGCTATGACATACACATTGCTAAAGCTCTGAAAATAATAAGCACTAGAGTTTTGATGCACAGTCATTTAAAATACAGATGGAATGGTTAGTTACCATACTTATGCCAAAAGTCATCACCTTACAGCAGAGTCACTAGGTAGAAAATAAGCACCTTTTTTGTTGCTTCAGCACAAAGATCGGTGCAATTTAACTTAAGCCGTCAGACCATGGGCTAACACAACTAAGGGAGTTCATGCATCTTATTTGGCCAACCGATACAGAGAAAGAATAGCGGAAGCATCTTGCATTTAGGTTTGGGAATGTACTGAATGAAGAAGAGGAGAGGCTGAGAACTGGGTTCAGAAAGTCTGAAAGCTAAGTGGAAATCTCACCACTGTCTACAGTTACCCAACAGGAGGGTGTAGAGAAGGTGGAGCCAGACTTTTGTCAAAGGGGCACAGTGATAGGGCAGAAGGCCAAGGATATTTTCGGAATATGAGAAATTCTGATTCGATATAGGGAAAAGCTTTTTCACCATGAGGGTGGTCAAATCCCGGAACAGATTTGTGCAGAGTCTGTAGAATCTCCATCACTGGAGATGCTCAAATTTAAGTTGGGCAAGTCCCCAAGTGACCTGATTTAACCGGACCTGCTTTAAGCGGGACTAGATAACCTCCAGAGATGCCTTCCAAACTAAGTTATTCTAAAAATCAAATTCTAAATTAAAAATTCTTATTATTGTACATACCTTTGTACTCAAGGGAGTTGCTTTGTCTTAAGAGATGCATTTTTGTCATTACTGACACGCACGATCACATAAGGATATGGTTGTCACCAAAACTGCAGTTAGCAAATTAGATAATGTGGTGAAGTTATCTGCAAAAGGTACAGCTTTAGGGATTGACAGCTCTCAAGATATCAGTACTGTTCCATAACTGACATGTCCTATCCACCAGCTATTATTCTCAACACAGGGTTTTACTTCAAATGGCTTTACATATGAGTAATCAAGATAGAAAAAAAAAAAAACAACTTAAACGCGGTCATAGATTAAAAAAAGTAAATCAACAATTACTGTTAGGTGGCTTTAAGATATCTATGTGGTAAGTACTTCACCCAGAGGATAAATGCTAACTGGCCAATTCAGAAAAATGATGCAGCTCACTTTGAAAACCCTAGAGAGACTCTTTAGTGAATTATAAGCAGAGGTTACTCAGTACAACAGAATTGTATTTAATCACATCCTGTCTCCTGATTTTCAGGTCAGCTTATACATACGCTGTTTTAACATATGGTGAGTTAGGAGATGGATCAAAGGCTGAAAGAGCATGAGAAATACATTAACACATCTGAAATTGCTGAAAGATAAATCTTTTACCACAAATTTTTTTAAAAAACAGGAAACAGGGCAATATAGAATCTATATTCATCCCTTGATAAAATCAAATGTCTAATTAAATACTTGGAGAAACAAATAGCCTTAAGAAACTGCAACAGCTTTTTTAGGAGAGATGAGCTTTAGCAACAGCTTTTTTCTTTGCTTGCTAAATCAAATTTCCATTAACAAGCTGAGTCAGAAGAGCCTTGAGTTTAAGTATCCACTCATCTACTTATCCCCTATTCCTGAGTGGCCTGATCCCCAAAAGAAAGCTTTCTCTTTCTACCTAAAATTTTGCACTTTTATTCTCAGTACCCCTAAACTATGCTCCAAATATCTGGGCAGATCAGCTGTCTCCAACCCTTCATATCTTGTACTGGCATTATCTGAGAAAAAGGTAATCCTTGAAAGTCAGAAGTGTTCAATTTTCCTCATCACTTTTGCTTTCCCCAGTGCAGTCTCTTAGAAATCTAAAGTAGCAATTAAGATTCCCTTGAGTGATCTCTCTCTCAATGTAGCTCGCTCTCTATGTAGCTTTTTTACTGACAGTTTCTGCCTTTTCCCCCCTCCCCTCCTTTATTTTGTTCTTTTGCCTACATCGGCTGGACCTTTTACTGAAAAGTGACCTGTGACATGCGTGAATTAGACCAAAACAAGCCACATGTTTCCCTACTGTAACTTCAATGGCTCTAAGCCAGGTAGAAACGTATTCCAGTACAGATAAACATGCACAGTATGTCAGTCAGGTACTTCGACCGGCTCTGCATCCCCTTCCGCATCAGATTCAAAATTCTCCTGTTTGCTCTTCAGGGTTCCTCACAACTCTGTCTCTGCTCCTGTTTCATCACTACTCTAACTATTTAATTCCAGCTTCTCTTTCTTCCCTCATTACAAAGACCAGCTCCTTTCCCTGAATGTGCAACCGGAGAGGGAGAGGGAGAGGGAATATATAAACAGATGCATTTCTTTAGGTTTTTCTCAGCATCTCATCTATCTTGCATCATGATGTACATAAGCCAGACCAGTGATACCCAATCTCTGGCCCCAAAGACCCTCAAATGTAGGTCTGAAGGGTGCCTTCTTAACCAAGAAAATAGTTTCATCCTGCAGATCTCAGCTGTATGAAGGTGACTGCATGGCACTTCTAGGGTTAAGAAGGGTTTGGCCAATCAAACCTGCCATATACCCTTTAGAAGCTGGAAGAAGAATGATGTTTAATTAAGTATATTTTGATTTCTTCATCCTAATAAACCATATTTACATTTTTGGCTACCCTTTAAAATCAACCTAAATCTCCTGCCTACAAATATAATGATATGATACCTTCCTCTCCCTAAACAATTCAAGGACGGCTTTCAGAAGTATTCAGTCTTCAGAGGAGAACTAGATCAGTTTTTACTGCTCACTTGCAATAGTTATTTTGTTCCTAAGACCCCACCTCTGAGTGCTGATTTTTGCTTTGCACAAGGTATTAATCCTATCACTGCAACAGAAGCTGTTCATGCAATGCGGAGAAGAACAGGTCTCTATATGATACTGGCCACGTTAGATGTAGTATGGATATACCGCATAGTTCCAACTTTTAAGTTAGTTCAAATTATCTCTAAATAGTTTGATTAAGCCAAAAAGAACACTCCAAAGTTAAATCCACATAAAGCAGTACAACTTACATTGTTATCTTATCGAAGTAAGAAAATCCTCCCATTCACCATGCTAGTTTTTGATCCTTTTCACTTATTATGACTGTATTATTTTAGCTTAAAAGTACATGACATTTCACTTCTCATTGGATTGTATTTTTCCTCCCATTTTCCTTAAAGTGCTTGTATTTTTGTGTGCATATTTGCTAAAAATCACCAGAATAAATACATGCACCAGGACTTACAGAGCCTTAATTCCATTCTTCAAAATACTGCCTTTCCAGGTGACTATATTATAAATATGTTAATAAATAAATAAATAAAACAGGCTAGTAAAGCAGTACTTTGCTACCACATTCAGTCTTTCTCCCTCTGCCTTCCTCAGGACATCAACTGGAACTGAACATCTTAATAGGGGCACTTACCCACCTCTGAGGGACTGGGCTTAGAAGTGTGGTAAAATGAGTTTGAAATAACTTGAATTTTAAAAATTCTAGTTTTACTTACAGCAGTACAGATTTTGAGAGGTGTCTGGGATGCTGCCCAGCAAATCTTACATGTCAAACTCAAAAAAAAAAAAAAAAAAAAAACCACTACTAACAGACCCACAAGTGTGAACTTAAATGATCCAAAAGTAGAACACTGCTAGCACTAAAAATTGCTTTAAAACATATTCAAGATTTGAATGAAATACAGATGCAAGCAAACCCCACTGCCTGCTTCCAACTGAGGATCACAGCTGTTCAATTTCTGGATCGCTGTGAAAATTCATTCCATTTAATTTGGACATTTTCCCACCTGACTGTTGATTTAATGTGATCTTACATCTTATAAAACTATTCCTATTGATTTCAACAGACCTATCGTCATGACTAAAGTTAGGCAGGAACCTCACTGAGCTGAGGGCACAGCATATACGCACACAAGACAACTCCTGAAATACACTGTATTGAAACCTCTGACCAGTCATAAAGGAAGTTATTTGCCCCATAAGAGACTACTGAAGATTAGATAAAAATCAAGAGAGCCCAACAGCGCTTTAAAATTTGAATCTCACTTCCTTCAGTATGGTATAGCCCAACGAGGCTGGTGAATTAGATCAGCTTTAATAATTCCTGAGATAACACCTTTAAAGTCGAGGAGAAGAGAGGACTGGCTGATCACAGAACAGCAAGTCAGCTGTTTCAAATCATTATTCTGAAACATTACAATCGTGATCAGCTGCTCTACAAACCCCAGCAACAGGCAAGGGACATAACAAGCTTTTTTCAGTATCAAAAACATCAGTTTTGTCATGCAAGCATAGCCCAAGTTAATACCTGAAATTGCTTGGAGAAACCGGCCAGAAACCTTGTCAATTAAAGGCAAGGGTTAGAAATCTTAGGTCCTACTTTCTTTTGATTACCAGTAGTCTTCACAAATATCATGACTGTACCTTGTTTAAAAGGAGAGTAATCCTCTTATAAGCAAACAAGAATTGACATGTTTTGTAAATAAATGTGCTGTTCCTTTGCCAAACACAACAGCAGAAGAACACTGGGGAAAAAAAAAAAAAACATTTTCATATCTATTAACCACTTGCTACAGTAACCTTTTAAATGGAAAAAGATCCTGTAACTTAAGTCCAGAGCAATGAAAAGAAACAGAAAGGTTTATATGATGCAATACACTTATGTGGGCTGGAGGATAAACTGTTGAGGAGAAATACCCGCTTTGTAAACACCATATCAAAATAATCCTATGTCAGGAAGCAACGACTGAGAAAGTTTACAAATATGTTTTAAACAACGGATAACAACAGTAGCTGCCACTCAGCATGGTGCTTACGACCAAGACAGTTCAGTGGGACTTGGACATCAAATTAGGTCTAGGTCCTGAATTTACAACTATAGGGAAGGGGGGGAAAAAAAGTCCTGTTGACATCATTCCATCAAATCTGAGTGGAAAGTCTGCAAGCCAACACAGAACCACCACAAGCTGGACCGTACCCACAGCTTACGTAGCCCTGAAACAAAAAAATCAGATATACAGCTTCTTTGTGATGCTCAACAAATGAAGCGTGCCTTTTAATTGTTACTCATTTTTCCCCCAAGATTACAACAGAAGACAACAATATGTATTAGTCAACTACTTCTGCAAAAAGTGGGTGACTGCTTGGAATTACACTGGCTCCAGAGTGACTCATGTGTTTTGAGCTTTTCTGGTAGGAAATCTATTCCAAGACTCGACAGTCCGATCCTCACCAGCCCCATCGCTCGCTTTCCGAAGCTGACAGCAGTACCAGCGACCGCTTTGTACCGCACGTCCCTCCTCCAACAACCAGGGGAAAACGGCTATTTCAGCAGCCGGAAACGACGGCAGCGGGCGAGAAACGCTCGCTAACGCTAACGCTGCCTGGCATGTTCTGCCAAGATACGTATCGTTTATTGCACTTGTTACCGGTGTTCTGGACAAAAATGACAACAAGTTAGGCGCAAAAGTGTAAGTCACCTGAACAAAAGGAGTGTGTGTGGGGGGGGGGGAGCACCACAGAGCCAACAGCGGGGCTGTTACAACAGGATCGGGCTCCGGGGGAAAAGTTGAGAGACAGGGGGACTCCAAGCCACGGCTGAAGCGCCTACGCTGACGCCCACCTCGGGCACCAGGGTGCCCTCTGCCAACACGGCTTATGGCAGCAAACCCGAGGAGGGGCCGTGCCGGCCTCGCCCGCGGGCCACGGGGCTGCCCGTCCCCGCCGCGGGCAGCACGGCGCCCCCCTCCCCCCGCCGCCCCCAACGGCCGCGCCGCCGCCGCCCCCAACGGCCGCGCCCGCCTCACGGGGGCAGCCGGCCCCGGGCGACACTCACCGCGCTGCCACCGCCGCCCTCCGCCGGCGGCTCCTTCCTCCTGCCGGCCGTGGGCGAGCCCTGCAGCAGCTGCTCCAGGCAGGCGGTGCTGGGCAGCGAGGAGCTCTTCTGGTGGGACAGGTGCGCGCCGGGCCGGCGCTCCTCCTTCCTGCCCTTGGGCCCCTCATCGGCGGCGGCCGCCGCGCCGCCCGGGCCGGCGGCGGGGAGCGGGGCAGCGGTGGCGGCGTCCTCTCGGCGGCCGGGCGGCGGCCCCTTGCCCTGGTGGAGCAGGTGCTCCCGCAGGCGGCGCAGGGCGGAGCCGGACTCGCCGCCCGGCTCCAGCGGCTCGGCCGCCGAGCAGCACAGGTTGGGCTGGGAGGACGAGAAGACGCGGTCCAGCACTTGCTTCCTCCGCCTGAAGCCGCCCGACTTGGCGCCGGGCAGCGGGTCCGCCTTGCCGGGGCCCGCCGGCGGCAGCAGGGAGGCGGCGGGGGGCTCCGCAGTGCGGCGCTCGGCTGCCGCCCGCCCGCCGCTCCTGCCCTTGCTCCCCAGCTGCAGGTTCCTCCAGAGCCGCGCCTGGAAGGACACGGCCGGCTCGGGCTCGCCGGGCTTCTCCGCCGCGGCCGCCCGCGGCTCCTTGTCCGCCTCCATCCTCCTCCGGCCGCTCCTGCTGCTGCTGCGGCGGCGGCGGGAGCAACAGCAGCAGAGCCCGCCGGAGCCCGGCGCCTTCACTCCCGCGCGGGGCGGGCCGGAGCGGCGCCCGCCGCCTCAGGACGAGCCCGGGGCTCCGCCGCCCCCGCCGCGCCGCCCCCCGCTCAGCGCGGCATGGCCGGGCCGGCCCCGCGGCCGGGGCAGCTCAGCCAGGCGGCGGCGGCGGCGCGGAGCCCCCGAGGAGGAAAGTTTTCGGCCGCGGGGGAGGCGGGCTGCGCACTAACCGGCGCAAAAGTTCCCGCAGGGGCATTCGCGGGCGGGCGGCAGCTTAGCTATATACGCGGGCGCGCCGCGGGGAAACGCCGCGAGTGGGTTTGTGCTGCCCCCTGCCCACCTGCTTCGGCATCTGTGACAAGCGCGCGGGGCGGAGCGGCGCGGAGCGGCGAGGGCTGCGCAGCCCGCCGGCTCCAGGCGGCCGCTGCCCTTCCCCGGCCCCGAGCGGCCTGCCGGGCCCCCCGCGGCCGCGGCCTCCCCGCTCACCCTGGGGAAGGAAAGAAAATGGGGGGGGGGGGAAAAAAGGCGCAGCCCCGAGGGTATAGCTCTGCCTACGGCTGTCACTGGGCACCTGCAGCCGCGCAGTGTGCAACCCAGCCAGGCCGTTTTCTGAAAAAAAAAGACGTGAACATGTTATTTTGCAGCTCATCAGGCGTCGTTCTGACGCTTTTTCGTAAAAAGAAGGGCGTTGTGAGCAAACATATCGCCTGTTTCCTCAGCACAGCACACAGTACTTGCAACTCCCGCACTGTGTTTTAGATGTTTAATATTACCTAAAGTTTCTTTTTTTTTTAATGAAAATAATAGCCAGAGGATGATTTTAGAGCAAGTTTCTACATTCATGAAAGAAAGTGAGGCAAAAGAAGTATTTCTTGCATATAGTGAGCCATATCTTTAGCCAATGTGCTCATTTCTCATTTAGGTCTCCCTATAAAAATCACTTCCTTACCCCAGCCAGGGATTTGGCCACTTCAATTCTGCTTCAGCTTCCTCAATAAAAGGTTACAGGGCATTCGACAATATGACTTTTGCTGGCCAGAACAGGAAGAAAACCAATTAAACAGATAAAACAGATATTTGCAAATCATCAGGGTCTTTAGAATTCGATATCTGAGGAAAATATAGACAAAGTAACCTCTGAATCACTGGAGATTATTTTTGAGAAGTCTATCTGTCCATGTTCCCCAACTTCCCCCCCCCCCAAAAAAAAAAGAAAGAAGTGAAAAAGGTGGGAAATTATAGATGAGTCAACCTGTGAACGTAGTTTGATTCCTGAGAGTGAGTGCAAATTATTAAATAAATACCTAGAAGCAAAAGCACCAGATAGCAAATCTTAATGGATCAAGGCTTGAAAAAAGCTTCTGTCTTAATTTCTGAAATGACATTTTTACATCAAAGATACGTACGGAAATGGAAGCTCTTTAAAAAGGTTTCCTTTCTTGTGAATAATGGACTTATTCAAAAAGCAGGAATCAGAGTAAAAGAAAAGTTGAATTTGGTTCTGTACTTATAGTGGGGAGGGTGGCTAAGCCTATCTAAAGAAGTATTTGAATATGCGTATCTACCTTGTGTTTTACTCTATTTTCATACTAGAGTGAAACAGCTGTAAATTAAGCAACTTTTCAAATAAAACAAGATTTCTATAAAAATTGCAGAAAAGAAATGAATATTCTTCTCGGAACACCAATAGGTAGAGAAAGAATACAACACTATATAGAACAACTGCTTTAATCACCAGAATACCGAAGCGTGATCAACTCAGTAGTTATTTAAAGGACGCTTACTTTCACCAATGATCACATTTTCCTATAGCAAAAAAGAAAACACCAAGAAATGTTATCTGTGTATACATTCACCACAGCAACTGATCTCCTAACTGCAATACTACAGGGAAGCTCATCACCTAGAGGGTGAAAATGGGCACAAGCTGCTGTGCTGTAAACGAGTGTTTTCAGTCTAGCTTGTGTTGCATTTTTATGGCCTTTTTTTAAAAAAATGCATTAAAAAAAGCATAATGTTTCCTTAAATTCGAGTTGTGTCATCATAATTGCCAAACTCCTCTCATCCATGTCCATTTTATCCAACCAGAAAGTAGAATTGCTTTTAAAAGAAAAAGGTCAAAGGAGGTTAGGCTGTTTAGTTGCAGTAATACTCATTATCCTGGGGGTGAAGTGGATCTAGGACCAGAAGGCAGTATATGGCAACATTGTAACAGGCAGAGTGGGTTTATTCTAGCATTAATTCAAATCAATTCACCATAAACAACTCTATAATAAAATGAGTCATTCTGCACATTGAATTCTCTGAGCTATATTCGTTTATTAAAGTTGAATCTGAACCTGGCGGAAAGATCACAGCAAGACTTCAAGCAACATTCAAATGGAAATCTCAACATTTAACAAGCATATGCATGCACCAGCAGTAAGACTGGAAATTACTCTTTTCAAAATATACAAATAAGCCTTTAGGCCTTAGAAATAAAAAAAGATATCTGAAAGTTTCTTCACACCTTAGCTAGCAGCAATGTTTTATAAGTTAAAACAAAACAAAAAGGAATGATTCAATATCTCCAACAAGACGAGATTTATAGTAGAGAATATTTTTTTTTATTTCCAACATATCAATTATAAATGTCAAAAATGAACTTTTTTGAGGAAAGCAACTATCATTCTTCTCAGAACTGTGTTTGATCTCTCTATATATATCATTATGCTAATCAGTCCAATTTACACTGATAAAACAAATGTACCATTCGGTGCTAAGCAGCTAAGCACTGTGCTTTCTATAACATTTACTTTCTAATACTCTTGGAGACTGATCCAAAACCTCAGATCTCTCCAGTGATTTAGACCAAATAAAAATCTTATTACTACCGCAGCCTATCCTATTACTTTAACCTTTATTTGCTAATATGACAAGTATTCTTGCACAAGAAAATACATCCATCAATTGTTCTTTTCTGCTCCATGATAAATCTTGACTTCAACCTTATTTTTTTTTATTCCTGTATTGTAAAACCCATCAGTTCTTATGTTTCACAACTAAGAGTCACAGTGACTTTTGAAGTTATTTTTAGTGATGGACCAAAGTAGTCTTATATTATTAAGAAATTCCAAGTTAATAACGTGTTAGAGAAATGGACAAATCTTGAAGTGCTCCAGTACTCCTCATTCTCCTTTAGAACGATTTTGCTTCAGTATCTGTCATGGTTATTGGACTAGCTACATCTCCTTGCGCTTTCCAGTCGCCCCGAGCGCTCTTTCCGAGGAGCCTGCTTTTAGGCCTTTGCCTGGCTTTCAGGGACATTTCCCAGGTCTCTCAGGCTGGGACCTATGTCTCTGTAACTTAAGCATCTCTCCAGGTGCGAAGTTCAGGCTTCTTTATTTCCTTCCTTTGCAAGCACAGTAGCTGCTGAGGTGAGAATCTTCTTAGAGCCAGAATACTGGTTATTTTAGCATTAGAAACAGCATGAAATAGAGAAAATGAATCTTAAGATGAACTCAGGGCATCTGTAGCTTTATCTAAAGCATATTCTGTCACTAAGCATCTCATCCTTCAGACACTGTCCAGTTCCCTCACCACCTTAACGTAATGCCTTTTAAATGTAACAAGTGATTTTCATTGTTCCCCATTTTGACTTTTTGGTCAAAAAAGCAGCTCTGCAGGTTCATCTAGATGTTAAGCATCTAAGGCAAAGATACTTTCGAGTGAACGTTTCTGGCAGCGTTCCTTAACAGCTTTCAAGTCTCTATTGGAGTATAACCAATAGTGAGCCCTTTTTTCATCTTTCCTGCTTGCTCCTTCAGGTTGACCCTATTGACCCTACATAGTTACAAGGGGAACCACCCAGTAAGGAGTACATGCATCATAAATTAGAGTTCCAATTGCCACGGTATCTAGACAATTTTCTAATCTTTACAGTCAATAAACTTTACCTATTTCTGCTGAAATTGAACAAGTTCAGAGAGGCTAATGATTTTCTCTCAAATTTTTCCTTATTCCTTTGCTCAAACTGGTCTGCCCTCCAAACAGCCCTCTTGTTTTGTAACCTCTCAATATCTTAAGATGATATAAGCTTTGGGGTTGTTTCGTATTAGTGGCACTCACATTTCAAACTGCCTCCTGATTCCTCAAATGGCACTGTAGTCCTGTGACACAATGAGCACTTTCAGTTCCAGTTGAAATGAAAGGTTTTGGAGAACTCATATGGTCTCTTCCATTCTCTTCTCCATTCCAAGACCTGCATGAGGGGGACTGGGAGAACACTGATTTCAAAATTGTTTGGAGCTTATATATATAATCTGAATCATGCTTTTTTTTTTTTTCCTTCCGTTATTTCAGTCACTAAAACGTCAAGCTCCTTTATGTTTTGTCATACAAATAACTTCTTTGGTTCCTTTCTTTTCTGGAAGGATTTGTAGCAGAGGAAACAACTTATATAAACACCTATTATCATTCTTCCTGGTTTTGAATATATGACATCCACCTATGTGTTTTACAGGTTGCCCTTTCCAGAAGAAATTCCTCCATTTACCATACAGATATTGGGCATTAAACGTAAATATCTCATTTTATCTCGTTCATCTCTCACCTTGACTCAGGTGGTGGAGACACCAACAAGGAGAGGTGCAATGCTAGACCTTGTACTAACGAACAAAGAAGGTCTAGTTGGAGAGGTGAAGGTTGGAGGCAGCCTTGGCTGCAGTGACCATGAGATAGTGGAGTTCAGGATCCTACGAGGAGGGAGCAGGGCAATGAGTAGGATTGCAACGCTGGACTTCAGGAGAGCTGACTTTGGCCTCTTCAGGGACCTACTTAGGGGAATCTCCTGGGGTAGGGCCCTAGAAGGAAGAGGGGTCCAAGAAAGCTGGTTCATATTCAAGCATCACTTCCTCCAGGCTCAAGATCAGTGCATCCCTCTGAGGAAGAAGTCGAGCAAAGCAGGCAGGAGACCTGCATGGATGAGCAAGGAACTCCTGGCAAAACTCCAGCAGAAGAAGGAAGTGTACGGAATGTGGAAAAGGGGACAGGCCACTTGGGAGGAATACAGGGACGTTGTCAGAGCGTGCAGGGATGCGACAAGGAAGGCTAAGGCCCAGTTGGAATTAAATCTGGCAAGGGATGTCAAGGACAACAAGAAGGGCTTCTTCAAGTACATCAAGAGCAAAAGGAAGACTAGGGAAAACGTGGGCCCGCTGCTGAAAGGGGCGGGTGCCCTGGTGACAAAGGATACAGAGAAGGCAGAGTTATTGAATGCCTTCTTTGCTTCAGTCTTCACTGCTAAGGCCAGTCCTCAGGAATTCCAGACCTTGGAGACAAGAGAGGAAGGCTGGAGAAAGGAAGACTCTCCCTTGGTTGAGGAGGATCAGGTTAGAGATCTTTTGTCCAAACTTGACATCCATAAATCCATGGGCCCCGATGGGATGCACCCACGAGTGCTGAGGGAGCTGGCGGATGTTATCGCTAGGCCACTCTCCATCATCTTGGAAAGGTCCTGAAGATCAGGAGAGGTGCCTGAGGACTGGAAGAAAGCCAGCGTCACGCCACTCTTCAAAAAGGGTAAGAAAGAGGAGCCAGGAAACTACAGGCCTGTCAGCCTCACCTCCATCCCTGGAAAGGTGATGGAACAGCTCCTCCTGGAGGTCCTCACTAAGCATCTGGAGGACAAGAAGGTGATCAGGAGTAGTCAGCATGGATTCACCAAAGGGAAGTCATGCTTGACCAACCTGATAGCCTTCTATGACGGAATGACTGGCTGGGTAGATGAGGGCAGAGCAGTGGATGTTGTCTTTCTGGACTTCAGCAAGGCTTTTGACACTGTCTCCCATCACATCCTCCTAGGTAAGCTCAGGAAGTGTGGGCTAGATGAGTGGACGGTGAGGTGGCTTGAGAACTGGCTGGATGGCCGAGCGCAGAGGGTTGTGGTGAATGGCGCAGAGTCAAGTTGGAGGCCTGTGGCTAGTGGTGTCCCCCAGGGGTCAGTCCTGGGTCCAGTCTTGTTCAATATATTCATCAATGACCTGGAGGAAGGGACAGAGTGCACCCTCAGCAAGTTTGCTGATGATACTAAACTGGGGGGAATGGCTGACACACCAGAAGACTGTGCTGCCATTCAGAGGGACCTGGACAGGCTGGAGAGCTGGGTGGAGAGGAACCTCCTGAAGTTCAACAAAGGCAAGTGCAGGGTCCTGCCCCTAGGGAGAAATAATCCCATGCACCAGTACAGGCTGGGGGTTGACCTACTGGAAAGTAGCTATGCCGAGAAGGACCTGGGAGTGCTGGTAGACAAGTTAAACATGAGCCAGCAGCGTGCCCTTGTGGCCAAGAAGGCCGATGGGATCCTGGGGTGCATTAGGCAGAGTGTTGCCAGCAGGTCGAGGGAGGTGATCCTGCCCCTCTCCTCAGCCCTGGTGAGGCCTCACCTGGAGTCCTGTGTCCAGTTCTGGGCTCCCCAGTACAAGAGAGACATGGCACTCCTGGAGAGAGGCCAGCGGAGGGCTACCAAGATGATTAGAGGGCTGGAGCACCTCTCCTATGAAGAAAGACTGCAAGAGCTGGGCCTGTTCAGCCTGGAGAAGAGAAGATTGAGAGGGGATCTCATCAACGTGTACAAGTATCTGAAGGGGGAGTGTCAAGAGGATGAGGCCAGCCTCTTCTCCGTGGTGCCCAGCAACAGGACAAGAGGCAATGGGCAGAAACTGAACCACAGGAAGTTCCATCTGAACCTGAGAAAAAACTTCTTCCCTGTGAGGGTGACAGAGGACTGGCACAGGTTGCCCAGAGAGGCTGTGGGGTCTCCTTCCCTGGAGATGTTCAAAACCCGTCTGGATGTGATCCAGGGCAATATGCTCTAGGTGACCCTGCTTGAGCAGGGAGGTTGGACTAGATGATCTCCAGAGGTCCCTTCCAACCTCAACCATTCTGTGATTCTGTGATTTTTCAGTCTTCATATCTTTTTGCTTGGTCTTTTGTTATGCCTTACGTAAGCCCAGGCAATCAGTGCACTTCAAGTAATAAGCAATACTTGATAACCACTGGAGTATCAGTCTGAGGCACAGTTATATCAATCTGTAACACACATCTGGTCCAGCTTCTTGCTGACTTTATGCCATGTCTGTTTATCCCCTTTATGTGGCCTTA